>NC_138730.1:29511032-30111032 GCF_965113295.1 Leuciscus leuciscus
ACTGAGCTTCACATAAACATATATCAAAAAAAATGAAGATTAAATATAGATTCATGTAATGATCATCATATCTTCATTACAGATAACTACAGCAATCACCAGTGGTTTCTTAATAGTGAAAGTAGTCGTATCAAAGGTATGAGATGTTTTTTATTCAGCTTTTTTTTTTACATTTAAGAATTACACACTTTTCCCATTGATCCATAAATTGTCTTTCTTTGTCCAGCTCCTGTCTCAGGGGGCGTTTGGGTATTTGTTACCCATCATCTCCTTCATTTTGGCATGGATGGAGACGTGGCTGCTGGACTTCAAAGTCCTGCCCCAAGAGGCTGGTGATGAAATCAGTGAGAATCTAATATCTAATTACAGTGAGACAAGCATTTACAAGCGGTATCAGTGAAGGCTAATGGACGTTGATGACATTATATCTCATTTGCTCTTACAGTGTGTCAGTATCATTGTGTTTAGCAATCATGTGTGTCCTGTGTGTTAGGGTATCTTTCAGTGCAGAGTGTGCCAGATCGAGAACCTCTTTTATACCCAGGACCTGTTTCTGAAGGCCAGTTTTACTCTCCTCCTGAGTCCATGGCAGGTAATAGCTTACTAAATACCCAACACAAGCCGGACAACCATGAAAATGGGTTGCATGGAAATCTAAAATCATGTCTTTTACCAGTTTTTTCTGGTTCTGGCGCTTGATAGCTTAAAAGATTAGTGAATCAGCTGTGTAACATTTTGTTCTTATTTATGTTTTATTTTTATTTTTAGTCATAGTTTATTTAAACAGATATCAGATATAATGTTCTCACCACATTTTTACAACAGTAACAGACATGTATTTTCCAGGAAATGCCACTGTCAGAGCTCAGGTGCACTGCGGTGCGCGCTAGAGATTTTCAAGGATAAATGTATGTATTTAGAGGTGTTGCAGCAGTATTAAAGCGCCTA
The DNA here is from genome assembly GCF_965113295.1 of Leuciscus leuciscus. Taxonomy (NCBI): domain Eukaryota; kingdom Metazoa; phylum Chordata; class Actinopteri; order Cypriniformes; family Leuciscidae; genus Leuciscus; species Leuciscus leuciscus. The sequence continues at coordinate 29,511,981 of NC_138730.1, forward strand.
AAAAATATTTAAACCATTACCGTCTCCTATTAATAAAATCCAAAGTGTGCATTTTGCGCCATTATCATTTTATATCTTATACACTCTAAAACTAAATATAATAAATAAATAAATATATATATATAGATATATATAGACAAGTCATAGCATCTATGATATATATATATATATATATATATATATATATATACTCGTCTCCATTTCTTTCAATTTTAACATTAATTGTCAATCCGCATAATAATTAATGTCAACTATGCATATCTTGCACCCATTTTCACAATGTTTGCACATTTTCCCCCCTTTTTTCTTTTCTTTTTGGTCCATTGAGGACTACAGTGTGGGGTACAATTAGATACATTTGATCAGTCAGTTAAATGACTTTATAAAGAAATTGTACAAATGATGTTATTCTAAACTTAACTGATTTAGACTAAATTAATTTTTATATATACACACATACACTACCATTCAAAAGTTTGGAGTCTTTTGTTTTTATTTAGTAATTATAAGTTAATTTAATTTCTATTTCAAATAATTGCTGTTATTTAGAACTTTTTACTCATAAAAGAATACTGATAATTAAACATTAATAATAGTAAGAAATGTTTTATGAGCAAATCTGCATATACATGCATTGCATACCGATTTACTGTTATACAGATAATTCACAGTGTTGCTGATCTATCTGTGGATTTACTCATTTATCTTCAGTAAATTTCAAAATTTGTTCTGTTTATTTATTGATTGACTTGTCTTTGTATTGTCTTGGTAGATTGATTTGTTTTACACTTCGTGACAAATTAAATCAGTAGTGTCCAGTCCATTGGGGGCAACTAAACACTATGTGTCCCTTTATATTTAATGCACTAATTTTAAATGTTTGCAAATGTCTTTGCAGGACTCTACTATGCCGTTGTGAGCTTTAGATTCACAGCATGAAAAGGGATCACTTTACTGGGCTGATTTTATTCACACATTTGTTGCTCATCTTAGTAAACGGTGCTTCTGAAACAGAGAGAATGAATACTTACCCTAACGATTTTTTATTCACTTTTATATTTTTGTTAAGAATATCTATACATTTTTTCACAATATTATTTCAGGTTTTTTTAGTTCTTTGAAAAACAGCACAGGCAACAAAATGATGTGTACTTTAGTAATATGAGAAAATTGCAAGTATGAAAAGAAACATCCTTGTTTTTTTCGGCCCGTTTGTTGTGTGCAAACAACCGACATGTTCAGTATGCCTACAGAGATGTTAAACACTCACTAAATATGATCTTGTGCTTCTGTAGACTCTGATGAAGACCTCGATGATAAACATGATCTTGAGAAGCCCATCGTCTAGCAGGTATTCCAAAAATATTAATAATTGTTTTATTCCTCCATCTATTTCAATCGAACTAATATGACTGTATTTGGATTGTTATTAGGAGCTCAGAGTTAACACTGACTTCTGGAATACAACAGCCTCTTCCAGCGCTGCTCGACTTCGGGCTGTGTGTCTTAATATGGGTCTGTGTACGTGGGTTACCAGAACTAGACAGTCACTCTGCCTTAGATCCACCATCGCCATGATCAGCAGTTTGCCACCCAATCTCGCGTTGTGTGCGTCACTGAACAAAAACCTATTCTGCTTATACAGCACTGATCGAAAAAAATGAAAAATTTTAATGTGTATTTTGAATTTAATCAACAAATAATACCAGTGTTGACCACGACATTTAGCTTTTTTTCACATGACGCTCTTCAACTGCTTCTGTGTAACAAAACGACTGCCGTCTCACATGTTCATGCAGTAAAGCTCCAAATGTTTATTAACACATTGTTCTGCCTCTTATCTCACATGCATCACTGGAGAAGACCTAAATGTGAATAGCAGTAAAGTCTCAGGTCTGCACTGCCGCTCTTTAGTGTGTGAAGATTTCATGTTTTCCGGTTTAATCTCGTGTTCGGAATGAACCGAGAGACGCTAGAGACTCGATTTACTTGCAAAATAAAGGACTGGCCAAGTTAAGCATGAAAAGCACTTCAACGAAGAAATACGACTTGTAATGATGCATGGATATGTAATACATTTTACGTTTGTCTTTGGCTCCTCTTCAGTAAGCATTCCTAAACAAAATCATCTTAAAATAAATCTACTTTCTGTTGACTTGTGCCATGCTTACTGAATAAGGGCTTATGTACCTCGGGTCTGGGACCTTCGGTTTTCTACGAATATATAAAGAATCTCCATATGTTTCCATCACAAAGCCTCGAATATGCAGGATAATGGCAGATTGTATATTCCTCTTTCGTTGTGTATTAAAACAATGTTTTTATTAAATGTGTGTGTTTCTATGCATCAATTTTTACAGACTGAAAGCGAGGGGAGCGGAAACCCCTGCCGAGAGTCAGTTTGCGCTCTCACGGATGTTGCAGCCTCCTCGCCCACAAATAACAGCTTAGATTAACAAGACAAACAGCCTGCAGCCGCTAATAAATTATCAGCCAATCATGCTGTGGTTAAACTGCTGCTGCTTTCTTTCCAGTAAGCGCCTCCGCTAGTGGTGTGTACACTACATACCCAACCACATTTTCCTACCGCAGCAGTTTCAATCACCAGCGTGATGTTTTCAAATTCATGTCTGAGGTTTTGATCTTTAAACTTCATTAAAACAGATTCAAGAAATGCTCTTTTATTAATTTAGCTAAAACACTAAACCAAATAAAGATGTAAAGTATTAATAGATTATTCTTAAAAAAAAATTGTTTTATTCATTTAGCAGACATATTAGTTGTAGCCTAAGTTTTATTATTGTTTTACTGTATTTTTTTTATATTTTTTTTATTAAGTTGATATAAATTTTGGCACATAATTAAATATGTATCTGCTACATATTGTATTATTGGTGTTTGGATAAATACAGTATTTCTAAAATAATGTGTAGGCAATCAACTTTTTATATGCATATTTTCATTTTATTCATTTTATATTTTATTTACTCTAATACTGCTAGCATAAATAAAAAAAAAAAGTAAAAAAAAAAGATTAAATTATTCATAATGCAAAAAGTGCATTTATAGAGAATTAATTTAAAATACAAGTAAAATTTCATTTATGAGCAAGAAAAATAAGTTTTGTAATATTTTATTGAACAAATTCAGAGAATGCCACAAAAACAGATTATGATGGGAAAACAAAACATTTAAAATGTTGGTATATAATGCGCTTTTAAAAATCTAAATATTGCATTTCAAAGATGCAAAAATAAAACAGTTGTGCAAAGCTGATCTACAACAAATACATTTAAAAGAAATACATTTAAGCAGAGATAATATAGTTGCAGACATGCATCTTTAGAAATCAGCTAAACATACTCTATATGATAAACCTTTGTTTGCTTGATGTTTATCTTATGCCTTTAATCTCTAAGAGCTTTCTTCTTTCTTTCCAACTTTTCGCTTTAATAGAAAGATAAAGACAGCACAACAATATAATCCGTTCTTCATGAGCATGACACCATACGCATAGACAAACAGGTTCTGACTGGGTATTTGGTCTGAAGAGCCTGTAATAAAACAAAAAATACATTTGAACACATTTGATAAAACATTATTTTTTTTTTTAATCATACTGCACATAGTTGAGGCATAACATGTCACATTTTGTTTTTGATCAGCATCAAGATCTTAGGATAAAATGTATGTGTGTATATATATATACACTTCTACCATTAATTTTAGATGGAGTTTTGCTTTTCAATCTACAAGATTTTAATGTTAACTAATGTCAACCACACTTATATAATAACCCATAATGTAACAATGTGACTTTTTGGTCCATTGAGGGATACAGTGTGAATGAAATGATTAAGACAAATTAGATCAGTTAGATCAGTTTGTTAAATTACTTTATAAATGAAAAGACAAATTAACGTGGAAAAAACTTGCAAATTATTATACTTTTAACTGATTCGAATGTGCAGTGAATGAATGTAAATGTTGGCTTGGATTTTGAAATGCAAAAGTCATTAATTGAAAATCCATCCAAATTTGCAAATACATTTATATATTCATTTTTATTTATTCACCTGATATCTGCTGATAACTTGAGGTCTCATTTTTGGGTGGGCATGTTGTGTTCTCAATGGCATTATCAGATTTCTCTACTTTCTTCTCTTTCTTATCTGAAATATAACAATACAGTCATTTTATTAATGTATAGGGTAAAACAAGACAAAGCAGAATCCCAATAAAAGAGATTTATCTGAAAGGTAAAATTACTTATATACAGGCATATGAATATTTACATATTTAATTGTCCATATTTTAATTGAAGATATGTCATAATAGAAACACTGAGAAATCAAATTGAATGATTTCACTCAAACCTATAGGTTTTAATGAAAGCGAAGATGTCTGATATGTACATTTAATTGGAAATATTAAATAATAACCCCATTAATTACAATAAGTATTAAATCTACATCTAATATAAAAAAAAATGTTTACTTCAAAATAAAAACTAACTTTTACTCCACAAATACAAAAACATTGATATTGGTATGTAAACTTCTGAAATACATTACTTTGATACCTCTGATAACAGATCACTCTAAATTGTAATGTAGATACATATTTTCTGTAAAGCTGCTTTAAAAACTATATGTATTGTGAAAAGTGCTATACAAATAAATGTGAATTGAACTGAATTGAATGTGATGTGTCCACTAATCCCCCATTAACAAATAGACACAACAGAATTCAACATACAATGTCATAGATCACTATTTTCCAGAGACACAAAATTAGATAAAATGTGGGGGATCCTCTTGAGATATATATATATATATATATATATATATATATATAGCCTATAATTAATAAAAATCATGTACTTTAATTCTAATGAACTCTTTATTAATTATTTGATATAATTAAAGCTTTAATAACGTTTTTGTATATAACAAAGAATAATTATTATTGTTTATATTCAAAGTCTATGTGTCTGCAACTCTATCAATTGTATTCAACTTTCTTTCCAAGAAATCTAACACATATGAATGTAGTAAATCTGAGTTTCTTCAAATTACCTTCCATCAGTTTTTTACTTTGGGGTCCCTTGCCTCCTTCATGGGTAACAGTGCATTCATAGTCGTCTCCAGCCGTGTTTTGATCGAAAATCAACATACTTGTCACGATGAGTTTATTATCATTTTCATTCCTCTGCTCCACAACATCTTCCTCCGATACATCTGTCCACGCTCCATTGCTCTCCTTTTTCCAAGTGAATTTCACCAAGTCTGGAAACATGTCCTTGGCCTGACATAACACTGCCTGTTTGCCACTTTGTTTTTTTGATGGTCGATATGCTGTTAGAGTTGGTGGGATGACCGTGTCTTTCCCTTTGTCTTAAGAGAAATACATGTTGAACATTACTTCAATGATCAATAAGCAAATGAGAAAATAAGCAAATAGAGGGTGACTGGAGAAAGTTTTTACTTGGAAATTACATCATTTTTTATGAATTTGACGAAATTCTGACAGTTTCCTACCAGTTACTATCAGCCGGGTTCCAGTTCCAAATCTTTTGATCCAGTAGCCCACTCAGATTAAGTCTATTACAAATACTTCTGAATAATACAAAACCTTCTAGCGTGTGGTATAATAAAAGACAACTGTTCACTCTTTCTGATGGTCTACACTATTTTAAAGGGTTAGTTCACACAAAAGTGAAAATTATGTTATCATCACCCACATGCCGTTCCAAACCAGTATGAATTTATTCTTCTATAGAACACAAGATTTTTATTATTGTTTTGACAGTTTTTGTCCATACGATATAAGTCAGTGGGCTACAAAACTAAATTGAAACCATTTTACTTAAACTGTATGGGGAAAAAACTGACATATTTTTCAGAAAGTGTTCCAAAGAAAGAAAGTCATTCAGGTTCAGAATGATGACAGAATTTTCACTTTTTGGGTTAACCCTGTAACACAAATTCTCCTGTTTTGTGTAAACAAGCACAACATGGAATTGCTGGAATCTCTAAAGAACTCTCTGTTGCTGGCTGAATTACAGAAATAATTTGTATGCAACGAACTTTAAAATGCTTAAAATAAGTTTGGCAGACCTTAATTATGTGATTTTTGTCTTACCTGTCACATATAGTCTTGTACCCGAACCGAAGACCTTCTTGTCTCCCACAGTCATTTATTCCTAAACAAAAAGATGCAGTTTGTGCAGAAGAGAATCTGCAGTTTCCTCGTGTACATTGTTTTAGAATATCCCTGAAGACTTTCAAAATATTAACCAATAAAGTAAAAAAAGCTATATTAATATTGATTTTGATCAATGAAGTGCTAAAACACTTAATTTACTTAAAGTGAATAGATCCAGCAAGTGTTCAGTACAGTGTCATGTCACACTCTTACCTGTAGAGGCTTCAATAGTTTATTTACAAGTCCTGCAAAACACAAGACTCACCTGTCCTCCTCACCCACCCACTCACGCTGAACAACTTTAAACAAGCTTTTGGCCAGACAACGTGTTTTTTGTCCTGGGCACCCACTAACTAAACTTTGAGTCAAAATTTTAGGCTAATTCTAATGAATTCATGTAAAAATCAATACAAGCGACAGCCCTGTAAACACTTATCTGAGTTCTTGTTGATTCCTTGAATCCTAAAGCTGATCTTTCTTACTGTTCAACAGCATATTTGTCCTTCATAAGTCTATATTTCATTCATAACCAACTTTAAACCTTCACCCTCTTTTCTCGAGTGCCGAGGATCCGCCAACACTCTTTGGAGTGAATTAAATGTATTTGGGCTGAAAGAAATTCATTGTTTGTTACTAGCATTGTTTTTATATAGCCTAATTTGTGGCTTGTGGTTTTAGATTAAATCAGGAACCCTGCTGAGTTTTTGTACAGGGTTTCAGTATTTATAACTACTGTGCTGCCTGAGACCCAACAAGCACAGTAATACATTGCTGAATGCTCTATTTTTAGTTCAGGTATTTTCAAAGCCAGATTTTTTGGTTTCTTATCTACTTTAAACGATTCAAAACCAGGATCATTGTAGATGGTTCCGTCTCTTATAGATGAATACAGGATTCTTTTTAAGGTTTGTCCCTCTTTTAGTTGATACCAGTGAATGTAGCTTGAGCAGTCTGAAGGAAAATGACAGTCAATAACAACTGTCTTGTCCTTAGATTTGGTGGATGAGATTTTCTGTTGCAACTTCACATTTGCATCAACTAAAAAAAATGGAAAAAAAATGTTATCAAGACAATTTGTTACCCAAGGTAAGATATAATTGGCTAGCCAACATCAGTGCAAAGTTAATGAGAGTTATCAAGTTTGCATTTTGTGATAACATAAACAATTATGGTATGATTTCAAATAATAATAAATAAAAAACCTTACCTCTACATAAATGCTGAATGAGAAACAAAAGACATAACTGCATTTGAAGACGCATGATGGCAGGGAGTGTCTGGAGAGCTTCTGTCTTTATTCTGTGATGAGGAGAGATCATATGAGAGGTTTATGATATTATTTCCGGCCCTCGTGCTATTCTGAGTTTGTTTTGTGGTTCATGATTCAGATGTAACAGATTATACAGCTTCAACTCTGTGCTTCAGTATTACACTAATATAATAAAATTAGCATATACATAACATCTTGTCCTCAAAACTTTGACTTTTCTCTACAATACGCTGATTGGTAATATATGCAAAGTATCACGGTATCACCAGCAGGGGATGTATATTTTCAATGTTAATCATTTCCACTAAGTTCACCAGTCGTTTGAGAAGGAGGTTTGTATGCACATCTGAACAGAACGGCATCAGAAGCAGAACCCAATTTCTCTAACCTTTTTGTATGTAATCATTTGCACATGTAATACATTTTTCTTAGTCTAATAGCAATTACATGATTTTGATTTCAACTGCATTATAGCAAATGGGAGGCTGCAGTGCTGTTGAGTTTCCTATCCTCATGCTAATATGAGGATCATTGTACAGATGTGACAACTCAGAGCCCCTCATTCAAGAACAAGTTAACTGAATCTATTTACTTTATTTCTGCTAAGGAAATAAACAAAATGTTGCGCATAAAATATAAACATTTCCATTTATGCATTTGGCAGACACAACTTGCATTGCATTCAAGACATACATTAGTTGATGAATTCCTTGGGAATTAAACTCATGACCTTGGTGTTATGTTCATTTAACATTAAGATAAAGGTTTGTGGTCTCTGATCATGACAGGAAACCTTGCAGAGTTTTTGTGCAAGACTTTAGTATTTATGTGTACTGTGCTGACTGAGCTCCAGATCCAGCAAGCACAGTAATACATCGCTGAATGCTCTTTTTTCAGCTTGGTGATTTTCAAAGCAAAATGATTTGATGTTTTCTTTTCTGATTTTATGGACTCAAAACCTGCATCATTTTTTGCAGATCCATCACTTATGCCAGCATACAGGATCCTCTTAAAGGTTTCTCCTTCTTTCTGCTGATACCAGTGGATGTAGTCCTCGCAGTCTGAAGTGAAGTGACAGTCTATAATAGCTAACTTTTCCTCTGCTTTGGTCAGTGAGATTTTTTGTTTCAGCTCACCGGCTCCATCCACTGCAAAAAGCAACAGCTCACAAATCAAACTACTTTTTCATATTTAAAGGTGGAATGGAACATAATGATAAAACAATAGCTAATATTTTCTGGTTTTAGAAGTACTTATGGTTACAAACAGTGATATAAAGATGATATGGCCACACATTAAACACTTACCTTTAAATTTAAGGAGAATAAACAGCAAACAGAGTAACTGCGGCTGAGGACTCATGATGGCAGATTTAAGATAGAGAGCTTCTGTTTTTTTCTCTGGGACGAAGGTGGAATTTATTTCTATGAGCAAAAAACAGGAAGTTGCAGTGTTTCTGAGTTTCCTGTCCTCATGCTTATATGTGTTTGAATTGAGGTTTTTGATACAGGTTCATGATCTTTCTTTTTTGGATTAAAGTCAGTAAGTTTATTTTTATAAACTTACTGACTTTTTATGAAACGGCACAGTTAGTTCAAGTCAAATGAAGGCTATTCATAAATATATTCATGATTTAACTATATGATATTTTAACTTGGAAAAAAGTGTTTGCAATTTTTTTGCAAAGTTGTGTACACCTCTGTGATTCTAGATAGATAACGTGACATTTTTGGGATCATTCTATATATACATTTTTTGTTGTGGTTGTTGTTGATAAAACGATGTTTTTCAAAAATGTATGAAAGCATCAAAAACATATTACATTTCGAAAAAGTTGGAACTTGCGTTTTGAACTAAATTGTAAAAGTATTTTAATTTTCATAATCTCATCCTCATCCACCCATTTGCCTTTAATTCCACTACAGTGATGCACCATATGATATTGTTTATTATAACAGATAATGTGAATAAAGGGTCTATGATGCTAATATTTCAAAATGAAGCATTGCTTGGTAATTGGTTAACCTAAATTGGTATTATCTTGTGTACTTAAATTTAACAGCTGACAGCTATTCAACCTAATTCATTTGTGAGACAGTCTAACAGAAGGATGGACAAAACCAGTGAATTATCAATGAACAAGTCAATGCAGAAAAATATCAAAATATTACAAAATGTTTAATACGTTAACATATATACTAACTATTAGGTGATTAAAATGTAATGATTGCTTTTGTAGTTTTGTATAAAAATGTCTTTGCTTGGGGATTGTTCTTTCAAATGCTACAGGCAGGATAGGATGCTAATTTACTGTAAATTTATCAGAAAATTATGTAAAAAATTATGGATGTTTCAGGATGTTCTCTGGTTTTATTCTGCGAAAGCATCAGATTATGTTGTAGAAAGACAGACACAAATAGTCTGAATAGTTCCAGCAGTCTGAAGTGAAGTGACAGTCTATAATGGCTCACATTTTTCCTCTGCTTTGGTCAGTGAGATTTTCTGTTGCAGCTCACCGGCTCCATCCACTGCAAAAAGCAACAACTGAACTCACAAATCAAACTGCCAGACTATTTGGTTAGATGTATCATAATGGTTATTATTATTATTTAACTTTTTTTTCTTTAAAAATTTGTTTTATTATACAGAATCAATTATATTGCCAAATAATAAAAGACTCGCCTCTGCATATGAACTGAAAAAGCAGGAAAAAGGAAAGCATCAAAAGAGCATTCATAGTAGCAGAGACCGTCTGATTCTGTCTTTACTCTGTGATTCATAGGAATTGAGCAACAAACAGGAAGTTGCAATACTAATAGCTAATCTGGGTTACAGATGTGAAATGCACCATACTGAGCTTAACCCAAGAGAAAGTTTGTTCCTTTTCAAGGATTTCGGCATTTCATTGATGGACTTCCTCATTTCCACCACTTTTGAGCACTCTCAGATGTTTTTTTTTTTACTTTAGGGGTCACTGGGGTAGTGCCCTTAAAGGACATCTTTGTACCTTTTTTTTTACCCCTAAAGGTGCATATTAGTACCTTAGAGTAGCAATACTACAAAGTTGTCCTTTTAAGAGTATTGCCCCAGTGACAAGCTGTTGTACCCTTTAAAGTAAAATGTTTGCAATTTGTTTCTGAGAGTGAATGTTAGGAGCAGCCAATATCTGCAGTTAACTTAATATTGTTTGGATTACCTCAGCACCAAAAGAAACAGCAGGAAGTAATAGTTGTAGCTATATTTCAATGTGTGGTTAAAGTCCTTGGACTTGCATTGTGTTCATATCCTAAAGTAAATTTGCGACACAATGAACATTTCTGCCTATTGAAAGTCTAGAAGGCATCAACACCTTGTAGGGGGGAAATAATTCTCATTTATTTCCATATATTTTTTCCTTAAAACCCAATCAAAGCAATAAAATAATAAAACATACTGACTGCATATGTTATTGTGTTTAATATGTTGAAGCTCTGCATTAATTGCATGCTGTTAATGAATTCCCTTTGCAATAGATTGCACTATGAAATTAGAAGTTGTTGTACTGCATCTCTTACTATTGTAACACTGAGAAGGCCAGCACGTGTCGTTTCCACTACATTACATAACTATCATCCTCTGTGCTGTTGTTTTTATCTGCAAGCATATTTGCTACACCAAACCGCACTATTTTGTGGTTCTCCTCAAACAGTATCTGTCAGATGATACAATACTGTAATAAAAGTGGTTTGTAACTGTTAGATTTTGACATTGTTCATGTTGTGGAATAACAGTTTCTCATGGTTTATGTCAAGGATGTCAAAGCTTTCTCTCACTGTGGCTGCCATCCCAGCATGCACAGTAATACATGCCAGCATGTTCCTCCTTTGTTTCTTTGAGTTTTATGCCATATGAATTTCCAATTTTTTCAGAGACAAAGTCTTTTGCTTCAATTGTAGCAGTCCCAGACTCGGTCATATAGAGTAGTCTTTTAAACGTTTCACCATCTTTCTTATGGTACCAGTGGACAAAATTACCAGTGTCCAAGTCGGTTACCTCACATCTGAAGGACACAGTTTTACCCTTTAGCTTCACCAAAACCTTTTGATTTTGATTTAAACTCAAACCTTCCACACCTGCGATGAAATCAAATGAAAATCAATTATTTTAAATAAGTTTTCATATTTATGTTTTATCATATTATTAACCTATTTTATTTGACCAATTACCTATTTAACCCCCTTTTAAAGTTTACTTACCATGGATCATTATGAGAACAACAGTGCACAAGTTTATGAGCATCGTTCATTTGGTTATGTGAGGCGATATATGGTTCATAAAGTTCCCTGAACACTTCTTTACACTATTTAGCAAAAAAATCCACGTAGACATTTTTTCAGTGACGTCATTTCCTGAGGTGGAGCTCTAACAAAATGGGATGTGATTTGTAGTTGCACAGCAATCAGAATAAAATATTTCAAAAGCTGATACATTTCTACCTCATTTGATTGCTAAATTCGATATTTCATCTGGATTCTCTTCAATTTATCAGAAGTAATTTAGTCAAATGCAATTTGTTAGAAGTAATTTAGTACCTATCACAGAGCTTTAAAGAAAAAAAAAAGAAGAAGAAAAAAAAAAAAGCTTTTGCAGCTCAATAGCACCATCCACTGTTGAAGACCTGCATTTCAAACAAACAACTGTATACAAATATAAAAAATATAGGAACATATTTGAAAGGGCTTGAAGAAAGAAAAATAAATCACACCGGTTGCATTGACCTTCGGGGACTTTTAATAGTAGCCTAGAGACAAATGTAAAATAAAATGAAAATCTATGGGCCTAGGCTACATCTTAGAAAAGTAAAAATCAAGACATGATAAAACGTTTGCAAGTCATTTTTTTAGATGTTACCTTATTCATAGGCTATAACAAAAAGAAAATTATTTTCATTTTAATAAAAATCAACCAATGGGGTAGGCTATAAAGATGACAAGCCCACAGTTGAAGAAACAGTTTTATTGTAGCCTTGTGTTAACAGTGTGTGTACGGTACAGATTTTAGGGTTCTGATACACTTTTTGAACATGTACAGTTGTTTTTAATGTAATATTGACAACAAAAAGCAAAGTCCCAATTCAAATATTCTGAATGTCTCCCCCTTCTTCTACTGTTGTTCCTAGTAAACCCGCATTGAAAGCAGGTTTTTGTAACGATTTCCTCTTACAGTCAGCACTGTGTTATCTCCAGTCCAGAGCGCGCAGTAATATGATCCTGCATCGTCGAACTGCACTTTGGAGATAGTTAGTGACACTTGCTGATTTTTCACCGTTCCAGAAAGTCCACTGCCGACCACCGCCGGATCGATTTTGGCTGTTATAGATCCTGCTTCGAAATATATTAATCGCTGGAAAGCTCCTCCTGGTTGAGCTCTGTACCAGTGGATAGCGTCGGATTTAAGCGTCGATGAATCCACATTGCATGTGATTCTAGCAACTCTACCATTTACCTTAATCAGCACAGGATCAGGATGCATAGGAATATTTTGTCCATTTAAACAATCTAAAAACATAAGAGAAACAATTCAAATGTGCTAAACAAGTAAAAGTGTGTAAACAACAATTAGGTATCGAATATCCTAATTAAAGCTCTTATTTTGGAATAGACCTGCAAGTAGCCTATTTGTAGGCAAAGTAGGCTACCTGAAATTACTGACGAAAATTTATTTTTAAAAGTTGAAAATCACTGAATAATCTTAACTGAGAAATGTTAATAGGCTAATTATAACAGAAAACTACAATTTTACCTATTAAGACTATTAACAACCCAAATGTTATCATTCCAGACACTGCCATGTCTACATCTGTCATCCACGAGTTTGAAGAATTATGAACTACATCTGCCAATCAGAAGGTAATGATAATGGCCTTGTGGTTTCCTCTTTACGAATATCTCATCATCATCACTATCGCAAGAAGGTTTCTTACACAAGCTAAACCACTCATGGGTTAGGCAGTATTAAACACATGTAATTTAACCCTGGTTTATTAAAACTTCCTCCACAGCAGATGAGCGGCTCTTCCTCGGTGGTACTCGGTTTTGCTATAAGGTGGCTTATGCATTTAAATAGATGGTGAACAGGTGAAGATGTTTCCCAGGTTGACTGTGTTGGCAAGATCCTTTGAGGCTAAAATTTAGTTTAAAAAACATTCGGTACTGACACTATGATATAATTCGGAATGGGTTGTGAAATTCACAATGTGGTTTAAAAAGTGCTATTGCAAATTGGTCACAAAGATAAAACTGAGAGAAAAAAAGAGTCACTCTTTTTTGTGCTTTAATTTGTAAAATAAATGGTTAAATCTATTTTATATTAAAGCCTGTACTTTATATAGGCTACTTATATAATACTAAGGCTTATATTAAAGCCTTAAATTCATGCATTTGTTCAAGACTAGTTTGGTTAATGCATTTTATTTGTGATGTCTGTCAGCTTCTTTAACTTCTGCAGTGCCTTTCAGATTTATTTGATTGCCTGTTTGATAGTCTGTTCAGTGGTAGTCAAAGCGCCACCTATGGTTAATCTTGGAGATCAATGACGCCGACAAGACAGCCCTGACTCCCTGTCTTTCCCTTTGGCTTATTCGGTTCTGAATGGCTTTGCTGAGCTTTTCACAGCAGCATGGAAGGTGTCGCAGGCTATGCACTTCCTACTGAAGCAGGAAAGTTCTTCTGTGGCCATCAGTTCCTAGCCCCCATGCAGCGAACTGCTGCCCGAAAAACTCAGTCCCCTTGCCGCCCGACTTCAGGCGTGGGAAGTCATCCCGGGCGTGTCAGGCTGGGTTATGCCGACTATAAAATGAGGCTACTCGCTTCAATTCGCTAGCAGGGCCCCCTGTTTCAGGGGTGTGGTTCAAACTTTGGTTCAGGACAATGATGCTGATGTTCTTCACTCCAAAGTGCAGTGTCTGCTGGTGAAGGGTGCCGCCTAGCCGGTCCCACCAAGAAAGATGGTGGGCTCAGGCCCATCCTCAACCTCAGGCTCCTGAATTGCGCATTAATGAAGCGGCCATTCAGAATGTGGACTTTGGAGCAGATCCTCGTGCAAATTTGCCCAGGGGACTGGTTCTTATCAGTGGATCTGAAAGATGCTTACTTTCATGTCCAGATAGCCCCTCATCACAGACCGTTCTTGAGATTTGCGTTCGATGGGGTGGCTTACCTTCAGAACTTATGTAGAGCGCTCTAGCCAGTTTCGGCAATCAGAGCCCTGCTCAGAGCACAGCTCTTGTGCTTCGAGGCTGCTCTAAAGGGCTTCCAGATACGAAGCAGAGATAATCCTGCTGGATAGTTGATGCTATAGCCCTGGCTTATGCTTCAGTGGGCTTTGAATGCCCCATTGGAGTGAGGGCCCACTCCACTAGGGGAATGGCCTCCTCCTGGGCTTGGTCCAGCAGAGTCTCATTGGAGATTTTTGAGCGGCAGCTAGCTGGTCTTCGCCGTCTTCCTTCACTAGGTTTTATTACCTGGACGTCCCTGCCCTCCAGGCATGGATCTTGTCCGCTTGATTGTCCTGCTCCCCTAAAAAGTGGTCCGGACTGTATTTGCTGAGGCTCCAGCCCCGTAGCCTTAGCCTCACTACATTAGCCTATGTTGCCTTGGAACCTCGTGGTAGCGCCCTAGGACTGAGCTTATAGGACAGCTTCTGTTCTATGCTTATAGCACAGCGCTATGGTATATCGTTCTCCAAAGCGTGTTTCACGCAATGTGAGAGACCGTTTCGAAAGGGAACGCTCCAGTTACTAACGTGACCTCGGTTCCCTGAGATAACGTGAATGAGCATTACGTACCCTGCTGTGCTATACAGCTGCAGTCAGAATGCTCGTATGGAATGCTCATTCCCGTTATCTCAGGGAACCGAGGTTATGTTAGTAACTGGAGCGTTCTTTAGAAGCAAATTATTTTATTGTCATGATAGTTTTTATATCAACTTTGGAGAAAGGGTTGTGTTTTTTGTGTGTGCAGGGCTTCAGTTTTTATACTCACTGTTCTGCCTGAGCTCCAGCAAGCACAGTAAGACATCGCTGAATGCTCTTTTTCAGCTTTGTGATTTTCAAAGCAAAATTATTTGATGTTTTCTTTTCTGATTTTCTGGACTCAAAACCAACATAATTTCTTGCAGATTTGTCATTTATGTCGGCATACAGGATCCTCTTCAAGGTTCCTCCTTCTTTCTCCACTATACACCTTAGTCTTAGGGGGATTTTTTTTGCTCATTTATTTCCATATACTTCTTTATCTTTTTTCTTAAAACCCAATCAAAGCAAAAATAATCAAAGTCTACAAAAAATACTGACTGGACTGCTGACATTACTGCGTATCAGTGGCCCATATGTTATGTGTTTAATGTGTTGATGTTCAATGAATTTGTACTGCATCTCTTACTATTGTAACACTGAGAAGGCACGTGTTGATTCCATTACATAACTATCATCCTCTGTGCTGTTGTTTTTATCTGCAAGCATATTTGCTACACTAAACCACACTATTTTGTGGTTCTCCTCAAACAGTATCTGTCAGATTTTGAGAACAGTTTCTCATGGTTTATGTCAAGGATGTCAAAGCTTTCTCTCACTGTGGTTGCCTTCCCAGCATGCACAGTAATACATGCCAGCATGTTCCTCCTTTGTTTCTTTGAGTTTTATGCCATATGAATTTCCAATTTTTTCAGAGACAAAGTCTTTTGCTTCAATTGTAGCAGTCCCAGACTCGGTCATATAGAGTAGTCTTTTAAACGTTTCACCATCTTTCTTATGGTACCAGTGGACAAAATTACTAGAGCCCAAGCCGGTTACCTCACATCTGAAGGACACAGTTTTACCCTTTAGCTTCACCAAAACCTTCTGATTTTGATTTAAACTCAAACCTTCCACACCTGCGATGAAATAAAATGAAAATCAATTCTTTTAAATAAGTGTTCATATTTATGTTTTATCATATTAACCTATTTTATTTGACAAATTGCCTATTTAACCCCCTTTTAAAGTTTACTTACCATGGATCATTATGAGAACAACAGTGCACAAGTTTATGAGCATCGTTCATTTGGTTATGTGAGGCGATATATGGTTCATAAAGTTCCCTGAACACTTCTTTACACTATTTAGCAAAAAAATCCACGCAGAATTTTTTCAGTGACGTCATTTCCTGAGGTGGAGCTCTAACAAAATGGGATGTGATTTGTAGTTGCACAGCAATCAGAATAAAATATTTCAAAAGCTGATACATTTCTACCTCATTTGATTGATAAATTCGATATTTCATCTGGATTCTCTTCAATTTATCCGAAGTAATTTAGTAAAATGCAATTTGTTAGAAGTAATTTAGTAACTTTCACAGAGCCTTAAAGCTGAAAACAATCCTCGTTTGCAGCTCAATAGCACCATCCACTGTTGAAGACCCGCGTTTCAAATAAACAACTGTATACAAATATTTAAAAAATAGGAAAATATTTTGGCCTTGAAGAAAGAAAAAATATATCACACCGGTTGCATTGAACTTCAGGGACTTTTAATAGTGGAGGGTGAAATTTGGGTTCATATGCACATGAAAAATTTGCTCACATTTCTATTCAAACGTGTCAAATCTAATAAATACTATCTAATGATAATATTCATGAGTTCATGTACAGTATTTGAGTGAATGTTCTCACTGTGGTCGCTTGTGTCCCAATAGGCACAGTAGTAAACTGCAGCATGAATCGGCTTTGTGTTGCTCAGTTTTAGATTAAAGAGCTGTGTTCTGTCCACAGTGAAGTCATTTGCTTGGGGATTGTTGGTATCATGAGTAAAGCTACCGCCTGCATTGATATAGAGTAGTCTTGATGGGGCTTCACCCTCTCTCTTTTGGTACCAATGGATGTAATTCCAAGATTGTAAATCGGTAACTTTGCAAGGGAGATATGAAGTTTTGCCCACTGCTTTGACCAACGTTGGTTGACCTTGTTCCAAAGTCACTCCCAGAACATCTGCTTCGATTGAACAAAACAAATGTCATACATTTATTTTTTAAAGTAAAGGCTTAATTTTAAATGGCACTTACATGGGATCTCTGAGAGAAGGACAATATAAATGTATGCAAACATCATTCATCTAGTTGAAAAAGACGTTTGGAGAGTAATGCTCTTTTTGTGTGTGTTGTACCCAGCCTTGTATGCCATTCAAATACAGTTTGCTGATGTCATTTCCTGATTGTTTTCAGCACATGACATTTCTTTCCTATTTCATTTTAGTCATCAAGTTTTAGTCATCACGTTTTAAAATTAAGACCCTGAAGTTGATCTAAACTTGAGTAACTTCTATTACCTGTTTTCACACTTTTTACACATTATTTTTTCAATACAAATTTTGAATATTAGCGGTGTGCAATGTTTTTAAACGTAAATGTGAAATGTTTTTAATTAAATTAAGATTGAGATCTGAGTTTAAGACCAAAGTAAAATAAAATGAAAATCTATAGGCCTATAGGCTACATTTTAGAAAAGTAGCCTAAACATTAAGACATGATAAAACGTTTGCAAGTCATTTTTAAATGTTACCTTATTCATATTACAAAAAGAAAATGATTTTCATTTTAATAAAAATCAACCAATGGGGTAGGCTATAAAGATGACTAGCCTACAGTTGAAACAGTTGTTTCTGTGTACAGTACAGTCTGTGTACAGTACAGTAGTTTGTAGGGTTCTGTTCTGAGACACTTTTTGAACATTTCAATTTGTTTTTTCAATGTAATATTGACAACAAAAAAAGCAAAGTCCCAATTAAAATATTCTGAATGTCTCCCCCTTCTTCTACTGTTGTTCCAAATAAAACCGCATTGATTATGAAAGCAGGTTTTTGTAACGATTTCCTCTTACAGTCAGCACTGTGTTATCTCCAGTCCAGAGCGCGCAGTAATATGATCCTGCATCGTCGAACTGCACTTTGGAGATAGTTAGTGACACTTGCTGATTTTTCACCGTTCCAGCAAATCTACGGGGGGTATCCTGATCGTTTGTAGCTTTTGCCGATCCTGCTTCGAAATACATTAATCGCTGGAAAGCTCCTCCTGGTTGAGCTCTGAGTCTGTACCAGTGGAGAACGTAGGACTGAAGCGTCGATGAATCCACTTGGCATGTGATTACAGCAGATCTATCCTTTACCTTAATGATCATAGCAACGGTATGCGTAGGGACATTTTGTCCATTTAAACAATCTAAAACCAGAAAATTAAAAAGCGTTGAGTGTATCTGAAATCCTAATTAAAGCATTTGTATTTGATCATAGCTAGCCTATTTGTAGGCTTCAGTGGCTTTTTAAACGTCAATCAACTACGAGTTAGTCAGAACGCAGTAAAAAGGTGTAGGATTTCTGTTATAATCCGTAGGCCTTGGACATTACATCGATAAAACATTAGTATTGTCATTATTTATGACTTTATGACAAATTTACCTATCATAAAGGCACGTAGCCTACAAACAAAAATAGTGTTTTGTTTAAAACATTGTGTTTAAATGTTAGCTGTCAAATTAAGCCTGTGCGAGACGAACCTTAAAATATTGCAACAATATTACTGACGGAAATTCCGTTTTAAAAGTACAAAATCACTGAATAATCATAACTGAGAAATGTGAATAATTATTCCAGGCTACTAAAATCTCACCTAGTAAGACTATTAACAACCCAAATGTTATCATTCCAGACACTGCCATGTCTACATCTGTCATCCACGAGTTTGAAGAATTATGAACTACATCTGCCAATCAGAAGGTAATGATAATGGCCTTGTGGTTTCCTCTTTACGAATATCTCATCATCATCACTATCGCAAGAAGGTTTCTTACACAAGCTAAACCACTCATGGGTTAGGCAGTATTAAACACATGTAATTTAACCCTGGTTTATTAAAACTTCCTCCACAGAAGATGAGCGGCTCTTCCTCGGTGGTACTCGGTTTTCCACCTTGGCTTATGGATTTAAATAGATGGTGAACAGGTGAAGAGGTTTCCCAGGTTGGCTGTGTTAGCAGACAAGATGTTTAAAAACATTCTGCAATGGCACTATGATGATGATGACAGTATTGGACCCAGGAATAGACTTTTGTTCTCTGTAGTGGACATTATATTTGAGTGAATTTCTTTGACAGCATGCATGTCACAGTTTGGATGTCATTTATTCAGGGATTCTCAGAGATACCAAATGTTTGGAGGTTTCACAATGACTGACATTCATTTAGTGATCAAATTTAGCATTCTTATGGAAATATGATAATAATTATCATTTAAATCAGACTACTTTTCAAATTGTTTGTCATAAATCAACATCTCAGGAAAATATTATGGGGTTTCTAATCAAAATATGACTTTCTACAGGGCATTGATTTCATACATGACCTCTGTGGACACCAGCGGCCAGTTGCATAAGTTAAGACTGAGGAGAACTAGTCTGACCAACTAGCAGTTAGTTAGGGCTAATCACTCTTACACTTCATTAGACCAATCTACTTTTTCATAACTGACTTAAAGTTATGGCAAGACTTAAAGAAATAAATTAGATGACTAACTTGTAAGACTAGTCTAATAATTTTATGCAACCGGCCCAGGACTTAAATTATGTTGTATTTTGGGAGACATATAGCAAGTGAATAGGGAAAAAAATGATATATCACTAATTCCTATGAAATAGATATTATTTTGAAAATTTTGCCAAATATTACCATTATTAAATTGTTTTCATTAGGCTACATGTTGCCCCATAAACACATTTTCATAATATGCTAATTAGATACATTTTATAGATACATTGTATTGAATGGGACTATGGTAATTTATTGCATATAAAGTAAAATGGTATATCAAATCATTTCTATAAATCTTTCATAACATAGTTGAGAATCATCTTTATACAAAGTTTGGTTAAAAAAAACCTGAAACCTAAAAATTGATTGGTGAATGAAAAAAAATCCCATTGTTTTTATATACATGTCATTTCATGTTCTTTTTTTTTGTTTGTTTTTTGGACATAGCATAACATGAATAAAATATCCTTTGTCAAAAATGTTTTTCCCCTCATTTGATTCTTATGCTCTAAACAATGTGCCAAAAAAAAATACTAAATTTAACAAACTTTTTTCCCCCTGTTTCCCAGGAGGATATAATTTGGAATTCATGTTGTGAAATTCACAATGTAGTTTAAAAAGTGCTATTACAAATTGGTCACAGAGATACATCTGAGAGAAAGAAAAAAAAGAGTCACTATTTTCTGTGCTTTTATTTGTAAAATAAATGGTCAAATCTATTTTATATTATAGCCTGTAGTACTATACTATATTCATGCATTTGTTCAAGTTTGGTTAATCCAGTATATTTGTTATGTCTGTCAGCTTCTTTAACTTCTGCAGTGCCTTTCAAATAATTTGATGCAGAAATTAATTGAAATACATGTGAAAAGAACGTTAAGTCGGCACACTGCTGAATTTAGGACAAGTGTTATTTTTGAGCAACTGAAAATTACAAACCTATAAATGCCCATAAATATGAAAAATAATTGTATAATAATTCTACTTATTTGACAATGATAAATACTTATTTATATCTTCACAACATATAACAAATATGAGATACGCCTGACATATTCTAAAATCATAATAATACAGTGTGTAAAATAACTTTATACATAGGCTACATACATAATGTATCCATGAACAGCAGGGAATAAAGAGATAAACAGATCAAAATACTTTACCAACATCCAGTCATCCTATAAAGCTTAATTCAAATTAAGAACTTAAACAGAAAATGACAAGTATATAAATATTAAAGTAAGCTATATAAATATTGTATTCATTAATTACATTTACCAGTATAGTTCATGTACAGGATGTGAGTAAATGTTGTCACTGTGGTTGCCTGAGTCCCAGTAGGCACAGAAGTAAACGGCAGCGTGACTCTTCTTAGTGTCACTCAGTTTTAGATCATAAAGCTTTGTTTTGTCCACAGTGAAGTCATTTGCTTGGGGATTGTTAGCATCACGACTGACAGCACCATCTTTACTGATATAGAGTAGTCTCGATGGGGCTCCACCGTCTTTTATTTGGTACCAATGGATGTAATCTGAAGGGCTCAGACCGCTCGCTTTGCAGGGCAGATACACGGTTTTGCCCTCTGCCTTAGCCAAAGCCTTTGGACCTGGATCCAGTGTTAATCCTAGAAATGCTGTTTTGACAAAACCAAATTCAGTACATTTAAATCAGTTTTTAATTTTGTATTGCTTTATT
Organism: Leuciscus leuciscus; assembly: GCF_965113295.1. Lineage (NCBI taxonomy): Eukaryota > Metazoa > Chordata > Actinopteri > Cypriniformes > Leuciscidae > Leuciscus > Leuciscus leuciscus. The sequence continues at coordinate 29,533,746 of NC_138730.1, forward strand.
ATTATAAATGTCACTTACCTGGCATCTTTAAGAGGAGGACAATATAAATGTATAAAAACATCATTAATCTGGTGAAAAATATATCTGTGTAAAGCTGTCTTTCAGGTTTCCACACTGCTTTTGTATGAGTTTCAAAAATAGGGTGCTGATGTCATTTCCTGAAATGGAGTTACCTTAGAAACCATTTTAAAAGAAATTTTACATGAGCCTTTTACGCTAACTGATTTTCAAGTTACATTAAATTATCCCCACATATCTGTAAGATATTTGATTTTCTTTTTAAATATGATTATGAGAATCAATGCTTAAGGTTATTTTAATTAATTAAACTAGTAAGGTTGATATAACTGTGTGGAAAAACAAGACAGGTGAAATAAAATAAATTATATATATATATATTATATAAAAAAAATCAATGTTAAAAAAATACAATGTAACACTCAGACATTGATATATAGTACCAGTCAAAAGCTTGTCAAAAATAACTGCTGCTGAATTTTCAGTATCATACTCCATTCTTCAGTGTCACATGATCCTTCAGAAATAATTGTAATATGCTGATTTGCTGCTCAAGAACATTTATAATTATTATTATTATCAATGTTGAAAACAGTTGCTTATTATTTTTGTGGAAACAGTGGAAACAGATTTTCTTTTTATCAGAAATATTTGATGAATAGAAAGTTCAATGAACAGCATTTATTTGAATTTATTAAAGCATTTATTAAATAAAAATCTTTAAATATCTTCACTGTTACTTTTGATCAATTTAATGCATCATTGATGAATAAAAGTATCATTTTTTCTCTTTTTTTAATCTTACCACAAATGTTTGAATGTTATCATAGTTTCCACAAAAATGTTAAGCATCAAAAACTGTTTTCAACTGATAATAATAAAAATAATAATAATAATGATGATAAATGTTTCTTGAGCACCAGATCAGCATATTATAATGATTTCTGAAGGATCATGTGACACTAAAGACTGAAGTAATGATGCTGAAAATGCAGCTTTGCCACAACAGGAATAGATCACATTTTTAAATGTATTAAAATAGAAATAATATTTCAGAATATTGCTGTTTTTTCTGTATCTTTAAAGTGCAGAAAATGCAGCCTTGGTGAGGAGAACAGACTTATTTAAAAAAAAATGTTTTACAAAAAATTTAATTTGTTTATATCTCTATGGTTTATATACACTGCTAACGCAACAGTTCACGGGAAAGACAAATGTCTCCCCCTTGCGTTATAAGGTTGTCATTACAAACAAAATAAAAAATTGTACTACTGAACTGCACTATTAACAGTGCTTTCAATTGCTCCACAATGACCAGTGATTATAAAACAAGTGATATTTGATTTGTGAAGCTAATACAGCTATGTAAACATGACATTTATACTGATGTTGTTTCCATTTGTGAAGATGAACCAAAACTCATATGAACTATTCTTTATTCACTTTACAGTTAAATTAGCACAGATATGTCCATCACAGAAATGCTCTACAGTGAGGCTAACAATACGAACACAAGAGTGATGCTGTTTTTTTTTTCAGAACCAAACAAAGACAGTGATTACTCTATCAACCAATTACATATATTGCATATTTTTTTGATTTCCCACCCCAAACTTTCCCACTCGTCATTGGCTTAAAAAATATAGAGTTGAATAAATACAATTTCTCCAAACATAAAACATCATTCACAAATTAATGTTTCCACGTCCATTCAAGGTTAAGTTCTGCATTTATGTCATTGTGAATATAATACACATAATATCTGTAATTATAGGGAGCTACATGTTGTGTTTTGCCAAGCTGTATGAGCCAGGTGCAATATTTCAGATTTCTTCTCACAACATTTCTCATGCTGTAAACTCAACACATATCCATATTCATCAAGAGGACTTCGATTAATTTGGCATAAACACTGAAAGTCTCGGCCATAAACTATGCCAATATCAAATATATGCCAAATACCACCACCATATAGCCGCGCACGGCCAGCCGTGAAACTACAGAGAACACTAACGATGATGCAATGTCACATTTATATCAGAAATATCTCAAAGAAAACACCTAAGTTTTGTGTAACACTTAGAATGGTTAAATAGGTCATATCACTACAAATTCTGATAAAATTCGCTGCAGAGCAACAAAGTCAATACAATACACTTGGTGCAGAGAGGATAAGGTAACGTTTTTTTGTCTTTAGAGGGGAAACTCTCACTTTAGTTCTTCTTTAAACAGACAGGGATTACATGTGGAGGTCACCAGAGTTCCAACAAAGCACACATCAATTCGTTGCTGCGCACAGGTAAACAAACAAAAAAAAAACAGGGACTTTATCTTGGTTTTGCGAGAAAAGGTTGACCATACTATCACGTCATGCTTGGTTATTTTCTTTATGCTCTGAGTAGGTATTTGTGTCTCCGCTTGCTTCGTTTAGTCGCTTGTGTTATTTCCTCTTATGTGGTTTTTGCCCGGTCTGATTGACAGCTGTCATCAGTACACCAGACTTCACGGTGGATGGCTCTGTCTGCAAACGTCCAGGTCCACACGCCTTCTCACGACACGCTGAGGTCATTTACTCCAGGCGCTGCGTAAAGTTTTCAGGAAACAGTCCTTTCTTAGCTGAGCTTCCGCGCTGTTGCCAGTCGCTCTCTCTGATGCCAGTGAGCCAACCAGCATCCTGAAGAGAGAATCAAATGAGCGTTCAAATCAGGTTCTGATTATCATAATGTCAAAACAAGAAAAGATAATAAAACAAAACAAAAGTTAAACATTCAAGCAAATCGTACCTGGTCTTCAGCTAGCACTGTAGGGACCACCAAAACAATGTCTCCTTTCTTCAGCTCCAGTTCGTCCGGATTCGCTGCTTCAAAATCATGCAATGTTTCAACCTACGAGACAGCAGAAGAACAAGATTCATTAGTACATGTGTATAAAAGCTCTATTCATTTTCAGCGTGTTCATCTTAAGGTCACCATGAAATCAAAATGGACAATTTGTATTTTTTTATGGAATATTCCAGTAATTATTATAACTGATTAATCCGCGCACATCGTTGTTGTGTGTCTCCCTGTTGCAGCGACATCTGTTCTCTGATGACGTGTTTACCGGCTACCCTACATTTTTTCTTGTTCGAGAAGCCGTTTCATACGGATGTACGTCACAATGGCGAAGAAAAGACAATTGTGGTAGCGCTATATAGCAGTCGCATGTTTCCTATGATTAGGCTGCGTAACTAAAACATGCAAAATTTCACGTTTCTCTTGTTTCATAAATGCAACTGGCGGCATCTTTTGTCTCAGTTATCGATTGTAGTAAAAATATCATTAGAGGACTTCAGTAATTAATATTACTGTAATATTGTTACAGTGTCTGGCCAAATGTTTTGTAACCTGTAATGAACTAATGAACTATATATATATATATATATATATATATATATATACAGTATATATATATATATATATATATATAAATATATTATATATATATATATATATATATAGTTCATTAGTTCATTACAGGTTGAACTAATGGACTATATATATAGTTCATTAGTATATATATATATATATTTTAGCAGTAACTTTAAGGTTATATCTACCTTATTTTTAAGGTAAGAGCGGCTTGGTCATTTTTAACTTGATTGTGCAAGGCTTCTGGGTGTCAGCCGCTTCCAGTTGTACAAAAACAGTTTGTTATGCTGCTTGATATTGCAAACTGATATTTGTTATCATATTATTTTAATATAGTATCGTAATCATGAACACACTGATTTGTAGCACAAATAGTTTTATTTTTTACTGCACATTGTTATTCTTTTATTTATAGTGGCTACTGAATCAGAAGTCTTGCACATTAAAAGGTGGATATGGGCAAAATCAATATCTTCTGGGTCCCTGTGATTTTGCCAAGTAAGAAATGTTCCTGGATCAACATATTTTGTTGATCTGGCTGGAACAACATTCCTGTCTGAAAATTTAGTCTTACCTATCCCCACCACTAAACCTAACCATACCCATAACTTTTCCCTAAAATCAGAGGGAAATGATCGCTAAATAAAACTGATGTAGAAGCACCTAACCTTGGTTGTTAGCCTAAACTTGACATAAACTGTAAACTTGTCCCTCAAATCTGATTGGTTGATTGGAATGTTGTTTCAGGATCAACAAAGACATTGATCAAGGAACATGCTGTACTTCAGGTTCACCATATTTCCCGACCACGTGTTTACTTATTTGGCGGGGAGCTGTGTGATTAACAGGATAATGCACGGTCACTTGGTCATTATTGCAAAATAAATGTATGACTGTCCACTATCCCTTACTTCAATGGTGTTCGCTTTATATTCACCTTGAATAAGAATCCAGTAGGCATTCCAGAGGAGATGTCATTGGCTGTCTGGCATTCTGCGATCACCCCATTGTCAATGGATGCGATTGGAGATGTGAGATCACCATCACGATCATCATCACCCTCATTACTAGAGGCAGGCTCAATAACAACAGAAGGGATAGGCATCTTCTCCTGAGGTGAGGCAAACAAACAGCATCACTCAAGGGACAAACCTTAAGGTAGGATTTTTAAGTATTTTTTTGACCAACAACTTGACTGTTACATAATAGCCTACACATGATACAGATCACACATACTTTATACACATAATACTTGTAATGTATGAAATGTAATAAATTGAAAACAACTGGATAAAAGAACAATAGGTAACGCTTAACAATAAGGTCTCATTTGTTAACATTAGTTAACTACACGTTAACATGAACTAACAGCGAACAATACTTCTACAGCGTTTATTAATCTTCACGTTAACATTGATACTAGTTAATGCACTGTGAACTAACAATGCACAATTGTACTTTTGATTGACATTAACAAAGATTGATAAATTATGTAAAAATACATTGTTCATGTTAGTTTATGCTAACTAATGCATTAACTTATTAAGACCTTACTGAAAAATAATTGACATTTCAGTAGAACATATTTGTTTTTAAAGCATTTTGATTATAATTCTAACTATCAGTGAGTTTTAAAGTGCAGTCCAGAACGGTTACATAAATAAACCAGGGTCTTGTCAATGGTCTGCATACCAAAGTCCAGAAACACAGGTGAATATCTACCTCCTCTTTCCCATTGTTTGCAGCACCCTCCTTACTGGTTTCATCCCCTGGTTGGGGCTCAACATTATCAGGAGCATCTCCTGGTTTGGGCTCAATATTATCAGGAACTTCTCCTGGTTGGGTCTCAACCTTATCTGGTTCATCTGTTGGTTGGGACTCAACCTTATCTGGTTCATCTGTTGGTTGGGACTCAACCTTATCTGGTTCATCTGTTGGTTGGGACTCAACCTTATCTGGTTCATCTGTTGGTTTGGGCCCAACATTATCTGGTTCATCTCCTGGTTTGGCTTCTAGTGAACTGGCCTCTTCCTCTGGTTTGGCATCTATAGTCTAGAAGAGGTGCCCAGGAGTGAGAGCCAGTGTTTGAACACTTAACACAAGCCACTCATGTGGATGGATCGGTGTACAGTACCACAGAGGGGAGCACTCAAGAGTGTCACAATGAGGGGTGCAGGGACCAGTTTAACTTCAGAAGTTAAAACTGTCCCTGATGTGGAATGGCAAGTCAGTTCTCAAAAAAACTGACTTGAGTTTCACCAACAGTCAAGTACTTTGGCTAGGGGAAATGTTCAGTAGACGGCATGAAGGATAGGGGGTCATGATTCATAGTGGATAACCACTGCCTACTGAATGAAGTAGCATGGATGAACATTCCTCAGATCATAATGACAATATGATCTCAATATACATATGACGAAGTAACCAAAAAGTTCAGCCTAACTCCAGAATAACTGTAAAAAGGAACCCCCCCCCCCCCTTTTTTTGTCATAAATTCCAGAACCCCTTTTCATTAAAAACTGCTGAATTCAGATTCAACAAAACATTGATGCTAAGATTATATTGACACCTGAAAATGTTTGCCCAAAATTACTGCCTGTTACGGTGATGTAAGAATGGAGTCACCATAGAAACCGAAAATGGTGATTAGAGGGATAATAATAGTCATCTGCTAAGCCACTATTTAAAGGTTCAGTAAGCAGGGGAAATGTCGGGTTATAACATCATCTCTGTTAAATTGCCTTTAGTGTGTGCAACCTTATGTGGTTCAAAGCTATTTAACATAAAATACCAGGAGAAAAAAAACATGAAATGAAAATTAAACAATAAAGGTACAATCAGAAATGGCAGAAACAGTGGCAGTGTTAGCCTTCTAATGATCTCTGGATCTAAAAACGAAGCTTTGTGCTTGGAACAAGAAGAATCATTTATGAGCTGGACGGTGTTTGTTATTGTGCTGCCAGATGTTGCAACAGCTGATTGTACCCTGAAAAACTTAACATAAAACATACAAATATACAAAAAAGATGGGTTAAAGGTTTTGATTAATGCCACAGCGCATGTTAGAAGTTTCCATCCATCAACACATACTATTAAAAAAGCATTCTGCAATACTAAATAATGACTTGTGTGGCTACCATCCTGTTCCATTTTTTCCCAGCCTTCAGTTTGGTAACCACACAGAGTTGAATATGAAGCCAGATGATGGTTTAATATCAGACTGAGACTCTTTATAATATTTGAATAATTATACTGTTACAAGGTATTCTATAGCATGCACTAAAAACTTGTCAGAAATGATCTGACAATAACAATGATTGAATAAATAAAATGATTAAATGTACTTGCATATGGCTTCATGAGACAAAACAAATTACAAACAAAAAATAACAGTAAATATGTACAGAGCAATGTTGAAATAATAAAGTAAAACAAAAATCTTTATCTATTTAGACTTTTTGACTTTTGATCTATTAAGACAAATAGTTACCGGAGTCTCGTCAATGGGAGACTCTTTCTCTTCAAAGGTAGCCTATACACACAAAGAAACGTGGTTATCAGCATCATTACACATTCATTTATTCAAATGAAAGACATACTGCAGTGATGAGTCGACAAATCTGTATCTGGTCATGCGAGTATCTGGCTTTCCTTCGTAACCATTAATATCATCTGTATCAGAGTCTGGATGCTTATAATCATCTCTGTGAATTATTATTGCTGAACCTAAAAACATGTTTAGAAGTAGGAATGTGGAATTTAATAATGGAAGGTCTTCACTAATAATGGAAAGTAGTACTGATTTCATATTCAGAAGGCAATGATTATAGAGGTGAAATTACCAGAGCCGCCTCTGAAGGTGACTCCTTCTCTGTTTCTTGGACTGGAGCAGACTCCTACATGCAAATAAAAAACATTCATGCTACCTCCAATTTCTGTTATACTTCCAAATAACACCACCTGTTTTTCTTTCATATCTTGTATCTCATACATAATTCATTTAGACAAAAGGCTGTTTCTGTACAGAAAACGAGGATTTGCTAAGATACAGTACGAAACCAAGCACATATGCGACAGTGCTGCATATGACTTGAGTTTCTCTTATGCTATTCATTATACATAAGTTATAAGTTTTTCTTATAGTTACCGGGGCTTCTTCACTGGGTTGCTCCTTTTCTATGTCCTCAACTGCGAGCTAAAGAATGGTTGAGACTTTTTCATCAACATTTAAAATCTCAAGCTCAACCAAAGTCTTTGTAAAAACTATGGCAATAATGTAAATTAAACAGTATATATTTTTTTAAGATCCACTCCATGACTGCGCTTCTGACATCCTACTTTGGTTAATGTGCAAAATAATAAAATATAGATATATATACTGCAAACTGATCCCAAAGCATGTGTACATAAAAAAATAAAAATAAAATAAATGGATTGGTACAAAATAAAAATAAAAACACATTCAAAATTCACCACCATAAAAAGAACATTAAAAAAAAATAACTGGCTACTATATAAGAAAAAGAAAAGTCACAGTCAGAGCTCGCACTGGTATTGTATAAAATATGTTCATATATACAATATAATAAAACATCTATATTCACAATTGTCAATAGCATAAAAATAAATATAATATTAATCAAATATGTTTGAGTTACAGAACCCCAGAAAAATCTAGACAGTTTCTTTTCCAAAACATACAGTGTTTTAAAATAGAAAAGGTAAGATGGTCAATATGCAGGCACTGTGTTTTGAATTATTTTGAGAGGTTTAAGGCACATACCTCAGCCTGCTCAGGTGCCTCAGTCTCAGCAGATACTGGAGACTCCACAGTGCTCTTCATAAACAACAGTACACAATCAATGGCTACAGCTCATTTCTGATTATTAGTATTATAACACGTATTATGTAGCCAAACACGTAACATGAGGATTGTATCATGACATCAATGGCAATAATAACTTTTATGCAATGATGGAAGATGTTGATGATGAAGATGCTAAGAAGACTGATGTTGAGATGAAAATTATGAAAATAGTATCAATATATTGATGACGATGATCACAACGACTATGATGAGGGTGATAATAGTAACAATGGAAAGCATTGATTTAAATGACAAAAATGATGACAATGGTGTTGATGATGATGGCGATGACATTATTTCTGATGACGTTTAGAGTTTGACGCTTTGTCACTCACTGTGGCTGTCTCTGCAGGGGGGCTTGAAGCAGTAATCTCAGCTGGTTGTGTATCTGTAGGGGGAGTGGTGACGGGACCCTCACCACCCTCAGGTACTGAGGCTGGGGGTGCTTCACCTTCTCCTTCAGCTACATCACCCTCTGGGGCTTCAGACTTTATATACATTTACAAGGAGACAATAAGAAACACTGCCCAATGACACCTTCACCACTGGACCAGTATCAAAACCCATAAGTTTAAAACAACAGTCACTTTCAAAGTTCCATCAGTTATCTAGACTTTGCAACAAGCAATGACAGATGTATTCATGTAGTGCAATCAGACTTCGAGGCACTACAACCATGGGGGAGCATAACAACAAAATGATTGAAAAAAATACAAATGACATTTTTTTCCTACAAAAGGGGAAAAATAAAATAGAGGAAAAACTATCACAAAAAAAAAAATATATATATATAAAATACAAAAAACATGTATGGAACATACCTATTGACGCCCACTGAGTATGATAAGTTATTTCTGGTATAGTACAAAGCATTACAGTCAAAATCTTCACTATCAAAAGACTGTCAACTCACCATCTTATCAAATTCGGCCACAAATGTTGGGACTGTTGCATCCTAAAGAGAGAATAAAGGGACTGAGGTAAGCAAATTTAATTGTATACATCTGAAACATATAACCAGCTAGAATAGACTGGAGATTATTTTGTTCAAAATTCCAGTGAGAAATATTTTAATGGATCTTTCAGGGAACAGGAATTAGTAGGGTTCACCACAGCATTGGATATAAAACAGGATTAGGTACATTAAAGCAGGGCCACAATTATTTTTAACACCAGGTTCTACATGTTCATTGTAAAATTTGTGTCATCATTTGTGAAAATTTATTTATTTTTGATAATAAAAATATGACTTTAAATGGACCAATTAGTGTCATCATTTGTTTCAAATGATGAGATCCATAATTGAATCTCTTTTTTCCTAAAATAGGCCTATTTCTTAAACTAAGACTAAAACTAAGGATAACATTTTTACAAAACAACACTATGAACACTATAATCTATACTCAAAATATACTATTGAGTATACTATACTCAAAATGAATGTAACACTTGTTCCTGAAAAACAGATTCTGTGAAAATCAATATACTTTTTCAGCACCTTCAGGCAGCAAACTAAAAGCACTGCTAAAATACAAGCACAATCACTTTGGCCAATGTAGCTTTTGTGTTTGGCTACATTGACAGTAATTCATAATGTTATGAATTCTCTTTTAATCTATTGAAAAGCAAACTTTCCAAACTCTGATTTACCTTAGAGAATCCATTAAAAGCCTTGTTGGACACCTAAACCGAATTAAATGAGTAATTAGCATGATTGTAAACCATCAAAGACATGTATTTTAATTGCACACACTTGGAAAACTGTAAATTCTACTTGAACTTAGCAAAACCAACAAACAATTAAAGCAAGCAAAGGAGAGAGAGGAGAACAGGTCCTGGGGCTGTGGGAGGGGTTCCAGGGTCCGAAGGGTTTTGTAGCAGGAAAATAGTACTTCATCTGCAGGCAGGAAAGGAGGGGAGTATTCTTGCTGTAGTCTACTCTACGCTAAGCTAAGCAGAGTGGAAGGAAGTCAGGTACCTCTTCCAGCTCTGTATCTATTTCATGGTATAACTTTCCGTATCTCCGGTTTGCAACTTCATCTTCAGACAGGTCTGAGTTCTCTGGCTCTTTATGACCGACCTGGTCCACTGCAATGGGACCTTTAAGATTAGAGGTGTTTTGTGGTCCAGGGAGGGAGGCAAAGGGGTCTTGGGGTGGAACAGCCTCACCTGGCCAGCCTGCTGTGAAGTTTCCTTGGCCATCAGAAGAGAAGAAGCCACTGCTATCGCTCACCTCTTGCCAGGAGCCCTTACTGGAGTTCTCAGAGTCTGCAGCTGGCGCAGGAAAGGCTGCCCACTGGGCAAACTCATTGCCATGTCCAGTTTTGTCATCAAAGACTTCAGAGTCTTTTCTTTCATGAATGGTCTCCTTTGTCCCAGTAGATTCCCAACTCCCTGCCCACCCCTGGTAGTTTTCATTGGTAAATGGATCCACGCTGCTTTCATTAGCAAAAGGATCAGATGTTATCTCATTAGCAAATGGGTCCTGATTGCCCCCAGTGGCAAAAGGATCTGATGGGAATTCAGCGGCAAAGGGTTCTGCTGCCCACTGTCCTTCGCCTCTTGACTGGGTCTCTGCAAATTGATCAGAATCAAACCCACTTTTCGGACTCTCTGTTGGTAATCCTTCAGTACCGAAAAGATCACTGCCTGTTGTAGAAAAAGGATCACTTCCAGAAAAGCCACTGGGATCTCGGTCTTGGTCTGAGGTGGCAAATGGATCATTTCCCCTGCCAAATGGGTCGTCCCCTGAAGCGGCAAAAGGATCATTCCCTGCACCAAATGGATCATGACCTTCAGTGCCAAATGGGTCTGAACTCGGAGTAAATTCAAGAACATTTTGAGGCATATTTGCTTCTGCTTTGGCTGGGTCTGAATGCGGCTCATCCGAGCTTTCATTTTCAAGCTCTGGGACACATGGTACTGCTTCTGGCTGATCGCAGTTGGCTGCAAATGCATCACCACCAAATAAAGAGTCAGCAGGGGTAATCTGCTTGGGGAAACTGTCAGCCGTGTCCCAGTCTGCAAAGCACTCTTGAGCCACGGTGCCTTGTTCTGGTGCCACAACTGGATTCTCATTCTCGGCAGATTCAAGTTCATCGTCTGCACTGACCCACCCACCGGTCTGTCCTGAGACATCACCCCATTCTTCAGCAGTCTCGTACTCTGACCCGGATCCATCTAAATCCACCTGGCTAGACAGGCCCCATCTGGAACTATCTCCCCCTACTCCCTCCGTGGCATCCTGAATCACCTGACCAAACTCATCGGTTAATATGATTCCAGGCATTGGTTGCAAGCCCACTGTCTCCTCTGCCCCTGTCTCCTCTGATCCGCAACCTGCCTTTTCTTCTGCCCATTCCACTTGATTTGTAGCCCAGTCTGTCTGACTTTCCTCTACACCCTCCTGCCCCTCTCCTGGATGCTGTTGCTTGGCCTCGCCACCCCCCACAGCACAGGGATCACAGTCTGGGTTTGGCTCACGACAGTTTTCTTTATCCCAGGCTCTAACCTCATCTGTGGCCACCTCTTCCTGCGGCTCTGATGCTGCCTCTGTAGGCCAACCCTCGGAAGGTGGCCAGCCCTGCCCATCCAATGCAGGTTGAGCATTTTCAGATTCCTCCGTAACCGTATTGGCAGAAGAACCAAAGTCAGCTGCCCAGTTGGCAGAGAATCCAGCATCTGCAGCCTAACCAGGGAAAAAAAGGTAATAAGTGGTTAAGGTAAAAAAAAAAAGAGCCTCCAACAGAGGAGGGGCAAAAGAAGACTTGTCACTGACAGACACAGATTTGTCACAGACATGGATTAAAGAAACTAAGCATGAATATTTTGAACCAGAGTACATGAATTTGTGTAAATTGTGATGCAATGTCACTCTGGAGAAATGGTGGACATATTTCTGTAACTGAAATCATTTAATTGCTTTCTACTGAGACACTCTCGTCAGTCATTACTTACAGGCTCTGCAGGCTGTGCAGCATTTTCCTAGAAATAAACAAAGATATCAAAGGTATTTGCTGTCAAATTCATGCTCAACAGGAGCGATTGTAAGCTTTTCATGAAAATACAGCAGCATCTTCACATTTCATGCCAGTGCAAATTTACTGTTTCAAAATAATACAAATCTAGGCCAATTCTTTTGACATCAGGACAGGAGACAGGATTCTGTCACCAAGTTACTAATAGCACCAAGATTTCCAAGATCAGTACACATAGATCAAAGAGTACAAGCAAAGGAAGCAGGCTCACCGTCCAAAGATCCCAAGGTAGTGTCTGTGAGAAGAAACAAAATATTGTATGCATTTAAGATCTATTTTCTTACTGATTGATTAATATTCCATGATCATAAAAACAGAGAAATTATTGCTAAACCTTTTATTTGACATCTCACTGTCTCCCAATTGTAATACAATAAAGCAGAATATGAAGAAGAACCTGAGATATGGGTGATTGGGTCTGCCCGATAGGTGTACTGGCATCAGGCTTGAACGGATCAAAATCCAAGTCTAGGAGAGATTCTCCTGGTTTCTCATTTAGCTAAAATAAGGACATAAAAATAAAATGGACTTACTATTAAATAAGGTAACATGCTACTCAATGACACTGGTTTACTCCTAATGTCTCTTCTCTTTTTACATACTACTAGTATAGTAAGGCTCTAGAATGTTCACTCACCTGTGGTGATGTAACACTGATTTCTGGAAAGCCTCCATCGAACAGGTCGATTATCTGCTCTTGTTGGAGCTCCTTGGTTGGAGTAGCTTTTGGAGGAGGTGGTTTTGGAGGTCCCATCTTGAGCTGAGATGAAGATATACCATATGTGCCTTTGAACTTCGCAAATCATAACCTCACAAATGCTGGTCAAGGAGAATAATTGTGCTGCACATCATGAATGAACTGCAAACTTTCTAGTTGCATATTCATTCTAAATGTTGCGGAAAACCAGGAAAATCCTGATAAGCATGGTGTCTTGGAGGTGTTTCAGGCCCTACCTGTGAAGGTGATTTGGGTCGAGGTGGACCGGGAGAAATGGGCCTTAGTGTGTGGTTAGGGCTGGCAGCTGGGCTGCTGTCTGGGCTCTCATCGTCAGGTGGGGTTGGAGTCCTGGCTAATCGCAGGGGCCCTGAGTCACTGTCAACACACACACAAACTACATGACCACTAAGAACACCATCTTGACAATTCATAATGACTTCTTTAATTCTAAATACATTTTTTTAAGGAGATCACAGCCCTTAGTGGATATTTTTAAGAAGAACATATTTTAGCATAATTGCCCCTAAAAGTTCCTGACACCACCCATCACCTACCATATTTACTAAACTAAACACAATCATCATTTGCCTCAAGCACAGTGCTGGTGAACTACAGTATGGGGTTCCTCTGCACTACAAATCTATTTTGAGCACAGGACGTTTACTTACTCAAAAGTGTTCTTTCACTAAAGCAGTTATTTTCCTTACTAAATTAAGAAAACTTTAGAGGAAGTAAATATCCAATGCCTACACAACAGTCTATACTATTCCACTTACCGTTTCACTCTGTAACAGCAAAAACACAAAGAGCCAAACCGTATAAATGTTTGATTACAAGTATTAAAGTCATTATGACAAGATTCTTGTTTTCTTGTCATTTTTAAAGGTGGTAACAAAAATAAAACGTTATGACATCAAGACTCTTCAGCCTTTGGCTCTTATGTAGAATCATCAGTTCCATCATTGAATAAGTACATTCTGTACAGGAAGGTTAATGAAGGTTAAAACCTATTCCTTACCTGGGTGCTCCTTGAATCGTGAACATTTTGTCGGAATGCTGCTCAGCGAGCTTATTCATCACTTCATACAGCTTATGACAGAGCTAGATCCAAAACACAGAGATATAAATTAACGGAAACAAATAATTATGAGAAGAACACAAAATTACTTGCCCTTGGCAGCCATTTATCTCTCCGTTCAGGAACTTTGGTGCTACTGAATAGGCTATTGAGCTATTCATGCATTTTTATTGTGCATAAACTTGTACATAATCTCAATGTTGTTAATATAAAAATATAAAATTTAAATTTAAATAATAATAATTCATAATCACCATCATAAACACTTAAGGCTCAAATTATTTCATAAAGGTTTTCTGAATGTGAAATGAAGGGCAACAAATGCTTCTCACTCCTTAAATAAAAGTACAAATAGAGCATGTGTCAGTAGAGAGATGCATTGACCTATATGTGCTGATAACACTGACACAAACATAGCAGACCTTTGCAGTAGCTTCTGTGCCGAGCTGCACTGTATACCCCTTCAGGCGATAAAAGTCTTTAACAATGCCCACTGACGGCCACATGCTGTGTCTAATAATAAACACAATATACCAGGCAGAGTTCCCTACTAAAACAGTGTGAACCCAGAATGACAGATAAATTGTCCAGTGATTGTGTGGATCTAAAGAGGCAAAAATCAGCGCTCAGTAATGTCTCTAACACTAGATGAAGAAAGTCTAGAAAACTAGCATTCCAAGATGACCTTAGTTAAATAAATGTTGTCATATTAACTGCCATACTCTATTACCGTTGTCATATTAACCTGTATAAAACATTCAGTTTAAACTTGTCCAGTCTTATTGAGCATGAAGATATTATCAGCATTATATAATATCAATATTCCTATGTGTGTCTAAAGGGTGAGATATTTTGTTAGTTTATAGGGCAGGCAGTGCTTTTCCCACATTTACACATTCTGTTGTGTTTTCCAGCAGATGCACTGCATTGTTAAAGAGTTAAATAGCCCTATAAATATCCCTCAATGGTTCATCAGTGTCTCTTCTGGGATATAGAAAACAGATACACACACAAAGATATTTGACTTCATGAGTTATAGCTGCAGCACAACCAGCAGATTCAGAGATTCAGATGAAGCATGAAGAGCTTTTCTTTGACTGACTGCATGGATCAGAAACAAAGCTCCTAATCTTACTATGTAAAATTGTGAATTTTGTCATAAGCCATCCTTGAAAACACAGAAGCCTGTGACTGCTCTAAACCCTCAAGTAGCAGGAAATGTTCCCAGGACGACAATCACGGGTTACTCATATGTGACTAGAAACAAGTATGACTCAAAAGAAACATTTGCTTTGTGTTTCCTTAGCTCCCAGTTTTTATTGTTTGTGACATTTAGGAGAAACGTCATGTTTAACTGCTTCTAGACTAGAGCTTTAGAAATTAAACCAACTCACAAAAGAGATCTCCCTGTGGAATCGAGCTTCCAGGCCGGAGACGTTCTTGAAGGTGCTCACATAGAACCCCACCCGACTGCAAAGAGGGAAGGAGAAGAATAATGATTAGGCTCCGGCATCCAACAAGTGCACAGATGGACTGATGTTCTATAGAGTTCAGAAATTCCTTGTTTTTATTTTTTTTAAAGAAGTTCTTTACAAACCAATGGTGCATAGAAATATTTTCTCACACAAAGAAAACTTACAAGTAGTTTGATATAGAGTTTAAGCAAAATAAAGAGTCAAACAAGATTCATGATTTAAATCGTTCCAATGTCTAAAAAGTATCAAAAGTACTACATTATGTGAAAAAGCATCCAAAGGCAAATGTGATGCACTAACACACACTTCTGAACCTCAAACATTACTACATCAGCAAGGTATTAAAGCTCTTTTAAAGGATTAGTTCACTCCAGAATTAAAATTTCCTGATAATTTACTCATCCCCATGTCTTCCAAGATGTATTTATTTCTTCAGCCAAAAAGAAATGAATCCAAAAATGTATTCCAGGATTTTTCTCCATATAGTGGACTTCAATGGGGACCAACGTGTTGAAGGTCCAGATTGCAGTTTCAATGCAGCTTCAAAGGGCTCTACACGATCCCAGCCGAGGAATAAGGGTCTTATCTAGCAAAATAATCTGTCATTTTCAACAACATTTTTTTTTTAATATACTTTGTAACCACAAACCACACTTTCACTAGCTCTGCGAAGCGTCCACGACTTCACGCATTAAATAGTGACGTTGGAAAGGTAGGCGGAAGGTGGGGTAGGGCGAAAAACTCCTTCAAAATCGTCCAACATTGTTGTTTCACCTTTTTTTTTAAGGCCGTTTGACTTAGTCTTTGCACGTTCGTTTGGGTCAGTACTTCCACCGTGACGCGTGACCTTTCCAACGTGACTACGTAATGCGTTAAGTCGTGGACACGCATCGCAGAGCTAGTGCAAGACAAGCATTTGTGGTTAAAAAGTATGTCATTTTTTTTATTTTTAGAAAATGACAGATCGTTTCGCTAGATAAGACCCTTATTCCTCAGCTAGGATCGTGTAGAGCCCTTTAAAGCTGCACTGAAAATGCAACCTTCAACCCGTTGGGCCCGTTGAAGTCCACTATATGGAGAAAAATCCTGGAATGTTCTCCTCAAAAACCTTAATTTCTTTAGACTGAAGAAAGAAAGACATGAACATCTCAATTTCCTTCATTTTTAGAAAATTTTAATTCTAGAGTGAACTAACCCTTTAATCCTTATTAAACAAAGAATGGGGAAATCATGTATGCAAGTCACTCCTATAAGCTAAAATCTATCAGTCCATGCTTGTACAATACATCAGTAAGAACCCTAAAACTCTAAATAAAACTAATCAAATGTAAATCAGTCTGCAACAGTTATAAATGTATCTCGGGCATCTTTCTTTCTGGCCCGAGCTGAAATGAGCGTGGCTGGAGGGCCTGGTGCAGAGAGGAAGCTGCTGATTGGATGGATTATGTAACCAGGCTGTTGCTTCAGTGAGCAGACAGAGCCTCTCAGCTCAAAACAGAATACTGCTTACCAGAGCATATTCACCACAACATACAGATGACCACAAGATACATACACATTACTTTACTTGTATTATTTACTTTGTTTTATTACTTGTATTATAATTAAAATACTGTCTACAACAACACTCAAAATACTAACTACATTATAGTTAAAGGGTTCAAAATTAAAATGCTGTCATCATTTACTCAACTGTTTTTGTCCATATAATGAAATTCAATGGAGTCCAAAATAACATAAATAAATAAATAACAATTTTCAAAAATATCTTCTTGTTCCACAGTAGAAAGAAAGACTTTCATTATATGGACAATCATACAGGTTTGGAATAATATGAGGGTGAGTAAACAAAAAAATGTTTTAGGTGAACTATATCCCCAACACGTATTACTGTAACACACCGCATATTGCTTAGCACAGCATAGCTACAAATATTTTTTGTTTCAGTCATACATAAGAGTAAGTCATGCATATACAGTTACGACAAAAATCCATTTGTGCTCTAAATAAACTGATGACAAATTCAAGACATTCTCATCTTTGTGACAAAGCAGATGACTCCTGTTGTGTAAACCAGCTATTTATGGCAGGTTACCACATCTATCATTATCAATCCTGCAATTATCATCGAAATGACTGTCGTTCATATCCAACGCATTCAATCAACATTGCAAAAATGCACTTCCCTCCACAGACTTCCTTTAAACATCCAGATTAGCTCCAACCAGCCAATCTATTGCTCCATAGCACAAAAAGCAAGCTTTTTTTTTAAAAAAAAACAAGACAAGTAGTATTCGATCTACATGCATTGCATTTTACAAATTTGCCTCAATTTCTTCAGCAGCATATTCTATTCCCTTTAAAAGTGACCTTACCTCTTCTATTGTATGTAACCGCTGCGGAGTACTGTACAGCTAGCATGCTGTGCAACTAATGGATAAATTTAGAAAACTGGGATGTAAATGTGCATTCCAGGAAGGCCGTTGGTCAAATTAAATCAATATTATCGGCCAGAGCCTTGTATTGTCAGGGCACCAGGCTGTAAATATAACTGCCACCCCTCTGAGAGTACACTAATATATACTGGGCATGATACAGCAAGGCTTTAGTTATATAAGATATTGATGCTAATTATTGAGCTAGTCTTGCAAATAATGTTGTACACCAGTTAGTGTTGAATGTGAACAAAGGGTCAAAACGTGACGTCCAACTAGGACAATGAGAACAATGAGAATTTTGGCTCTCAAAAGGCCTGTTCACACCAATAATTATAACTAAAGATAACAATAAAGATATAGTTTTAAAAATCGTTCTCAATATTAAAGAATAGCAGAGTTCACACCACAGCTATAACAATAACGGCAAAGAGAAACAATATCGTTGCAATCACTTTCAGAACAATTTTATCCAGCTGATAAATGAAAACACATTGACAGCCAATCAGAATCCATCCATCCATCGCTATAAAGTGATCGTGTCTCTTCAGAAAATTTGGACTAAACCGCTCGATTCATATGGATTAGTTTTACGATCTCTTTATGAACTTTTTGAAGCATCAAAGTGGTAGTTGTGTAGCTGTCAATGGAGGGATAGAAATCTTTCAGATTTCATCAAAAAGATCTTAATTTGTGTTCCGAAGATGAACGAACGTCTAACGAGTTTGGAACAACATGAGGGTGAGTAAATGATGACAACATTTAAATTAACTAACTAATAAACTATCACTTTAATATAATTAAAACAATAAACTAGCAAGAAAAAAAAAAAAATCAGGAATGCTCTTTATGAATGCTCTTCATGTACATGCTCTTCATATAAAAAAGTGCAACAATTAAACTCAGATTGCAGTAGCAGTCAGTCTTAAAATGTCTCACCTATCCCAGAGTGTGGGCAGCTCATCCTGAAGGCCAACATTGAGATCATCGAAAACCCTTTGGGCCTTTTTCAAGTCTTCCTCTGCCTACATGCACACAAATATGGCATAAAAGTTCAAGCAATAGCTCAGATCACAGTATACCATATTTACCATTTTTTCCAGCAATTACAAATTGTATTCAGAACGTTTCAAAGGCCATAAAGACTGACATACTTTTGATATCTTCTTGTCATTCCTCATGGCTGAAGTCTGCAGGGTCTCAAGATGGTGTCTTGCACTGTCATAATCAATTAACTTCCTGCTTCTCTTTGCGACACGCACCTGGAGGGAAGGAAAAACACTTGTGGTTACTATGGTTACCCTTCAGCTGAATGTGTTTTCGCATTTATTTACAGCACTGTGCTGGCACATGCGTCAGCTTAGACAGTGCTTCTCATGAAAATATGAATGATACATTATTTAAAACCAATTCAGCACGAGTAAAATGACATCGGCACCTTGAGATCTGGGAACTGAGTCAGATATGTTTCCAGTGTGTTGATGGTAGAGTCGACCAGCTTCTGATGGAAGTCCTCCCACAGCACATCACAGTTCTGCAGAGGAGACAGGACAACCATTAGCAAGATTAACTGAGAGCGTTTGACAAGAATGGGAGATTTCACAGAGAATTTACTGTATAGCCCTCTTTAAATGCTGTTCAGCAGCTCCTGTAACATAAACAGATGAGTTTAGGTGTTGGATTTATGATTCAGCAGCAGGGAAATTAAAATCTAATTAAGCTCTTACTCACTCACAGAGGATGCAAATCAGATTCAGAAAGCTGAATTCATTGCGCTCCCCCTCGGTGAGGTGTGAGTAAACAAAAATGAGCGTCCTTGGGTAAATTAAATTGAAATTCTCTGAGGACAGTGTTGAGTCACTGCCCCACTCCATACTAAAAATGACATATGCCATTACCCACTATTAATAACTCCCTCCCTCAAACCACATCATCTGTGTGCAGCAGGACAGATGGTATGGTTTGATTTTTTTTAGTTTTATGAATATGAAGCCGGTAGTTTGTCACATGAACTTGTTTTCTATCCAAGAAGTCAGTATAAAATGTTGTCAACATGAGAAACATTCTCTGCTGCTTGTGTAAAAGGTGTTAATAAAAACAATATGCAGCCCTGATATGCGGAAAAACGCATTATTGCTTGTGTGATTCTAATAAAAAATTCAAATAAAAAATAAAAATGTTCATTAATTATAATAATACAAAAATGTTATATATAAAACATCATAGCATATCAGTATGAATTTTCCTCAAAACAATAATTTTACAATAAATGTACATAATAATAAAATAAAAAATAAAAATTGTATATTGTTACAAATAATCATAATGAATATTATATATGAAACATAGTACATCAGTATGAATTCACATTCATTCTGTTTCCTCCCAAAAAATATTTTACAATAAATGTACATATTCCTAAAATACAATAAAATTAAATCAGAAATGTAACACAATAAAAAAAATAAAAAAAACAATTATAATAAATTATCATTACACTCAAAAACCTTTTTTTATGATTTACACAATTTAATGAATAGTAAAATTCCATCAAATTGAATTGAATAATCCTTACGTATTTCAATTAAAATACATTAGGATTATTCAATTAAATTTGATGGAATTTTACTATTAATTAAATTGTGTAAATCGTAAAAAAAAAAAAAAAGGCTAAATTTTTTTTGGGTGAATTAATATTCAAAATATTATACATAAAAGATCATCATGAGTTCACACTCATGCAGTTTTCTAAAAAAAAATATAACATAAAAATATAACATTCTATAAAACGTATTCTTCAATGTCTCTAATAGCAAAAAGACCATTGCACTCATTTATTTTCTCTGAATAACAGTTATATATACATTAATTAATGCCAGCTATTAAATTTGCTGTATTGAAATTTAAACAGCCCAAGGATTAACATGACTAGTACTGTAGATCCCTTCTGAATCTATCTTATAAATTGTCTGTAAAATGGATGTGCATAGGCTGCATAATAGACCTTAACGGCTCAGTGACTTGACCCCATTTTCCCTAAAAGGTGCAGCATTTTAGCTTTGGCTCAGGTACTGAGACCAAATCCCTCAGCTCGTGCGAGAGACTGCCAAAACCTCTTTTCTGTTCTTAAACCCCAGATCTCACCAGAACAGATAAGAATGTTCTAGAGTTGATGGACCATAATGCTCAGGTTACCAGAGGCCAGGTATTTAATTTTCACCCACTTTCACAACAGTTCTTGAGCATATAAAACTGTGAATAGAAATCAACACCTATCCTTAATCTTTAGCAGCTCTTTTGATGAAATGTTACATATGCAATTCCCCAGCATTTCCCACAGGCCATTTGTCTGATGGCTCTCATCTGTTTGTCACCACTAATATCTAATATTTATTTTTCTCTTTAATATTTTTCTTAGAAAATATTCTTGCTCTGTTTCAACAGCTGTATAATGTCATTGTTTTACACATTGTACTAACACTTGCACAGTCACAACTATAATTCTGGCTACCTTTGCAATAGTCATGACATCATCCTTGCCGTGCCAGTCAGGCTCATATACTTCATGTAGTGACTCTGTCAGGTTCATAGACGCTTGCTGCATCCCTGCAATCATAACAAAAGGAGAAACAGGTTCAGTATTGAGCAGGCATGTGTGTGTACTTGTATGTGTGTATTTAGCAGTGGTTCACCTTTCACAGCTGCTATGTAGGCCTTCATCTCCCTCTGTAGCCTAGAGCCCTCAAACTATGGATCAAAACACAAAAGAGCTTCATCACATCAGATATTAAACCACAGGGAGATATTGACAACATTACATCGACTTTCATATAGTGAGGTTTTATTTTTTTCAGATCTGTCAGTGAATAGCATTTTTAAAAGAAGTCTCTTATGATCAGCAAGGGTGCCTTTATTTGATCAAAAATACAGTAAAAACTGTAATATTGTTAAATATTATTACAATTTAAAATAACTGTATTCTATTTGTAATTCATTCCTGTGATACAAAGCTGAATTTTCAGCATCATTACTCCAGTCTTCAGTGTCACATGATCCTTCAGAAATCATTCTAAATATGCCGATGTGCGGCTCAAGAAACATTTCTTATAATTATTAACAATGTTGAAAACAGTTGTGCTGCTTAATATCTTTTGAGGAAACCATGATAAATTTTTTTCCAGGAATCACTGATGAATAGAAAGTTCAGAAGAGTTTATTAATGTATAGTTTCTAAGTTTCTGAGCAGTTTTAATCTCATAGCTGAATCTAATCACAAAATTCTCTTCACATTGCAGAACACATAATAACTAGTTTATAACTAGTATACAAAACAGTTTCGAGTGGTGCATAAAAACAGCTGTCCGTGGTGCTGAAACCACAGCATCACATAAAAAAAATAAAAAAATGCAGGCCGTCGTAAAAAAAAAACAGATTGAAGTCATTTCATTCTCTGCATCCTGAGACTGCA
Source organism: Leuciscus leuciscus (assembly GCF_965113295.1). Classification (NCBI taxonomy): domain Eukaryota; kingdom Metazoa; phylum Chordata; class Actinopteri; order Cypriniformes; family Leuciscidae; genus Leuciscus; species Leuciscus leuciscus. The sequence continues at coordinate 29,556,252 of NC_138730.1, forward strand.
AAAGGCTGCAAGGAGACTTGAAATGAAAAGCCCAAATGGCAACCTCTATCAGCTCTGATAACCTTCCTCTGCACAACATGGTTAAATAATGAACCTTTCGATGCAGCAGTCTGAAATATGTCAGCATTAAGCATAAAAGGAACATTTCAGATGAGAGATATCATGTGTGTCTCATACATTAAAACATTTCAGCAAAGGTGCTAGAGTTTTTGTGTGTGTGTGTGTGTGTGTGTGTGTGTGTGTGTGTGTGTGTGTGTGTGTGTGTGTGTGTGTGTGTGTGTGTGTGTGTGTGTGTGTGTGTGTGTGTGTGTGTGTGTGTGTGTGTGTGTGTGTGTGTGTGTGGTTATTTTAGCTTGACTGAAGAAACATCCACTGAATCTGGTGTAGGCCTTGCAATCAGCCATTGTCAGATTTACAGTATTTCACAGGCTCTGATGCAGATAATTGATGTGCACAATATCTCAGTACAGTTTATGGTTCCATATATCTGCTCCAACGGGTGTTTTATGAGCCAGACTGGCAGCATATGGTATGTGGGTTCAGTTTTGCAAGTGACTGGTATCCTCCAGCTGTGATTGACTCTGACTAAGCAAATGTAATATTGGACCAATTAATTCTTCATGTACATCTCTCTGCACAAACCATCCATCACAGGGTGACTACAGGAAGTACAGAGCAGAGAGTCATTGATGTAGCCCAAAAGACTGGGGAGGAAGGGGTTAAAGTTTGGAGGTGAGCAGTGTTTCTGGAAGCACTGGCACACTGGAGCATAAAGCAGTCTAATCAGGATTAGTGAGGACAGGTGGAGAGGGTGGGATTAGACTGCTTCTTTTTCTTCAGCAAACACACACTTCTTCTAGAACTAACACGTCCCTCACAGACACTTTCAATTCAACTCCATATTTAATAGCATAGCTTTTCATCATCAAACAAATCAAATTTGAGACTAAATTAGTTGGTATTTAAAATGGAGCTGCTTAAGAAATGCCAGTTAAATAGTGCACGGTAATTAGTCCAATCTAATTTATCTTGCTGTATATATGAACTATGGTATTTGCAATTGTTGCAATATAAAATTAAGCATCATTGTGAATATCGTGATGATTTTCATTTGAGGAATTACTTTTCCTAAAGACGTTTTTCGAGATGTTTTGTGACTCACAAGCTTGAGAGCATTAAAGGGATACTTCACTTTAAAATGAAAATTCTGTCATCATATACTCACCCTCATGTTGTTTCAAACCTGTATGAATTTCTTTCTTCTGCTGAACAGAAAGGAAGATATTTAGAAGAATGTCAGTAACCAGACAGTTTCTGGTACCATTGACTTCCATAGTATATTTTTTTTCCTACTATGGAAGTCAATGGTACCAGAAACTGTCTGGTTACTAACATTCTTCTAAATATCTTCCTTTCTGTTCAGCAGAAGAAAGAAATTCATACAGGTTTGAAACAACATGAGGGTGAGTACATGATGACAGAATTTTCATTTTAAAGTGAAGTATCCCTTTAAGACAGGGATATTTAGTAGCGTCTCTGATTTAAACTTTGAAAGCAAAGTTTGATTCATTGAATTAGTTTAAACTTTTCCTTTTAGTGGATCAATTCAAAAGACTGACACAAAGATTCATTTTGCAACATCACTCAAAAATGTTAGCGTAAGATCTTGCATGACAATTTTCATATTAAACTATATTACAAAATAATATTATAAAATTATTATATTTCCATATTAATTATTTTAGTAAAAATACTGCATACTCAATATAGTTAAAAAATCTATTTAAATTTAGCGTTTTCCTTTTGTTGCTTTAGTAAAAAAAACGTCTCGGTTACGTATGTAACCCTCGTTCCCTGAGTAGGGAACGGAGACGTTACGTCGGATGACGACGAATGGGGTTTCGCTTAGAAATCCTATCATCTTCGAGTATTAAAACACGAGCCAATGGCAAAGAAATGCCATGGGTCTGCGGAATTTGCATAGCGTAACTCCGCCCCACCCTGGGGGTATATAAGGAAGTACGCTGCAACATGCAGATATGTCTTCGCTGAGGAGCCGAGACTGAACTCAGGCGTTCCAGCGGTACAGCGGAAGTGGCAGGGAGACGTAACGTCTCCGTTCCCTACTCAGGGAACGAGGGTTACATACGTAACCGAGACGTTCCCTTTCGTTGTCACTCCGAGTTACGTCGGATGACGACGAATGGGGTTCCCGTATAATCACGCCACCTCTCGACTGTCTTCCAGTGCCCTGCGTAAGTCTGAGCTCCCTGTCGTGAGACTAGCACGGACGAAGGAGTCCTACTTAACACAGGAATACCAAGGTACACTGGGAAGCATATCCAGTGGAAATATGCAATCATGCCCAACCCGAAGGGGGGGACTTGGAATACACATATGACCCCGAAGGGCTGCATACGGAGTAACACTGGGGTGTCCAGCCGCAGGTGGAATATTTCAACCCCAGGGGTGGCAAGGCGGCTTGCCAAGGGAAAGACACATGCTCAAAGAGGCTTACAGTGGAATACACATGTGGGGGTCGCCCGAAGGGAACCATGCACATGGTGGCACCTAGCCAAGCGCGAAAGCTGCCCGTGGCATAACTCTGGCGTTGACGTCATCAGTGCTGGAGGAGACTCAGGGCTTATGAGGCTCACCTGAGGAAATATCGCACGTATCCCGTCCGTGGAGAGGAATGGCGAGCAAGCGAAGACACCTGAGCAGAATCTAGTACCGGCTAGTTGAAGCGAGTACATGAGAAGAAACTGGCTCTACTCGGAGATTGTAAAATCTCGCAAATGTGTTAGGTGTCGCCCAGCCTGCAGCTCTGCAGATGTCTGTTAGCGAGGCGCCATGCGCTAGAGCCCAAGAGGATGCCACACTCCGAGTGGAGTGGGCCGTCACACCAAGGGGGCACGGTCGACCTTGCTGCTGGTAAGCCAAAGCAATGGCGTCCACTATCCAGTGAGACAACCTTTGTTTGGAGAGAGCCTTTCCCTTCAGCTTCCCACCATGACAGACAAAGAGCTGGTCTGAGGTCCTGAAACACTGCGTTCTGTCAACGTAAGCACGAAGGGCGCGTACTGGACAGAGCAGTGCCAAGGCTGGGTCTGCCTCCTCCAAGGGCAGCGCTTGCAGGTTCACTACCTGATCTCGAAAGGGTGTGGTAGGAACCTTGGGCACATATCCAAGCCGGGGTCTCAGGATCACGTGAGAGTTAGCCGGCCCGAATTCCAGGCACGCTTCATCAACCGAAAATGCCTGCAGGTCCCCTACCCTCTTGATGGAGGCCAATGCAACCAGGAGCGCTGTCTTCATTGACAGGAACTTAAGCTCCACTGATTGCAAAGGCTCAAATGGAGCCCTCTGCAGGGCAGTCAGAACCACTGCGAGGTCCCAAGAGGGTACGAGGGGAGGGCGAGGAGGATTTAGTCTCCTCGCTCCCCTCAGGAACCTGATGATCAGGTCATGCTTCCCCAGAGACTTACCTTCAACTGCATCGTGATGTGCGGCAATGGCGGCAACATACACTTTCAGGGTGGAGGGAGACAGCCTTCGCTCCAACCCTTCTTGCAGGAAGGAAAGCACGACACTGATCGGGCATTTCGTGGGTTCTTGCTGTTTAGAAGAACACCAGTTGACGAAGAGGTTCCACTTCAACGCATAGACATGTCTCGTGGACGATGCTCTAGCGGAAGTGATGGTAGCCACCACCGCTGGTGGTAGGGTACTCAAACCTGCCTCGTCCCGTCCAGAAGCCACACGTGGAGGTTCCAAAGACCGGGACGAGGGTGCCAAAGGGTGCCCCGTCCCTGAGAAAGGAGGTCCTTCCTCAGAGGAATTGGCCAGGGAGGTGCTGTCGCAAGGAGTATGAGTTCTGAGAACCAGGTGTGGCTGGGCCAGTATGGGGCAACCAATATAACCTGCTCCTTGTCCTCCCTGATCTTGCGCAGGGTCCGCGCAAGAAGGCTCACTGGGGGAAACGCATACTTGCGTAGGCCCCTCGGCCAGCTGTGCGCCAGTGCATCCGTGCCGAGCGTGCCCTCGGTCAGGGAATAAAACAGGTCGCAATGGGACGAGTCGTGGGAGGCAACAGGTCTACCTGTGCGTCGCCGAACTGATCCCAAATCAGCTGAACCGACCGGGGATGGAGACGCCATTCTCCAGCGAGAGGCTGAACTCGAGACAGCTCGTCGGCCGCCTGGTTCAGGTGTCCCGGGATATAAATGGCTCGAAGCGACCTCAGATGCTTCTGACTCCATATAAGGAGGTGGCGGGCGAGTTGCGACATACGGCGGGAGCGTAGACCACCTTGATGGTTGATGTACGCTACTGTTGCGGTATTGTCTGATCGGACTAGTACGTGCTGACCCCTGAGCAACGCATGGAAACGGTGCAGGGCGAGACGTACAGCCAGCAACTCGAGGCAATTGACATGCCAAAGGCGCTGGGGTCCTGTCCAGGAGCCCGCGGCAGCATGACCATTGCACATGGCGCCCCAGCCCGTGGTGGAGGCATCTGTTGTGACAACAACATGCCGGGAAACTCGTTCTAAGGGCACTCCGGCCCGTAGAAAGCTGAGGTTCGACCACGGGGTGAAGGTCTGACGGCAGGCCGGAGTCACTGGGACCCGGAGCTTGCCGTGTTGCCATGCCCACCTCGGGACTCGATCGCGAAGCCAAAGCTGAAGCGGTCTCATATGAAGCAACCCGAGCGGCGTTACTGCGGCTGCGGATGCCATATGCCCCAGGAGCCTCTGAAAAAGTTTCAGTGGGACCGCACTCTTGCCCTCGAACTGGCGAAGACAAGTCAGCAGTGACTGCGCGCGCTCGCTCGTAAGCTGCGCGCACATGGCGACCGAGTCGATTTCCATACCGAGAAAAGAGATCCCCTGCACTGGGCAGAGTTTGCTCTTCTCCCAGTTGACCCGAAGGCCCAGACGAGCTAGGTGCCGGAGCACAAGATCCCTGTGTTCGCAAACCTGGTCTCGAGAGTGAGCTAGGATCAGCCAGTCGTCGAGATAGTTCAGGATGCGAACCCCGTGTTCCCGGAGGGGAACAAGGGCTGCCTCGACGACCTTCGTAAAGACGCGAGGAGACAGGGCTAGCCCGAAAGGGAGAACCGCGTACTGGTATGCCCGCCCCTCGAAAGCAAACCGTAGAAACGGTCTGTGTCGAGGTAAAATGGAGACATGGAAGTAGGCGTCCTTCAGGTCGATCGCTGCAAACCAATCCTGTGGCCGCACACACTCGAAAATGCGTTTGGCCGTGAGCATCTTGAACGGCAGCCTGTGGAGGGAGCGGTTCAGGACGCGCAGGTCCAGGATCGGTCGTAACCCACCCGATTTCTTCGGAACAATGAAGTAAGGGCTGTAGAAGCCGGACCTCATTTCGGCTGGAGGGACAATCTCGATCGCACCCTTCGCCAGTAGGGTGGCGACCTCCGCTCTCATGACAGGGGCATTGCCACCGACCATAGTGAAGCGGACTCCGCTGTAGCGGGGAGGAGATCGCGCGAACTGAATCGCGTAGCCGAGCCTGATGGTTCTCGCGACCCAGCGGGACAATCTGGGAAGCTCTAGCCAGGCTTCCAGAAAGTGCACCAGCGGGGTCATACGAACCACAGACGTTCCGTCGGGGGTGCAGCGAGGCGGAATGACCGGCCCAGGCGTGGGTGGCATAGCGGCCCAGTGCGGGGGCACGGTCATTAGCCGCGTCCTGCCAGAGGAGGCCAGGGGAGGACCAGCGTCCCACAGGGGCGTGCTCTGGCAGGGGTCTGGCGACAGAGGGGGACGAGAGGAGCGTGGCCCGTGGGCGGCGCGTGCTCTCATCCGCACACTCCGTGTGCTCAGAGATGGGGTAGTGAGTTCTTTCTTTAAACATTTTAGGGTGCTGCCCGTCGTGGGACGAGCAGCGGGAATGGGAAAACCAAGGATTCTCCCCCGGCCCTCCACCGGGGGAAGGAGCGGCCCTGCAACCGGCTCCTGAACAGAACTCAACGCCATCTCTGAGCAGCCCGTCTCAGGAGCGCCGCTTAGCCTGGCGTTTAGCGGGGCACGGGGCGGGAGAGGGCTGTGGCGCCTTCCTACGGCTTCCTCTCCGACGCGACCCGGAAGCAGCGGACTGCTGGGGCCGATCGGGAGGGGGGGGAACCGTAGGAGGGCGCCCTCGGCGGCGAGCGGGCTGAGGCACCTGTGCCGACGGCTGCGCCGCCGGAGCAGCGGGCCGCCGGGGCAGGACGTGTTTTAAAGCCTCAGTCTGCTTCTGGGCAGTCGAGAACTGCTGGGCGAAGTCCTCGACTGCACCGCCGAACAGGCCAGCCTGGGATATGGGGGTGTCGAGGAACCGGGTCCGCTCGGCCTCCCGCATATCAGCCAGGTTTAGCCATAGGTGTCGCTCCTGGACCACCGAAGTGGCCATCACCTGACCCAGCGAGCGTGCGGTCACCTTCGTCGCTCGGAGAGCAAGGTCGGTGGCGGCACGCAACTCATCAAAGAGTGCTGGGTCAGACCTCCCCTCGTGCATGTCACGCAACATCTGGGCCTGGTAGACCTGCAGAGTCGCCATGGCATGCAGTGAGGAGGCCGCCAGCCCCGCAGCTCTGTAGGCCTTCGCCACAAGGGTGGAGGAGAACCTACAGGCCTTGGAGGGGTGCTTTGGGTCCCCGCGGGAAGAAGCACTCTGAGGACACAACTGCATCGCAACAGAGCGTTCAACCTGGGGAACCCCAGTGTACCCTTTGGCGGCCGCCTGATCAAGGGGAGGCAAGGCGGAGGCGGTCGCCGAGCGATCACGGGAAGACAATGGTGCCTTCCAGGACCTCGTGACCTCCTCATGCACATCCGGGAAAAAAGGCATTGGGGTTGGCCGCCGACGCGGATCAGCAGCCGCACCCAAAAACCAATCGTCCAGCCGCGAACGAACCGGCCCAGGTGGCGGGGACCACTCAAGACCGATCGCCGCGGCTGCCCGGGAAAGCATGGCCGTCATCTCGGGATCAGACTCGGACAATGCTGGGACACCCGAGGGTGGCAGCACAGCCGAATCCTCACTTCCCGAGGACTCCTGCCCACCTTGTGATGCAGCGATCGACATTGAGTCTTCCTCTGGAGCGCCGAATGAAACTCGCGGCAAGTCAGAGGACTGTACAGCGGTTTCCACGCGGACACTCGCGGGTTGCACGGGAACAGAGGGAAGTGTGGAGCGTGGAATAGTCGGCGCTTTGTTCCACACTGTAACCCTCAGATCACCCTGGCCGCCAGCCGAAGTACCAGCCCTCTCGGGACCAGTAGATCGGGGTGCGGATGAGGGGACTCTCACATTAAGATCATTGAGTCTCGATCTCAACCGTGCGATGGGCATGTTCCCGCAGTGGGAACATGACTCATCCACAAACGCTGCCTTGGCGTGATCGACACCCAGACACACAAGACAGCGATTGTGCCCATCAGAGTCAGATACAAATAGACCGCAACCAGAAGTGCACGGGCGAGGCATCTTTAAAAAGACGTGCCGCGTGCAATGCTCTTTTGTGAAAGGAGATTTCTCCGCAGAGTGTTGAAGCGACCAGGGAGAGAACACACAAACTCTGGCAAATCACTGCACAGATCAGCAGGGAATGTGCACTCGCTGGAACTCGCTGTCACACCAACACCTGGAGAGAGGCTCGTCTCGAAGAGATAAAGAGATGAACTCAGGATTTGGCTGTGGAGTGAAGTAGATCAACTTGGCTCCGAAGCGAAAACATATCTGCATGTTGCAGCGTACTTCCTTATATACCCCCAGGGTGGGGCGGAGTTACGCTATGCAAATTCCGCAGACCCATGGCATTTCTTTGCCATTGGCTCGTGTTTTAATACTCGAAGATGATAGGATTTCTAAGCGAAACCCCATTCGTCGTCATCCGACGTAACTCGGAGTGACAACGAAAGGGAACTTATTTTTTTTACTTGTACTTTAAATTGAAATGGCTACAGTGGCTATTTAGATAAAAGGACAGTTCCTCTGATTAAAAAAAAACCCCATCCTTTTAAATACTTATATATATTAGCCAAAAGATATTAATATGTTACATTGAGATATTGAACAGCTAATGCAGAGAGCACTATTAGCCCAGAGATTTCTTAAGAAAGAGAGAATTGAGAGAAATGTATATGTGACAGTGCCTTTATTGTGGCATTAAAGTGTTGTAATGACAGCAATAATGAAAATCATTTAGACTGCAAAGTCTTTTCAGACGAAATAGAAAATGTGACAACACCTTTGAAGTCTTTATCCTTTCAGTGCAGAAAACTATTATAAGATAAAGAATATAGATGGACATTTTCCCATTAATATTGTCCCCTCTCATTTAAAAGTGATATATAAACACAGAATGAAAGACAATTGAAAATTCTGCTGGTTAAGCACAATGTGGCTGTGGTGGGAAAATCAATCCAGCAAAGCAACCAGCCAAAGAGTGGTATGGAAGTAAAATAATGACTAATGTTGTTGAAACACAAATTGCACAAATTGAAAAAATGCATTGCATTAACAGTGCTTGAATTTAAATTAGTGGTGTCAATTGATTAAAAAAAATAACTAATTAATCACACATTTTTATTGTAACATTCAAGTTTTTAATAATGAAATTGTGTATGAAATGTTTTCATTTGAAATATTCACAGAGTAAATATACAAATATGTTGTCATTATTGTACTTCCATACTCTTAGGCTGGTTGATTTGCTGGATTGATAGACCCATTAAAGCACCTGAAAACTGCATCGCTCCATTCACACTCATCTTACCTCCTGTCTTTTGAAGTTCTGCACACACTGCTCAAACTGTTCATCTTTCGTCTCATCTGCCTTTCCCAACTTCTGCAGAACCTGAAAGAAGAGGACACAAGGATTCAGAGCAAATCAGGTTGATTCATTCAAAATAAGACAATTGGACAAGATGTAAGAGTTTTTTAGTTATCTGACAAAACACTTTAGTGTTGATGATGAGACCAAGTAAAAAAAAAAAAAAAATTCCAAACATCAGACATGATTCTCAACCAATTCCAAACATTTTTGTCATCCATATAAATGTTTGCATTTCAATAAAGATGAAAGAAAAAGGCCAGCATGAACAGAAGAAGCATAACATCCGTAGCATCCGATTCACACAGCATTTCTTATTGATTCAGCTGAGCCATGATTGAATTCCCATGAGGGAATCTTCTAACAGTGTCTGAACACCCTGTGGACAATATGACATGCACAAAAAGAAAGGGCTGAGCAGGAGCGGGGGAGGAAGACCGGGCATATATTTCACTTCCTAGTCTGTCAAGTCTTTCTGCCAAAAAGAGGACTTCTGTCACATGACCACCTCACTGCCTACCATAGTGACTAACACATGAAAATGGCAGTCAACTGCTACTCAAACACTGCATTTGCTGAGAAGAGGGATGCCTGTTTTGATTTTAACTCCGCTAAAAAAATATTGATAAGCTACCTACTTTTTGATATGTCCTCTTTATGTAAGGTTTAAACTGTTGAATTTTTACATAGTTTGACTGCTTAAGTCATACAACGTGCATACAATGACAACATACAACCAATGGACATAATGTGAGCAGGTTGTGTGCAAACAATATACAATAGAAGTCTTTATAGTCTATTACAAAGGAAATGGATGTTTTGCTTTGGCAAACACACACATATAGTGCTACACCAACAACCTTCTGGGTTGGTCAACCTATACAGACAAACAAGATGGTATGTTCTTATAGACCAACTTCAAAATTGTTATGTCAGGCAAACTAAAACCTGTACTTTATGTGGTGTGACTAGTAACTGGTGTTAATCATAGTCTAAAATATGATGTAATATTAGATTATAAAACCTACCATAATTTTTTAGCTCCTTAAGGAAACAACCGCAGATTGTGCTTTTTTTTTTTTAAATGTATGATTCAGTGAGATTCAAAAGTTTTGAAAAATAAATTACATTGTATCTATTATTTTTTTACATAATATTTTAGCCCAACAATATTCCCTGAAAGTTGTTCCAACTAGCCTTAAAAAGTTCATTTTGAGCAATATTGCTGATCAGTGTTTATATAAAAATACCTTTGTTGTAAGCAGCAGATTGCAGATATATATGGCGTTTCCTCTGGGGAGGCTGTGCCTCCTCAAAAAAATTGGATGAGAAAATAATGTGTAGTACAAAAATAAAACAATGCAAATATCACAAAATATGACATTAAAATTTGGATAGATCACTCAGTTTTCTGTAGTAACACCGTCCAGCAGCGACACCAGCGGGTAAAGTTACAGCGTGAGTTTGCGTCTCTCTTGCCTCCTCTGAGCTCATTGACTTTTAACAGACACTCTAAAGCAGTGGTTCTCAACTCCAGTCCTCGGGACCCGCTGCTCTGCACATTTTGTATGTCTCTCTTATCTGACACACTCAAATCAGTTCATGGAGTCTCTCCTGACGAGCTGATGATCTGGTTCAGGTGTGTTAAATAAGGGAGAAATACAAAATGTGCAGGGCAGCGGGTCCCGAGGACTGGAGTTGAGAACCACTGCTCTAAAGCATGCGGAGGGTTTAGTTGGGGGTAATTAAGAATGAATAGGTGAAAGTCAAGTGAAAGGAAGCAATGCCTCCATCGTGCTATGATTGGTTATGATTGGATATGATTGATTCACGCGATAAATCCCACCTCTTGGTTGTTTCTTCTTTTCTTTTTTTGATAGTGTAGCCTAATGTTTATTTAACCAGGAAATGTGACATCAATTCTATCAGGACCACTATCGTCAAATACGATTGACATTTAGCATACAGTTAGGATTGGCAGTATGGTTCCGTTCTGGGCGAGAACTCCGTTAAGAGCAGCAATAACCCCCCTTAGGGTAAACAGAACAGAACCAACATGAATGTATTGCAGATATCATTAGTTCATTTAAATGTACAACATAATTAGAGAATTTTAGTCTGATTCAGGGGTAATCAGAATGCCAGATACTGACTGACGACAGGAGGAGCTGGGGATGGAGGAGGGTAATTAAATCCTGAGAAACGCGATAGCTGTTGATAATACTGAAGGACCTTATGTATACAGTGATAGGCGTCGTATTCCTATAGGTAGACGTGGATCAGCTGAGAGTCAGCTGATGCGAGCTTGACTAACGTGACCTTCCAAAACTGATGCTACGCTTGATGTGTAACTGAGACATGCATTTACATTTTAATTTTTTTTAAAACTGAGGAAAAACGGAATCATGAAGGGCAGGTTTGCGCTCGTCAATTTACTGGTGTTTGTGGCATTAAAGCAGACTGACTGGTAGATTGCATTGGTCATTATGGAAATGATCCGGCTGCGTCTGTGTTCTTTTAGTTGAGCGTTGTCTGTAGATCACGCACAGATTTTTCCACTATCATCTGCGGTTTTATGGAATTGCGCTCTCATGTTATTTTCCCTTGTTTGGTAAATCTGGCCCATAGTTTATAGTATAGTATAGTATAGTATAGTATAGTATAGTATAGTATAGTATATATAGCATAATATAAAACCATAAGAAAAAACAACTGATAAAATTGACAAATTCAAATGTATTGTATTGCTAATTTATATTTTGCTGAACAATTTATTCATTTATTGGCTGAAGAGGCGGTTTGCATTTACAGACAAACTGAAGGTGTTAAAACGATGTTACAGAGGGCAATTAAGACACTTGCTGAAAGAGGTAAAGTGGTACGTTTAAGTAACTGTTACAATTATACAAACATAATTGACCTGTTTAATACAATACAGTAAACTGTACAGTACAATAAAGACAATAGCTCCCATCATGTGTAAAAGTGAGAGTATATGGCACAGGGCTTAGTCAGTAAACCACAGGAACGGCCCCCTGGGAACATGAATAATGTCACATACAAAAGCTCCACATTACTCCTGGGTGGAAAGAACGTGCCATCTGTGTATTTTCTTTGTAACACACTCCCACATGTTAGTAGAGGCTTTGATATGGATCAAAAGGTAGTGTGTTGTGACACCAACATCCCATGATACATATACTGTAAATGACATCAGGGAATATGCATCACAAAGATACAGTATAGTAACTTTCATACAAAACATGTAATGCTCTCTAATCAGGCTCAATTGTTTAATAATGCACACAAATATTTTTTTAAATCGATGAAAAATAAAGAGATCAGAATATTATACTGCTGTTAATAATAAAAGTAGTAGTACCAAATGTAACATTACTTTAAATATAGCACTGTATCACACTATAAAAAGTAGAGACCATCACTCTGGTGTGTGCTCATCTGTATTTCAATTCTTAAAAATGTCCTAAACCTCACATCTAGAGTCTGAGAATCAACACTGAACTCTCCAGAAGGCAAATGGTACTGACCTAAGACACAGTGCCTGGAAGCATGGAAACACTATACAACAGAAGCAGCCAGCCTCTGAAATATTAACACAGCTTAGGCCTAAAAAACAGACACTCCACCCTGCCTCATCCATTCAGGCGAGTAATGTCCTCTATTTTATGTCGACAAATGATCTTTCAAAAAGTGTTTTATAATGTTTACCAACCCCCCTTTCATAGCACATGGAACAGCGCCATTCAAACAATTATACATGATTTGCAATACACACGAGAAAATGACAAATCAATTTACATGCATTTTCACCATCATTCTGCTTTACAAATGCATTGAAAATATTTGTAAAACCTTAAGTCACAGCACTTAGTACAATCAATCCTGCATCCAGTTCACAATTACACTGTCACAATGCGGCAATGTTCCTCTGACATGCAACAGGATTATGATCCCTGTTGATATGAGGTATTCTGTCCCCACCAGAACTCAGATTAAAGGATCTCTTACACCTCTTATCATGTTATCTACCCTGGCCAGGGTATTCTGTTCCAGAGGCAGTAAATTATATACCTGCTCTTAAATGTGGTCTTACTCTCTAAAGGGAATCATGTTACATTGATAGAGATTGTGAACAGTCAGGCTGAACTGTGTGGCTTCATGATGCTCTTATGAAATCAGATCAGATTTGATATTTGTCTGCGTGGCTTCAAAAATGCATCATCAAATGGTAATATTCATAAATTATATAGGACCTAGAAAAAATTGAAATGATAATATGACAAAAACGTAATATAATTTAAATGAGGGAAATATTATTCTCTGTTGGCAACACACCAAAGCTCTGCTTTTCATTATAACAATTTATAATGAGTCATCAGGTAAAGTGGGGAAAATAAGTGTCATGATTGATTGTTTCTTAAATACCACGAGGCAATCAGATATAACAGTCATTAATAATAACTGCCACGAGGATCCTCATTATGAAAATGTTTTCATTTACCTGATGTCACTGTAGTGGTTGTGGTTTTGATGTCTACATTTTTAATGATAGTTGAATGGTCAGTTACAAAAAACATTGTTGCCATGGTTTTGCTGTATCTTAAAATGTATTTGGGCAGTAGCTTTCATCTATAAACATTTTTAAATTGTTCTGACGGATAATGACCACTAATAATTATACTACTAAGAGCTAACATGACCTACATAACATAATAGACCTTAGTCAAGCTAGTCAAGTCTTGCACCAGTAACAAACCAACTAAAGCAACTAATGTTCCAAAAGCCAACTTGGCCACTTTAAATAGACACGTGACGTGTAATTAACTAATTTAAATGAAGAAAATATTTCAATTGCTTTGATCTATTTACATTTAGGAGGGCTTTAGCAACTCCAAAGGCAGGCAGAGGATGTAAAGCTGACTAAGTCTCCAATCCATCACTCCATCACAGTTCACCCTGAAAAACACCACCGCAATGTGTGACACCCACAGTTCATACATACAAACATGAAAACATGAAACACGGATTTCAAGGGAATCTTCACTTTCGATGTCTCACTACAGCTGGCCCTCGGGTCTGTGAGTGAACCCTGGGTATTAAAAGAAAAGCAATCCTCTTACTGCAGCTCGGCTCGGGCTGGGAAAACCACTACTGCTCTGTTTACCAGACGCCTTCAGTTTACTAGCTGACAGACATTTCATTTTCAGTTCGCTTCCAATTGCACAATATTGCGCAGGAAAAAATTCGTATAACCCCATGACCAAATCCCATTCTGCAACTGAATACCACTGTCAAAGACACCGCTCGAAAGCGATACAGCTCCTTGTCTATTTGGACTATTTCTCGTTTTAAACAGAGCGAGACCGCAGCGTGTCTCTCTACAACCACATTCACGAGCGGCCTTCACGATCTCGTGGCCACTAGGAAATCTCCCCCTGCTAGTATTCATACCGCATAGACGAGGGCATCCCCCACCTCCCCTTCTCCTGACCTTGCAGGAAAATGACAGCTTCAACCAACATCTTGGGTAATAATGGATTGCATCGTCAGAAATGCCAGGAAAATCGATATAGAAAAAAACCTAGCCAAAATAAGAATGAATAGCTAGGCACTATGACATGGGCTACAATAATACGTGTCAGTGACACATTATAATCTATAGTCATACAAGGTTTTCAAACTGAGATCAATCCTTTCTCCGAAAAGAAGGCACATAATATATTTAGGCCACAAAGTATAATAATTCCTCGAAGGTTTAAGTGGGATTTCAGTCATGGAAAGCTTCTCATAGTCGCTTTTAAATGGCAGTGCTGGCTAAGATTGCAGTCTGCGCATTTCTGACGCCAGCAATGATGTTGAAGTTCTGATGCACTGAAAATGTAAACTATGCATGTGAGACAGGACAAATGAAAACGCATTTTCCTCTAACCTAAAATATTTCAGGTTCAATCGCACACCTGAATCCCCTTCCCCTACCCGGAGCATCTGCTGGACAGCTCCACGAAGACAAAATGCTGCCTTTTGCTTTATCAAACGTCCTCTAAGAATCAAGTAATTTTTTGATCCATCACAAATAAGAACATAATTAGACCCATACCTTTTCCTGTGCCCGACTGAGCCTCTTTTGGACGTTTTTGGCAAATATGCCCGTCTTAATTTCAGCCATGGCTGCTAGTGCTCTGAGACGAGAAAGGCGACGTTTCAGCACCTCCAGAGCAGAGGAGAGCGAAGGGGGAGGAGCGACATTTAAAGCCACAGCGCGCGACACAGAGAACCCTCACCAACTATTCGTCAATATTAAGATGTTGGATATCAAATATGTTTGACAAATTCATCGTTATTTTTTTAGGTGAACATTATAATATTGGCACGTGGTAAATGTGCGTCGCAAGTAATGTGCTCTACTGCATCTCTTGTGGTTGCTTGTATCTTACACTCTTTTGCTCACGCTCCAATCTGTTGCCTACTTTTGATGACACCTTGATGGCGAAGGCAAAACAGGCGCAGTGTTGTCACATTCACCACCCGATTTTTTATTTATTAAGAAATGTTAATAAATTGCATTTCTCTGTTCCCTTTTTTATTTCTAATGTTTCATTTATCTTAATGCAGTAGCTAGGCTAGATAATATAAAGGATCCCCTATTTTTATGCATTAGGCCTACTATTGGAAATTCTATAGCCTGCCCTACAACAATTCTGAATAAACTAAATGCTGCCATCTAGTGGATGAAAAAAGTAGTGTATTTATTTAACGGCTCTACGATACCTGATCTGAAAAACAGGCAACTTGTTTTGGTGTTCTCTGATACAATTCCCCAATAGTATATTGGCTTATTTATGTATAACTTTATATATATATATATATATATATTACAGCAAATGTTTAAACTGTTACCAGAAAAGGAGGAACACCATTCTGAGATATTTTCCACTAAATGCCGATAAAACGGTCATATTTTATTAAGCTATGGTGACCGAACACCAACAAGACCAAACATGCCACATTATGCTGTAATACGCTTAAAATAAGCGGACATGCCAACACAAAGCGGCTGCGCTCCGGAATTTCCGGAAAACTACATTTCCCTTAATCCCTCATTCACCGGAAGTATTTGTAGGCTCTGTATAGTCCCCGTTCGGGAGGACAGTAAAGGCAGGTAAGTTAAATACAAGCGCCTTTTTGGCAGTTTTGTCTGAGTGTGGTTAGTAAATCGTTGCAATAATAATTATTATTTGCTATTTGGAATGGTAATGTCACTGATGATATTGTGGAATCTTATTGAATGCGGAAGTGTTTCTGTTTGTTTGCATTGTGATGTGCAGAAGTGCGCAAAAGTAAGGTAGTCACCTTCAACCTTCACGTTTGATATTTAGTATTTATTTGTATTTCCCATCTGCATCAGCCCACCATGCAGAGATGCAGGTTGGACCTCCCTGCGTCATTATGATTCAGGTACGAAGGATGTGCAGAATCGCCAAACTGACCAAGTCAAAACCATGAACAAAAAAACAAAGTTTGATTCTGGCCAAAAGAGTCAGAGTAAAAAATCCAAAAAGATTCATTGGTATGCCATAGCCCTGATTTATTTATTTCTTTTTATTGCAAGTTGAAAGTTATTTTAATATTTGTCAATTGTAAACATTTTATATCTAAGCATATGTTATTTCATGTTGGACATAGCTGGTCTCTTAGATCGACACCGAGCACTCAAGGTCAGAAAGCAGAAGTGAAGGGCCGGGCTGCTGGAAAGGATGCTTATTCTCCTGGACCTGAGAGAAGCTCTGAATCTACCCGTAGTATGCAAAAACCTGCTCAGGAGGAGGCCAAATCTACTCATAGTGACAGTAATTCATCCCAGCAACATCTGATGAAGACATCAAGGCCTGCTGAAGCTGAAAAAGGGTAATTCTTCCTGTCAATTCAGCTGATTCAATGCAGTGCAGTATGGCTGTGTAAAGTACTCCTCAAGTCAAAGATAAATTACAGAAGATAAAATGAATACTCCTAAGGATAATTCTGGATGTCTACTGTCATGTGAAATTGTGGTTGAACTAGCTTTGTCATGTCAAGGAGAAAGACAAATCATTTGGGAATACATTTACATTTAATTTACATTTCAAATTTTACATTTGGATATCAAGAAAAAAAACTCACTATCACTTTTAGTTTTGGTAAAATGCTTATTTATATTAATAGCTAATCTTTGGTCAAATAATTAACATGGTTTTATACAATGAAAATTCA
This sequence comes from Leuciscus leuciscus, assembly GCF_965113295.1. Lineage (NCBI taxonomy): Eukaryota > Metazoa > Chordata > Actinopteri > Cypriniformes > Leuciscidae > Leuciscus > Leuciscus leuciscus. Next base: position 29,573,364 of record NC_138730.1, read on the forward strand.
CTAATATGTACAATATAGATTTTTAGACCAGGTAAAGTTTGCTTTGACATAAAATAATTTTTTCTTGGTATGTAGAAAATGTAACTTGACACGCAAGAACAGTGTTTAATCACTTTTCTCCGCATCACTCAATCACATGCAGGAGAGATGTATGACCATAAAAGATATGGTTACGTGACAAATATTATGCACCGTTTACTAGATTAAGGAAGTGACTAAAGTTACTATGCACCATTTTGCAGTGAGTCTTATTGTTTCTTAGTGAGGTGGACCTGTACAGAGGAGAAGAGGAAATAGTACAAGAACTGCTGGAGAAGCACCAGTCAAAGTCAGGTAGTGGCCAGTTCTGAATGTTCAATCTGTATTCAAATGTTGGAGATATGTCTGTGAGGTTGTTTTTGTCTGAGCTAGAGGTGTCTTTATTCCCATCAGTGGCTGTTGGTGAGGCCCAGAGCAGTGTGTCAGCTGCCGAGGATCTTCAAACCTACAGCGAGAGAGAATGGAAAGGCAATACCACTAAAAGTCAGCTTATCCGAAAGGTGAGTCGTCTTCTCTCACACATACTGTGTTTATTAAAGTAGCCTGCTCTCATCCGCATCTTTTTCAGGGTTATGAAGCAATAGCCAGTGAATTCAATCTATGCATAGTAAGAGGTGATAACTATTGTGCCCTGAGGGCGACACTCTTCCAGGTGCTCAGCCAATCCAAACAGCTTCCTGCCTGGTTACATGACTCTGACATCATTAAGGTAATTTAGCTTTATTGTGTTTAGACATTAGGCATCCTTATTACATCCCTACAGCATATTAATATAGAATGTTATTATGTGTTAAACTAATTTGGTGCATTATGAATGTCTTGTTATAGTGGCCAAAAGAAATGCATTCTGATAAGGATTTTATTAAGGAGTGGCAGTTTCCATTTGAAAGCAAGACGAGCACAGTACAGCATCTTGAACTATGTCTGGAATTACTGAAGAAAAAGGTTACTTTTGTTATTTTTCTCCATTGCTTATGTATGAATATTTAAGTCTCTTATGCTCACAAATGCTGTATTTTTTATTTGATCAAAAATACAGAAACAAATGGTAATATTGTAAAATATTATTACAGTTAAATGTACCTGTTTTCTATTTTAATATATTTAAATATATATATATATATATATATATATATATATATATATATATATATTCCTGTGACGGCAAAGCAGTTTTTTCAGCATCATTACTCCAGTCTTCAGTGTCACATGATCCTTCAGAAATCATTCTAATATGCTGATTTGGAGCTCAAGAAAAAAATCGTATTGTCATCAATGTTAAAAACAGTTGTGCGGCTTAATATTTTGTGGAAACCGCAATACATGTTTTTTCAGGATCCTTTGATAAATATATAAATTTCAAAAGAACAGCATTTGAAATTGAAATAATTAGTAACATGATAAATGTCTTTAATGTAATTTTTGATCAATAAGTCTGCTAATAATATTTTATTGCTTTGGCTTTAGTGGCAAGAGGCTGTTGAGTGTAAAACTCTTGAAGAGAGGGAGCGCATGTGCCAGCAGGTGTTCAGAGGTCATGATGAGGAGTATGAGCTTCTGGAAGCGCTGAAGTTCTTGATGCTGAGGACTGCCATTCAGTTGCACTCAGATATGGAGAAGGGCTCTGACGTACCAGAGTTCTGCTGGCTCCTCTTTGCTCGTGACTCGTCCAAAGGCCCCAAGACCTTCCTCACCAACCATCTCAGACATGTAGGATTCAGTGGTGGGCTGGAACAGGTTAGCAAAAATTTGATTCTGGACCAGTCATGATTGAATAATAAATACTAGGGACTGTTATTATAATACTGTCATTGAAAGGTAGGGATAGCAATTTCGGAGAGGCTAGCAGTAGCAAGCTAGCTTTGAAAGCATGAGATCATGTCTCGAAGCACATAACATTACAATAATAATGAACGTAAACAACTTACAGAGCTCTTACTTGTACCACCTGAATGCTGCCGATTCATTTGGGCATTGATAGTGTTGATAAATCCAAGTCTGAGGATGTGAACAGGTCTGGGTCTACGACATGGCGTGAACGCAGCATAAGCACATTGTTTTGGTTCAGGAGGAACTGTAAAAGGCGGCTACTGTTTGTTTTTGGCGCTCTGTGACTGTCTACAACTCTGCATAGCATGAAATGCGCTGATGACGTGTGATGTCTGCGCGAGCAGGGTGCGCGGAGGTATGGAAATGCATATGTTGACTGGCAGGTAGGGCAGCGTAGGGTTCAGACTGAATGCAAAGATTGGATGAAATTTTTTTGGTCCTGAGACTTCCACAGTAGATATAGATGTTATAATATTTAGACCACTTCTATTATTGATTGTTGTTAAGATGTGATGAGCGTTTCAACTAGTATAACAAAAAGTGTTTACCCTACCTTTACATTTACATTTAGATTTCTTCATTTAGCAGGCGCTTTTATCCAAAGCGACTTACAAATGAGAACAATAGAAGCAGTTAAACTAACAGTAGGACGACAATATGCAAGTGCTATGACCCTTCTCAGTTTAATCTAACGCAGTGCATGTAATATTTGTATTTATTTTTTTTAAATAGAAATAGAAGAGAAAGTGTTAGTATTACTGGATCAAGTGCTGCCAAAAAAGATGCGTCTTCAGCCGTTTCTTGAAAGTGGCTACGGACTCAGCAGCTCTGGTTTAGTTAGACAGGTCATTCCACCAGCAGGGAACAGTCATGGTAAGGGTCCGAGAAAGAGATTTTGTGCCTTTTTGAGATGGCACCACGAGGCGACGTTCACTTGCAGAACGCAAGCTTCTGGATGGCACGTAAGTCTGGAGTAATGAGTTTAGATAAAAGGGAGCAGAGCCAGTGGTTGTTCTGTAGGCAAACATCAGTGACTTGAATTTGATGTGAGTGGCAACTGGCAACCAGTGCAATTTTGTGAGGAGAGGTGTGACGTGTGCTGTCTTCGGCTTGTTAAAGACCACTCTGGCTGCAGCATTCTGGATCAGTTGCAGAGGTTTGACAGTGCAAGCCGGAAGACCTGCCAGAAGAGTATTACAAGTCCAGTCTGGATAATACAAGCGCTTGGAGTTCCTGATCCTCCTAATATTGTGCAAGGCAAATCTACATGACCGGGTAGTGCTAGCAATGTGTTAAGTTCAATTGATCATCAACTACAACTCCAAGGTTCCTGGCTGACCTTGATGGAGTTATGGATGACGAGCCTAGCTGAATGGTGAAGTTGTGATGAAGTGTTGGGTTGGCCGGGACCACATGTAGCTCTATCTTCGCAAGGTTTAGTTGAAGGTGATGGTCCTTCATCCAGCCAGAAATGTCTGTCAGGCAGGCTGAGATACGATCAGCTACCGTCGGATCGTCAGGCTGGAATGAGAGGTAGAGTTGTGTGTCATCAGCGTAGCAGTGATAGGAAAAAACATGTTTCTGAATCACAGTGATGTCATGATGACCTTTAAGTTTCAAGTGTGTTTTTATTTATATAGCACATTTAAAAACAGCAAACATGGTTGATCAAAGTGCTGAACAAAACATAAGATAAAGAGACAAGGGCAAACCACACATTCATGACAGAAGATCACAATGAATTAAAAGCTAAGGAAAAAAAGTAGGTTTAAAGAGAAGATTTAAAAACAGTTAAAGACTGCGGATCTGATGTTCCACAGCCTAGGGCCGGCAATAGCAAAGGCTCTCCTCTATGCTTTAATCGTGATCTGGGGAAAGATAGAAGTCTCTTATTACCAGACCTCAGATTTCAGGTGGGATTTTATGGACAGAGTAGCTCAGACAATTAGCTCTGTGCCAGATTATTTAAGGATTTAAAAACATAAAGAAGAATTTTAAACTCAATTCTAAAATGCACAGGTAGCCAATGCAGTGAGTTCAAAAATGGAGAAATGTGATCCAATTTATGCTTTCTTTTGAGGAATTTTGCAGCTGCATTTAATTCATGTATGTTGTTTAGGTGGAGATGTGCCTCCTGGGTCATTCCCTTCAACAGACGATCCGGGTCGTTCGGCTGTATAAGTGTGACACAGAAGAGTTTATCACATACTACCCGAATGACCACAGGGAAGACTGGCCTCCTCTATGCTTGATTACAGAAGATGACAGACACTACAATGCACTCGTACCCAAAAAGTCCTCCAAATTTGATGAACGCGGTAGGCCAAAGTGGAATCAACCCTCAGATGGACAATCAAACATAACTACGCATCTTTAAAGAGTATACGGCAATCACACACAATCTACAGAACTCAGGAGTTACTGTACAATCCTTTGTGCTTTCCACATCGCAGTTCTTGCATTTCTGTTTTGGGATAATTTTTCCTTTCTTGTTTTCATTTTGATAAATGTAAAGATTTGTTATCCTTATTCTGCTACCAATGTAATTTTGGATAAAAGGATGCATTTCTAAATAAATCTTTGCAGTGGTTATATGAGACATAGCTGCACCTCCAGCTGGGATGGGAGATTCTTTTTTAAATGATTTTCATTAGTTTATAAGGTTAATTATTGCTTTGCTTAATTACAATAAAAATTTAACCATACATCTAGACTTTTGCTTTTCTAGATTTGTAGGTATTACATTAAGCTAGTTTAGTGTCCCATTTGTTTTAAGATCTCTGTGTTCTTCCACTAGTTTCTATATCTTCTTGTACTGCCTTCTTCAGATGACGTCATCTTAACGGTCTGGCCATTTATTACTTTGAAGAGCAATGTACTCACAGCGTGGGCAGGAAATGAGAAATGGCCACAGCTCAATAATTTACAAGCATCTGATGAAGGATGCATGCAGCATTACAACAGGCCGCCTCCATCTCAAATTAATTGTTCACTGAAACTTTTTAATGAAATGTCATGATGAAAGAGTAAAGAAATGCCAAGAGATGATTTAGACATTTGTGAATGCAGGAATCTTTTCTGATTTTAATCTGTCAATGGTTTCAGGTTTTGTGAGCATAATGGCTAAAAGCAGCATCTCTTGATCTTGTATGGTTTACATTTTATTGTGCCAAAGAATTATCATTAGAAAATCTATAAAATATTTTGGAGCATGTTTTACAAGCACCTTCATACAGTATATTTCTGACTGGCCAAGTCAATCTGCGCTTGAAAAAAATAAGTCCTGTGATTAATGGGAACCAATGCAATGCAGAAGTAGCCTAATATGGTCTATATCAGGTGTTTCCAATCCTGTTCCTGGAGATCTACCTCCCTGCAAATGTAATATGTTAATTAACATCTTCAGGAGCACTGAAAATGCCCCTCTGTTTATGGCCTCGCCCACTGATCTGGTAATTGCTATTACTGTCCTGCAGAGACCTATACTTGGGAGCACTTGATATTTACAGACATGTATTTGGATCTGAACTCTGCTGGTAGGTAGATATACAGGAACAGGACTGGTCTATATTAATAATAATTTATTAGTTTAAATATTTTTAAGGCATCTTTTAGCCCCCTTGGAGGTTTGCTGAGGCCCTTAGTGGGCCCCAGCCCCCATGGTTTGGAAATTATTGAGCTATTCAATATTTGTTAATTTGAATGAAAATTATATTTTTGCTAGTTGCATTTGTAACAAAAGTTTATTTTGGGCTGCGCAGATGTGATACTTTCTCTCTCTACAGGAGTAGGAGTAAACACATGGAGCACAAAAGGAGATGTCGGTCACAGTCATAAAGATATGATATGTGTGCATGATTCTGATTTGTGGGTGAACGGTCCCTTTAATTGCCAGTTTGACCGACAGCAGTGCTTCTCACAAGACTTGCCCGCTCCGCAGCCCCACCTGCTGGTCGACAAATAAGATGTTCGGTTTTCACTGAGATTTTTGCGACACTAAATTTTTGTTTTTAAAATGTCTACGTCTCAATTCGATATTTATTTTTTTGCGCTAACATTTCAGGTCAAATTAACATGTTACATGCAGCCAGCCAGGTAAGAAATAAAGACGAGGACGGCCATTTCATCCCCTTGTTGTGCAGTGCCCAGACCTCTCCGGCATTAAGCCGTTATCTGAGAATGAACTCAATTTTGGACATCCGTGTGTGTTGTTCAGCAGTGTATGTGTCCCTGCACGCAGTAGGTGACGTTTAGAAGAGGAGTGGCTTTTATGCAGCGACCATCTCCCACGTGTTGTTAAGGAAGGACGATGATTTAAGTACAGTAAACAGAGTGGCCATCTACAGCAGAATAGCGGCTGGCCGAGCGACTCCATGTATGGCTTGTGCCGCACTTAATCGCCGCGGCCGATTATATGCATCTTTTTCCTCTCCACTGATGGGTGAACAATGGAGAAGCCGTCAGCAGAAATTTCTGGTGACCCTCCTATTTTCCCATGCACCAGAACATTGTTTATGATGCTGTTGTTGTGTAGGAGGGCAGGGACGGACCTGATCTCGGTGGATTTCTGCTAGAAAACACTCAGAACGCGACAGGTGGTGACCGGCCTCTCATCCTTCCAGAACCGAGCAGCTGATGTTGGCAGTGCTGCCGCTATCTTCCCGGCGAACATGGTGAAATTCCCAGCGCTCACGCACTACTTGCCTCTCATCCGATTCCTGGTGCCGCTGGCCATTACCAACATAGCCATCGACCTCGGCGAACAGGTAAGTGTGAATGAATTGTCCGTTAAAAACAGCACTTCATGACGTAAGATTGGTTGTGTATCCTCGGAGCTGAACACTGCAGCAATGGCATTTCTCAAGAGGTCTGTTTATCTGGCACGCGCATGTAACGTTATAGTATGTTGTTAACGTAGGTTATGTGCTTTTATTTCGTAAGGAAACGGGCAAACAGCGGCCCTTCGTTAACAGGGCATCATCACAAACAACATGAGCCGATCAGCTGTGTTCGTCAACAGCTGGCCATACAGCGCATCCAGTAACGTGTGTCACACCGAACAATGCAAAAGCAATCTGTCAGAGATGAATGTGCACTTTTGGATGGGCTGATTTTTGTTTTCACCTCTGCGTGAACTGGCCTTGTTTTTGTCAACGATTAACAAATGTACTGCGGCTTACAGTATTTATTTATTTTATCGCAGTCTCTAACGTTACATGTTTAAGTGGGTTAGCTACAAAAACCCTTGGCTGATCAAATCTTTTATTCATGTAATTCACATCTCATTTTGACGCTCTTATGTTTCTTCCCGAGGTAATTTCTACACATTGGAAAGTCTTTCTCATTATCAAGAGTTCCTAAGATTAAAAAAAAAATGTTCACACTATTTAAAATGTTTACGGTCATGTACAACTCAAATATTTGTGCACAATCACTTTTTTTATTGAATGTTTGAGGGCATTATAGACAGACCGATAATTGGTGTTTTGATATTGGGTTTTAAAATAGGCTAATTGAATAGCATTATTTCATAATTGTTTGGATTTTGACACTTTTCACTGGAAAATAAATGGAAATTAAATAAACTGTAATAATTATGTAATTGTTAAGCTACACATTTCACACTGGAGAATAAATGCTATTCAGTTCAGTAGCTTAACAATTACATAATAATTATTATAATGGTTAAATGTTTTTATTATATTTATATTGTTTTAGCGTTGTCGTATAATGAAAAGTTATTGTATTAAAAAGCAGAAATAAATCTATAAACTGGCTTTAAATATCAGTTATTAGAAACATATTGGCCATATCAGTTGATCCAGCTGTTGCAATTGACAGTTGATGAGGAAATGTTGAGTGTTGATGCAATCCCTCAGAACATGCTGACAAATGATTTTTTTGGTAAGTAAAGATCATAAAATGAAAACATTTTGAAATTATAATGAATTTGATGGATGCAAGTCACTACACTGAAGAATTCATTTGATTTTGGGAAAACTGGAATGAAAAATTGCCTTTCGTTTTTGTTAGATACAAAATAAATTTTTCAGAATCACTTATAGCAGAAAGAAGAAATGTGAGCAGGAACCTTAAGAGCCTGTCTGCCCACATTAACAGACATCCATTATCTCTCTGCACATTGTTGTAAGACGTTGGAGATGAAGTGGCAGACAAAGAGAGTCAGAAGAAGGCAGCAGATAAGGAGGAAAAAAATGTCCTTTTGACTTTATCTCTTATTGTACAGGACTTGCTGCTTATTAATTATGTGACTGATTATCTACTGTTTCATCCAAACGAAATCTTAAGATTTAAACATAAGCAATGTTCTCCTTAAACAGTAAATATTACAGAATGGTGCCACCAGGTTAGAGTCGAGGACAGGACAGCAATGGTTATTTAATTGTGCAGTAACACCTACAACTTGAAGAGCAAGTAGAACTTATGTACACCTCAGCATTTTCCAACAAGTTTGACATCTGACACATTTACAAATCACCTTCTCATGTGACGGGGATATATTCTGGATATATTTTACAGCTTTATTGTCACAATAAAGTCGGTTATCATTGAGACACTTTAGAGTTACTCTATCTCCACTTTCTTTGAGAGGTTTGAGACTACATTGTTGATTCTAATCACACTTTTCAGGTGTTTATCTCAATAAAAGTCCATGAATAAACGTAATCTTATAACTCTTCTTCCTTTTTCTGCTTAGAAATGTTCCTTGATAGTGTTTGGACAGTCTACAGACTTTTATACTGTGATATTTAGCAGCACATGGTGCATTGTGACACTAAAGTTTATTTTATTTTATTTTTTACACATATTCAGCTTAAAAGAGAGAGAAGCCAGCGGTCCTGTGTAACACAAACTTATCCAGCGTAGCAAATACCAGTCCTCACATTTAGTTCCTTTTCTGGGGGACATGCCATGAAAGGCATTTAGTCAGTTGATACAGGGGTAGTACTGTTTATCTTGGGTATAAAACCCTCTTTGTGTTAAAGAATCCCATGAGGAGTGATAGTTTATCATCATTTCAATTCATCCCTCCACTTTAGAAAATCGATAATGTGACTAAATCTGGATTCTTTTAATCACTCTACTAGCCTCTTTTTTTTATATAATGCTGGAAAAAATGGTGTTTCTGATACATTTTTATAATTTCTCTCTCTTCCTAAACAGGCTTTAAACAGGGGAATAGCAGCAGTCAAAAAGGATGCTGTGGAAATGCTGGCCAGCTATGGTCTGGCCTACTCCCTCATGAAGTTCTTCACAGGCCCTATGAGTGATTTCAAGAACGTAGGGCTGGTGTTTGTCAACAGCAAACGGGACAGAACCAAGGCGGTCCTCTGTATGGTCGCTGCAGGAACCGTGGCTATCATTTTCCATTCTCTCATTGGTCAGTCTGCCAGTCTATCATTTCCTCACTCCACCTCTTGCATGAGTTTGTACTAAATGTACAGGGCACACCGTTTTGTTTTGCACTTTTCTAAACAAATATGTCATGATGGTAGACTTAGTGAGCGGTGTTATGACTGGAGAAGGACCTCGAATGGTCTTAATCATGCAGACTCTACTCATAGAAGGCAGATGTAACTATCCTCTGGAAAAGTCATTGCACAAAGGAACATTATATTCCAAACACGGTTCATCCGCTGTGTTGACGGAAAGGCTTTTTTGCCAGGTTACTACATGCCTGTCCAGTGTACTCCCTGTGAATGGAGAGGCCTCTCTCAAACAAACTATCCAAACTCACGGGGGTAGTAGATTGCCATTTATTTTCGGATCTTCGTTCATCCTCTATTATTATATTGTCATTAAACAAATTGTGCAAAATACTGCACTCCTACTCAGCAGGAAATAAGTTTTGACACCCATATTTACCAAATTACAAATACTTAAGTTTGTGGGTTGTGGTTAAAAACGGTCCAATCGTCTTTAAACCGTCTAAATTTACAGTGTAATTAGTCATTTTACTAGAAGAATGAAGGATATTCACCTTGAATACGTCAGTTTCTCTACCCCAAATTCATTTGCATTTACACAAATAGTCATTTACACACAAAGCAAAAAATCGGAGCCATTTTCAGCTGCTCCGCAGTGCCCATATGACAGTTGCTATGAGTGCATGAAGAAAGAATGTTACCAGGGTAACTTCGAGGGATATAGGATACAAACCACCATCCTCTTGGAGGAGGGCATGCATTTTTAACCACTATGCCAACACCTGTCTGCCGCACTTAATGATGTGCTTTTAAATGAAGAACTTATAGTCTGTTAACATAACATGGTCACTCTCCATCATCTTGCGTGCGGTCTCAGACATGTTATGCCCATTTGCACAGTCACTGAGTTTTGTAGAGCTGTCATCCATCTGTGGATCACGTCACTGCACACATTACTGAGAAAAAGGGAAAAGACATGGGAGACATGAGAACTTCTGTCTTTGCATGTTATTTTTTTAAATTATATTATCCATCCATTCTCCAAACAACTTATTCTATGTAGGGTCACAGGGATGCCTATCCCAGAGTAATATAATATAATATAATATTAGAACTTCTGTGTCCTTGCATGTCATTTGTGTACATTATTGATAAATATACAAATTAATCTTATCACTTTTCCTTGTTTAGCCTACACAGATCTTGGCTATTACATCATTAACAAACTGCATCATGTGGATGATTCTGTGGGGAGTAAGACCCGGAAGGCGTTTCTCTATCTGGCTGCTTTTCCTTTACTTGACGCCATGGTGAGTGACATACCATCCCTGGAGATATTCGGTCGTAATGTCATCATAAGTTCTTGCTCTGACCGTCAGATCTGGCTCGTCTGCCTGGCACAGATGGGCAGAGAGTATGTGTGTTTAATCGTGTGGTACAGCCAGGCATCAGAGCCTATATTCAGATCTGGAAAACCATCAAGCTCCTTTGGATAAATAACAGCCCACGCGGAACGTCCTGTGCCTCTCAATGGAGGTTAAACTGCAGCAATGTTTTGTTTAATAAAGTGTTATGTCTCTAGACTAGAAATTGAACCCAACTATTTTTTTTATAAACAAATGGAAATGCATAAAAATGCCAAGCAGCAAAACTGTTTAGGACATTGCTAATAATTAGAAATGTTTCTTGAGCACCAATACTGAAGTAATTATATAGAAAATTCAGGAGTAAATTACATTTTGAAATATGTGACCCTAGACCACAAAACCAGTCACAAGTCGCACAGATATATTTGTGGCAATAGCATTGTATGGGTCAAAATGATCGATTTTTCTTTTATGCCAAAAATCATAAGGATATTAAGTAAAGATCATGTTCCATGAAGATATTTTGTAAATTTCCTACCGTAAATATATAAAAAAATATTTTTGTGAGTGGATGCAGCAAAAGCGAGAACATAAATGGACAACTTTAAAGGCGATTTTTCTCAATGTTTTGATGTTTTTTCGACCCTCAGATTCCAGATTTCCAAATAGTTGTATCTCGGCCAAATATTGTCCTATCCTAACTAACCATACATCAATGAAAGGCTTATTTATTCAGCTTTCAGGTGATGTTTAAATCTCAATTTCAAAAAATGTACTCTTGTGACTGGTTTTGTGGTCCAGGGTCACATATATATAAAAATAGAAAACAGTTACTTTAAAGTGTAATAATATTTCACAAAATTACTGTTAATTTTAATATTTTGATCAGATAAATGCATAAAAAATCAGACTCAAGAATTTTGAATGGTAGTGGATACTGTAATATAAAACTACATGAGTCATGAATAATGTTTATTTTAATGGCTTTGCAATGTTATCATAAATATATAGTATGCAAATGCATCAATATAGTACTATATGAGTAAAATACACCCTACAATTTAATATAATATGTAACCGCTATTTGGTTGCTTAATAGGTTGTTAATATGTAACGAATTGTATCCAGCTTTTTCCTACACACCATAATGCTTTGCACAAATTATGGGAGTATCTTCTGTTAAACTGTAAACAATCAGTTAAAGGTTCACTCTATGGATGCAATAATAAGCATTTTAAAAAACTGGTACAATGAGATGACATTATCCTACTCGCCCTCTAACCATCACACATTAAATAGAAATTTAAAAGTGTAAAAGAAGTGACGATTAGAAGATTAGAAGTGAAAAGGGGAGACAATTACATTTTAATTCGGCCTTGTGAAAACAAACCTGGAAGGAGACATGAGGATTTGTGGAGAAAAACGAGAGATTCTTAGTACATTCCAGTGAATTATTCATTGGATATATCGTAAATTAAATTGGGAGAATAGAACAGACAACAAATGCACTGTATTAGGGATGCACAACAATATATGGGCCACCATATCGGTATCGGCTGATATATTTTCATTTTTAATGTTATTGTTATCATCCCAATGAAAAAATCGGGCCGATATATTAAAGCTGATGAATAATGGATTATTTCCGTCAGCTGAGACACATCAGATGCACACTATTCACCGTGATGGTTTTGAATTGCTTAAAATATGATTGGAATATTTAAGTGCAACATACGGTTAAGAGAACATCATCCAAACACCACGCCGCGCACATGTACAGTAACAAGGCATACAGACAAGAGAGACATGACAAAACAGGAGTGTCAGAGCTCTGTCACAGAACCAAGAAATACACTAGACAGAAGTGACAAAACCCTGACAATTTCACATTAAAAATATCAAGCTGACGTCTGAAAATAGAACATGAAAGAAATCTTGCAGCATATTTAGTCACTGACGGATAAGGATTATTTGTAGTGCATTTGTACATGCTTTTTTGTAGCGCAACCTTATGATTTGAATTGGTTTGTCTCAGTCTTTTTGAGTGCAACATTCCCAAACTGGAAGTGGCTTCTATAATCCAAAACGCAGTAGGCTCATCAGGAAAAAAAGTGGATTGGATTAGTGACAGTTGATATAAGCTCTTGTCTCTGGTTCCAGGCCTGGACTCATGCTGGAATCCTTCTGAAGCACAAGCACAGTCTCCTGGTGGGATGTGCCTCTATTTCTGATGTCGTTGCACAGGTAAGTGCATGATTTCAGATGCATATTTACAATCTGTATTGATATGTTAGTGTTTATATTTTCAATGTTTTGTGAATGTGAATATGGTTGTGTATAAAGGATAATTGAAGGTGAGATAATGTGATATAATGGGTTTATCTATAATGTCAATGCTCTTCATAGCCGTGGTTTAATTTGTTATTTATCATGTATTTGGGTTTGAATTAATAATAGTCTGTATGTGTCATGAGAATGGCTATATTTACCACTGTCATTATAATCAGTCTATCTCTCTCTCTCTCTTTTTCTCTCTCTCTCTCTCTAGGTTGTATTTGTGGCTATTTTGCTCCACAGTCACCTGGAGTGTGTGGAGCCCTTGTTGATCCCAATCCTCTCTCTGTATATGGGAGCTTTGGTACGCTTCACCATCGTTGGTTTGGGGTACTACAGGACCGTTCATGACAACATCCCTGACTCCAGTGGGCCAGAGGTTGGGGTACGTCCATTGACTCTCTTTACACCAATTCAACCAACTGGTATTTTATTGTGTAAATCTGTTGCTATTGTCCTTCTCAGTTTAGTATCACAGCTACATTGGTCAGTTTATTGGTTTTCTATACTCATTTCTCCTTGCTCTGCCCCTTCAAATGTGTGCTATATACTGACAATCTGTATTGATATGTTAGTGTTGTTTATACCTCTGTTTAATAGGGTGATGCCACTATTAAAAAGATGCTAGGCTTTTGGTGGCCGTTGGCTCTTATCCTGGCTACGCAGCGGATTAGCAGACCCATCGTCAATCTGTTTGTGTCACGGGATCTGAAAGGAAGCACAGCTGCCACAGAGGTTAGTCTGGCAAAAGCACTGATGCCTTTACAGTATTTAAATATCAACTTGTAGTCATAATCGTTATTTTCAGTCATTTAGATACAGCATATGTGAGAATATGTTGCTAATATTTAAAATTAGCTATACATAGTGACAGGCTTCAGCAGCTCAGCATATTTTTTTGCTATGAAAATATGCTGAGAAGGGCTAAAACTGAAATAAAAAAAATCATTAAAGCTAAATATAAATATTGTTTTAAAAACGAATAAAATTATTCTAAAATTAAAATGAAAAAAATTCTAAATATTAATACTACCTAGTTCTGACATGAAACTCTAGATAACACAGGCTGATAGGTCCTTAACTCACTTGGTAGCATGACATGTCATTGTCATGACAGAAATACAGTAATAGCAAATAAATAATACTAAAATAACACATAATAATAAAACTCATTTCATCTCATAGTGCTCATTTCATCATAGAGTGGGATAACTGGGTCTTTGCATCCTGAGTGCTGCATTTATGGACCAACTTGACCACTTTTTCCCCTGCATTATTTTTAAAGCTAGGTTTAAACAATTACTGTAATGACAAAACAAGTTTTAATGTCGCTTTAGTTGTTTGGTGCCTAGATGTCAGAAATATTTTGCGTTACCCAGCTATAGAATCATTCATTATAAACTGATTAGATTGTGGGTGTTTAATGTGACCATCTTTCTGTTGTTTTCCAGGCTGTTGCAGTTCTCACAGCAACATATCCAGTGGGTCACATGCCATATGGCTGGCTCACTGAACTCAGAGCTGTTTACCCTGCATTTGACAAGGTAAGTGTTTGTTGTTATTTCAACTAACATTTTTTTTAATCCTTAAACATACACTACGCAGAATGCTTAATGCTGATCATCCTCTGCATATATACTTAAGTTCATCATCTCCTCCCAGTATTCTTCCTGAACGATCAGTTAAAGGAATCAGTGTGCAGTATTTTAATTTATACCACACTGTCTAACTTTGTCTCAAGGGATGACAAAATTAGTTTCTATCTTCCACCTTTCGTGCTAATACTGCAGTATATTTATTATCTTGTTCTACTTTATGACAAAGCAATAATTTTTTGGGTAAACAGAGTGGGTTCATGGAGATAGTTCTGCAGCTAGAGTCCCAGAGACTGTAATTAAAAAGGCGCACAGTGGTGTGGTGTTATTTATGGATATTTTCCCAAAGAAAAAGGACTCAGGATCCATAATTAGGAAGTCCACAGGAAATGGGTTGACATTCTCTGGCTGCAGGTGGCTGGCCAACCGTAGATCATTTTTTTAATGGATAAAGATGATCTACATTACTGTTTAAAAGTTAGAGGTCTGTAAGATTTGAAAAAGAAATGTTTTTCAGTAAGATCACTTATGCTTACCAAGGCTACATTTATTTACATTTACATTTACATTTATTCATTTAGCTGACGCTTTTATCCAGAGCGACTTACAATTGCTATATATGTCAGAGGTCGCACGCCTCTGGAGCAACTAGGGGTTAAGTGTCTTGCTCAGGGACACATTGGTGTCTCACAGTGGATTCGAACCCGGGTCTCTCACACCAAAGGCATGTGTCTTTTTTTTATCTTACTGACCCCAAACTTTTGAATGATAGAGTACATTATAAATGCTCAAAACATTGTACATTATAAAGAAGAAATGAACTGGTTTCCTCACATCTGCTGTTTGTCTTTGTTCTCTTCTCATTTTCTAGAATAACCCGAGCAACAAGTTGGCCAGCAGCAGTGCAGTTGTGACAAAATCTGACATCAAGCGCTTCACTTTTGTTTGTTTGGCTCTTTCTATAACAGTAAGTTTATCCACATTCTCAATCTTTGTTCTCCGTCTGGCTTTAATAACGCTTGTTTCATATTTTGGTAACTGCAGTCTGCTGTAGTTCAGGGACTTTAAAGGTGCTGTGGGAGTTTATTGTGACCGTGGGCTGCAGTCATATTTTTTGTTTAGCCAATCAGGAGGAGCTTTCTATCTGTCAATCAAAACAGCCCATATATGGAAAGCACGAAAATGAAACATCCTGTACAGTCAGTTACAGCTTAAATGAAGCGAACTAACTAACTCTATTTAAGTGAGATACTCCACATGATGGGCATTTTGACAACTGTGTCTGTATTTGACCATTCAGGCGCAAAGAGAACTGAATTCAGGCAGAGTTTGAAAGAGCTCTGTCTGAAAGAGCGCATCTGGTGGGCGTCATTCAGCCCAATACCAAGAGTTCTTTTTTTTCACAACTTCCTGCGCATAATAACTTGTTAAACTCTTTTTGAAGATCCTCATTAAATGTAAACACACGCTTCTTTGACATCTTCACATCTGACTTGATCTTCTCTGCGCTCTCTAATATCCCGCCTTCACTTACTGCAAGTTTACTCAATAACGAACTGTGATTGGATGGTAATTGTGAAGAAGTAATACGGGACAAAACAAGATTTTTTCCTAAGTCGGGACACTAAAAATAGAGCTGAAAGCGGGACGTCTGGTCACCCTAAATAGGGTAATGTCTAATCAGTAGTTAAATCTGGCTACAGCGCACTTAGTTGGTGGTTTTTTTTTGTTGTTGTTTTTTTTACTTTACTGCCTTTTGTCTACATGTATAATATATAAACCAACATAGCGTAATCAGTAAAATTATATTTTATATATACTTTATTCTTCCATTTGTCCCCTGAATTTAAAATGCAATAGACAAAAATCCAAAGGCTTCTTATTCAGCTACTAAACACAGTTGTAAAGCCGCAAGGAGTGCATTAGGGATATTGTGTTTTGTTATTGTGAGTACCTTTAGAGTCAGGCTAAATGATTAATTGATGCTGTCTGCTTCTGTAACCGGGTCATATCTTTCCTCCCTGACCTAGATAAAAGCCTGCTTAGTATTTCACTACGGTGATCATTTTTATTCCATAATTTCACTTCTCTGTCAGTGATGTGGAGGGAGAATCATAACTGAATGAGTATGAGTCTGTCATTAGTACAGCAAGGCTTCTGTTTAATCTCTTATGTAAGTCTTATATGGCTTCTTCACTGAAATGTTGCATGAATGCACCACTATGGATGAATACTATGGTTTCTTTACATTTTAATTCAAAGGCATCTAGATTTTATATCAACATTTTGCTTAGAAATTTCCCCATTGGACTTTATTGTTAATTAAATATCATTGATGGTTGGCTTGTGTTATTGATTTTAAGGAGTTGTAGCAAGTGTTGAGATCTGCTCTCAGCTCCATGTGCCAACATGTCTGGCCATACATATCTGTGCATACGCTTCTAATTCTAGTACTGTAAACCACATTTCAAATGCTCTTCTCCACCCAGATAGATATAAACACTTATGAGTGTAAATGATAGTGTTTTGATAGCTGTGTTAACAGGATGTGTGCTGGCTCTAAAATTAACATGCATACTACTATATTACATTCCGCTAGATAACCAGTACCATCAGGGTGCCTTTTCACAGAAATAACCAGGAATACACTTTTTTTTTTGCCCTTGTCGACTGCTTTATATTTTACTAAAGTATAATTACTAAAGTATAGTTTGATTGATGGTTTGTGAGTGAATATTTTATTTTATTTTTATTTTATTTTATTTATTGACTTTGTCCTATTTTGTAACGTTATGTTATGTTATGTTATGTTATGTTATGTTATGTTATGTTATGTTATGTTATGTTATGTTATGTTATGCTATGTGTGAGATTTTCTATATAGTCCCTTTCAGGTAGTCTGTCTTTCTCTGTGCAGCTCTGTTTTGTGGTGTTCTGGGCGCCACACATTTCTGAGAGGATCCTGGTGGATATCATAGGAGTAGATCATGCCTTTGCTGAGCTGTGTATCGCCCCATTACGGATTTTCTCCTTCTTTCCCATTCCAGGTATTGCACTTTTAGTAAATTTCCATAAAGACACAAACATTTTACACAATTTTGAGAAACCATGATACATTTTACATTTTCATTTAATCATTTAGCAGGCACTTTTATCCAAAGCGATTTACGATCCAAAGGGATTTTTTCAGGATATACCATATCTGATAAATTGAGAGTTCAAAAGAACAGCATTTCTCTGAAATAAAAAATCTTCTATAACATTATAACCCTTGGTTTCACAGACAAGGCTTATGTTTAGTCTCAGACTAAAATGCATGTTTGCGCTGTTTTAACTGAAAGCAACTGGCACTGAGATATCTTAAAATATGTCAGTGCCATTGTTGTGTCTCAAGATGAACACCAGTAATGTTTTTTTCTAAGGCACGTTTATAAAAGCTACTTAAATGCCCTAATTGAACTAAGGCCTAATCCTGGTTTAATCTAAGCCCTGTCTGTGAAACCATGCCTAAATGTCTTTTACTGTCACTTTTGATCAAATGAATGCGTCATTGCTGAATAAAAGTATTCATTTCTTGGAAAAATGGTACTGACCCCAACATTTGAACAGTAGTGTATATTGAACTTTGTGAATGACCCATGTTCAAATTCTTTTTAAATCTGCAGAACTTTCTGTAAAGTCTTGTAGCTGCAAATTCTCCAACGGCCTTCTCATGACAAACAAAAATGGTTGATCTAGGGTCTGATGTGCAGTGCATCATCAAATGGACAGATGGTCTTAGGGGGACCAGTTGCTCTTTAAAAAAATGTCCATTTGAAAAGGCAAAGGTCATGCTTCAGTTACAATGCTCCAGGCTTACAGAAACTGAAAGAGAAAGAATCACAATGAAAGCTCAAAGTACCTTCGAATTTTATTGTACTTGACTTTTATGATATAACAATACTGATAGCCAAGCAATCACTGGCATGTAAAACATGTTCACATGATTGCTTGAGACCTAATTTGCATGAACTGAATCCTCTTTTGTTTTTTATCATCAGTGACGATTCGTGCTCACCTGACTGGTTGGCTCATGACCCTGAAGAAAACCTTTGTCCTGGCACCCAGCTCTGTCCTCCGCATCATTGTCCTCATCACCAGTCTCGTAGTGCTGCCTTACATGGGGTAAGTGTGTTCTGCTTGATTCTACACCAGTACCAAGTAGAAACCTGAAACATACATATTACTAATTGCTGTACTTTAGTGCATCAGACTTATAAATTGTATATTAAAATGTATTAGAGTTTGTTAGAAAGCTTTTTATGCTCAAATTGTGCAGGGTACATGGGGCCACACTCGGTGTTGGATCTCTGCTGGCTGGTTTCCTTGGGGAGTCTACTATGGTTGCAATCGCAGCATGCTATGTCTACCGAAAACAGGTACAATAACACTGAAGCCTGTAGGTTTTTCTGATGATTAAAGTTGCTTTCTATTTGATTAGTTAATACAGTAAAAAAGCAATAAATATTCAGTTCTGCAATAACACAATGGCCATGAATCTCCAGACATGTTCATTCCAATAGTGTATTGTGGATTATAAGCACACACACAGGAGACTGAGGGTAGTTATTTCAATAAATAAAGTCCAGTCCAGTTACATCAATGTGTTTTCTCTAGCAGTGATTTTGTATGCTCATTTCAAAATTCAAGAAGGATTATTCTGTCTTCCAAGTTAAACTTTAGGCTGAACAAGTAAACACAATAAAACCACACTGATGTATAAGACAAGGGTCAACTATATCATGAAGGTAGATTTAAGAACAAGGACTTTCCCCCATAAATATCAGTTTGTCATTTAACATGTTGCAAAAGTTTTCAGGTTTAAATTCTGTTATTTTCAACTTTTATTCAGCAAATAATCCTGAAAAATGTATCACAGTTTCTACAAAAATATCAAGCAGCTGTTTTCAATGTGGATTATAAGAAAATAAGCATATTAAAATAATTTCTGAAGGATCATGTACTTCAAATTCAGCTTTGCCATCATAGAAATAAATTAAATTTTTAAATATATTAAAATAGAAAACAGTTATTTTTCACAATATTAATGTTTTTACTGTATCATATAAACGCAGCCTTGGCAAGTAAAGAGAGTAAACAGATCTTTCCGACCCCGAACTTTTGAACAGTATTGTACATTACTCTTTACATTTTTATTATTTCATGAATGAAAACTCTTATTTTTTTAAATCCTATGTGGTTTCTCATCTCTATTTCCCAACATACCCCATTTAGTGGCACAAGATGCTCCATTCTTGTTTTGTAAATTAAATTGTAATTTTACATGGTAACACTTTACAATAAGGTTTTATTAGTTAATTACATGAAATAACACTGAAAGATACTACTACAGCATTTATTAATCTTAGCTAATGTTAATAAGCGAAATAAACATTTACTAATACATTTTTAAGATCAAAAGTTGTATCTGTTATCATTAGTTAATGCATTGTGAACGGACATGAACATTTTTATTAAGTAGCATTATTAACAAAACACCAATAAAAAGAGTTAAACTAAAGTAGCATTATTAACAAAGGTTAATAAATGCTGTATATAATATATTGCTTATTGTTAGCTCATGTTAGTTAATGCATTAACTAATGTTAACAAATGAGACCTTATTGCAAAGTGTTACCTTTTACAAACTCTGCATCACTTATTTCATTGTAAAACCTTTGTAAACCATTCTATCATAAAATGTCACATTCAGTTTGATGACAAATTATGTAAGGATGGCTTATGAATGCTTTAAACATAAATAGGTTCTGCTCGTTTTTAATCAATGAAACCCAGTGCGTTGGGGTAAAATGACTTTCTGCCCACACAGAAGAAAAAGAAAGACTCAGATGAAGACATGACCATTGACGGGGAGGACTCTGCCCCCATGAACGAGGTCAGGGCCGGGGGCCGCATGGACGACATCGTGGAGTTAAGAGAAGAGGATGAGGAAGAGCTGGAAGAAGACTGAGCTGTGGATTCTAGGCTGAGCAGGATGCATTGTGGGAATCAGGGCCTTCTTGCTTTCTCGGGCAGTGTACCTATTGCTTACTGTCCCCTGCTGCCGCCCTTTCCCTCCTGCCGAAGCGAGAGCGCAGCTCACTTTTAAATGTGCACAGTTTAAATAAACACAGAGGGAGATTTAGATATCAGTTATGAAGACTTCAGGTGTCCGCTGCAGCATATCTTTGTTACAGTACACACGCAGACATACAAATGAATACATGCGTCTTCCAGCTGCCGTCAGGAGATTTTTTTTTTTCTTCTGATGCAGGACAGTGAAGATATTAATTTGTACCAAAGCAGTGTTGTGCATTAACTTATTTTTTCTGTATGCTGATCTTTAATGTGCTGCCGTCCTACACATTTCAAAGGAAAGACTATGCTAAATGGAGTTACATCATTCGCTTGGAATGTATTTCCTGTTCCTTCTTCTTCTTTACCTCTACTATTTCACAGAAAGGACAGACTTGATAAGATTTTTGAGGTTCAGGGGCAGTGACCTGTGTTACTGCACAGTTTCAAGGACCAACTCAAATGTCAACAGAGGCTATATATATATATATATATATATATATATATATATATATATATATATATATATATATATATATATATATACATATTTATATTGGAATTGAGAATGAATTTGATGGGCATCTTAGAAAACAACAGTTTCAGAGTGACAAATGGTTGGAGTTTATGGGTCATCTAGAGGACCTATTTTTTTAAATATACATACCATATGTTGTAGGTGTATAAAATATGATACATTTTGTATGGGTGATGTTGTGAACTCTGTATATTGTATGAAAAGAACGAATTGGACTGTGTTTTCATAATGAAGTCTATTGGAAGTATTTTTTGTTTTGTTTGAAGTATTTATTTTGTATCTCAGGATGTTCGTGATGGAAAATATTAAAGTACTTTAAAGTCTGATTAATGATCCCTCCCCGTGAGCTGTTTTTCAGGTTCTCCATTGGACAATGATACACAGCTGTTAAGGGTGTCTTAAGCCGGTATTTGTTAATTTAGATTATAGTAAGTGAAGTCTGGCTTAGCTTGTATTAGAGATTTCCTGGACAATACAAAGTAATGATAGAAACATTTATTACAGTTTCAAAAAAGTATTTGGTCCTCTTATTAAACAGTGAAAATGTGGTTTAAAGTGGTCTATGATTAGGTTCTTATGTTCTGTCTTATATTAAAATGAAGAAAAGTGGGTGTGTTTGTCACTTTTACTGCAGCTGATGAGAAGTTCCATCATTACACAGAAAATTAAAAAATTATACTATAGATGTCACATATATCGAGAAAATAGTAAAAAAAAAAAAAAAAAATGAAGTAAACTAAATTAGGTCAAATTGACTTATAATTTGCATTGTGACTCGTAAAAATGGGAGCTAATACATTGATTTCATAGCTGTGAAATGACGCCCCTTATCGTGCAGCTTTGACACTGCAATGACATCTGAAAAAGGAGGGCGAGTGTAATTTTAGAGCCATGTCTAGATGATCACACCCCGCCTTTTTTTTTCTTTTTTTTTTACAATAATTTTAAATTCGTTAGCACTAATTAATGCGTTAAGTGCCATTTTTACTGCATTTAATATATTTTCTAGTTGTATAAATGAACATTATAGTTGATTTATTATGAACAAACATCACAATTGTTAACATGAATATGTTAACATTATCATGTAATTTATAACTAGTAATAAGAATATAGTAATCTCATGATGCCTAGTGCATTAAAGTGATATAGTTCAGCTAGAAATAACTATTCTGTCATCATTTACTTCCAAAACTATGACTTATTTTCTTGCAAAACACAAAATAAGATATTTTGAAGAATGCTTCCACTGCTTTTGTCCATATAAGCTAATCAAAGTCAATGGGGTCCAAAACAACATGGGACACTTTTCATTTTCATTATAAGGACACTTTTTCTAAATAATATATTTTGAAATTTTGTGTTTCACAGAAGAAAGAAAGTCACAGTTTTGTAAAGACATGAGGATGAGTAAAATTATGACAGAATTTTCATTTTTGGTTGAACTATCTCTTTGAATTTTGGTGTTTCCAGTTGTTCTGGAGTCAACAAACTTTGATTGTAAATGCAGTGTTCCATCAATGTCATCCTTTTTCATTAATCAACCATTTTCCCTATACTGTTTGAGCTATATTTTGACGTGTTACCTGGCAGACATCTGATGTGTATAGCTGTGATTAAACAGAAACTCTTGGCCTCTTCCCATGTTGAAGTGCTGAAGGTCCAATGCAGTACAGTGCATTCCCATGGGGTCAGGCTTTCCCTTGTGCACACTTGGCTCTGAGATAAAAACCTTTAATAGTAACCCCAATGTAAAAGCCCTCCCATCCCCACTGCCCTCAGCACTCTGTCACACCCAGGGCCCTCTCTCATGACTAAACATGGGCCTTTGGCATTCTGCAAATTAGGAAAAGACAGATCAAGCTGCATGTCTGGTAGTAAAGTAGACCTGTAGACCAACTGTGCGAGATGAATCTGTGCTCAGCAATATATCTTGCGTCATTATATGCCATGTTGAGTAAGTCTTGAAAATTATCAATCCATAAACAGAGCCTTGCTTCGCACCATTAAAACCCTATATGACTTTCTTTCTTCAGTAGAACACAAAATATTTATTTATAGCAGAATGTCCAAGTGAATGAATGGGGACCACAGCTGTCTAGCAAGGCACTATTTTTGTAAATAACAAAATTCTGTTTCTCAAATAAAGTTACTAATATGGCTTCAGAAGATTTATGGGCTTTTGTTCTTTTGAAATGTGGTTAAATTGGTCAAAAGTGACTTTGCTTACAAAATTGTTCTTTCTATTCTTTCCTGAAAAACACAGTTTCCACAAAAGCAGCACAACTGTTTTCAACATTGATAATAAGGAATATTTCCTTTTCACCAAATCATCTCATTAGAATGATTTCTGAAGGATCATGTGACACTAAAGACTGGAGTAATGATGCTGAAAATTCAGCTTTGCCATCACAGAAATAATTTACATTTTAAAATATAGTACAATAGAAAACAGTTGTTTTAAATTTGAACAATATTTCACAATATTACTGTTTTACTATATTTTTTATCAAAAATAAATTCAAAAATATCAAAAACATTAAAAAATCTTGCCGATCCTATGAACTGTATATATTATATTATATAGTATTGTGCCTACAATACATTCTGACATGTTCTAAACACAATACTGTAAAGGATTATTAAGGATTATAAGAATGTGATAATTAAAACAATACACCAAACATTCATTCAACAATCCTAAAAAGATTAGAAACAGTTCCCAGGACACAACTAGTATAAGGCCAGTTTAAAGTCCTCTTCAAACGGTTTAAAGTAAATATTGAATTCCTTTTCAATATAACAATCATTTAATATCTCAGAGCGATCATAATAAATCTCACTCAATTGGCTGTTAATCATGTAGCATTTATTACAGATGGCCACCAGAGGGAAACACTCACTTCTGGGAGGATAAATCGAGTCATGTTTGCTCCTTCAAAAATATCAAGAATACTTTATCATTCTTTTTTTTTGATAATCATTGATAATGCTGACTTGATTTGTTTTATAATAACGGTTATCATGATGATGATCATATTATACATAAGTAGGCAAATAAATGACAGCATTAGGCTACTGTAATGCAAAAATTACTAAATTAAACAGTAAATAACAAACAGTAAGCTACAATAAAAGGGAATAATTTTCATTCTCAAAAAATAATCGTCAGATTGGTTTAATTTAATTATTAGGAATTTTTAATTAGGATGATAAAGACTTCTCTGGATTTATTTTACTCAACAGTTACATTTTTGTTGATTTTTAGGTTGTATAGCCTATAAAATCACCCCTTCCAACACCCACCACAGACAAATATCAGTGGAGGGGAACTTGTAAAATGTGTAAATAATTTGGGTGTTAGTTCTCGGAATTATCCTCATGCACAACTCAATGTGCAGTGTTTTCATCAAAGCTCCGCCCCGTAATAACTCCGCGATAACAAGTAGTTCCATATATAACTCGTTTTCATTAAATAAGGTCGCATCTTGAGGATTTTTTTCATTGCTGTATACATTGTCATTCAGTCATATGTTAGCAGAATAACTAAGAAGAGACGTTTGTGATCTCTTCATCTTTCTGCGTCAGGCAAATTTGGCGCGAACGGCGCAAGGATTTAAGGGAGGTGGAAAAAAAACAATCCGTAGTATTAAAGCCCGCGGGAGCAGCTGTTCGAAATCTTGCAGTAAATGACAAGCAGCCGCTCGGCTCGGGTGCTACATTCGCAGAAGTGCGCAGGGTGAGCGGCTCGACCCACTCCCACTTTGGACTTACTTTAACTTGATACTTCACACTCACTGACATCTGACCATATTGACCGTTTTCATTCAGTTTCACCACAGCTACGGTAAGTCCTTCTGAATTACCATTTATAGACTGTTTTCATTTATTTCTATTTTTGGTCATTCATCTTTTTTAGACCATAACAAATAATCTGTGAATTTAGACATTTTAATATGTTTAAGTTATATGACTTGTCTTCTGCTTAATCATTTCTTAACACGTAACACGTCCAGTAAGTTGATGAGATAAGACAACAGTACTTCTGAAGGTTTTAATAAGATGAATCACTATGTTTAAAGGGCAAGATCTTAATCACGCTTTCTTCTTTACAGGCACTCACCATGCCGCTGAGTTCAAGTATGGCGAGTAAAAATTATGATTACGACTACGATTCATACCAGCCCTATTTCTATTTCGACAACGAAGAGGAGGATTTCTATAACCACCAACACGGACAACCACCGGCGCCCAGTGAGGATATATGGAAGAAATTTGAACTGCTACCCACTCCACCCCTCTCCCCGAGCCGGCGTCCCTCTCTGTCAGACCCCTTCCCCTCCACTGCCGAACAGCTGGAGATGGTTTCGGAGTTTCTGGGGGACGACGTGGTCAACCACAGTATTATTTGCGATGCGGACTATTCCCAGTCTTTTCTGAAGTCAATTATCATTCAGGACTGTATGTGGAGCGGGTTCTCTGCTGCTGCTAAGCTGGAAAAGGTGGTCTCGGAGAGGCTTGCGTCGCTGCAGGCGGCGAGGAAAGAGTCTTCCAGGAGTGACTCAACGGACGGCTGTCGGTCCACCCCCAACGTCAGCTACCTTCAGGACATGAGCACCCCTACCTCGCAGTGCATTGACCCGTCTGTAGTGTTTCCCTTTCCATTGACTGACAGCTCAAAGCCGTGCAAGCCGTCGTCCACACCGACTTTCACAACACTGACCCTGGATACTCCCCCAAACAGTGGGATTAGCAGCAGCAGTGACAGCGATTCCGGTGAGTAATAGTTTTGACGCTTCTTACTTATTGTACTAATTTGATGGGTCAGCTTACATTTTGACAAGTTTTATTCATTATTTTGAGCTGTCATTTGTTGCTTATTAATGGCTTTTAAGAGTAAGATATGATCATTTAGATTCGTGGTGGTTAAAGCGTTAATCATGGGTTGTAGCGTCAATTACGTAAGGAGACGCTCCCACCTACGCTAGGTTGTCTAGTATGTATGAATAAGCATGCAGAGCTGCAAATTGACGTGTTTTTTTTTTTTTTTTACATTTTAATCCGAATAGATGACGAAGAGGAGGAGGAAATCGACGTTGTCACGGTGGAAAAGAGAAAGTCTGTGAAGAAGTCTGACGCGAACGCAACGCATCAAAGCCCCGTCGTCCTCAAGCGGTGTCACGTTAATATTCACCAACACAATTACGCCGCCCAGCCATCCACGCGGAACGAGCAGCCTGCAGTCAAACGGATTAAATTCGAGAGCCACATCCGGGTGTTTAAACAAATTAGCCACAGCCGAAAATGTGCGAGTCCCAGGACGTCGGACTCAGAGGATAACGATAAAAGGAGGACTCATAACGTGCTCGAGCGGCAACGGCGGAATGAGCTCAAGATGAGTTTCTTCGCGCTGAGAGACGTCATTCCTGACGTGGCGAACAACGAGAAAGCTGCCAAAGTGGTGATACTCAAGAAGGCGACTGAGTGCATAGATAGCATGCAAGAAGATGAACAAAAACTGATCTCACTTAAAGAGCAATTAAGGAGAAAATGTGAACATTTGAAACAGAGACTTGAGCAGTTAAGCAACTCTTAAATTGCTTGGACTTAATTTAGGGACTGGACTTGTTTTAAGCATCCTTGTATGGTTATGCCCTAAGTCAATACAAGGTCTTGAGGGTGTGGCAAGTAGTAAGCAAGCAATCTGACATTGATTTATACAAGTACACTGCCTCAATTTGAGAATAACGGAGGTTGGATTTATTTGTATTTAATTTTATTTTTTAGTAATAAAATGGTCTGCGGTTTCACTTACTGTTGGCCTTAACTTAATGTTTTGTTTTTGTAAGTTTTGTACATATTGCACATATGTATTCATTATGCTGTTGATTTTTTTTGAATTATAAAATGCATTTCTCTATAAAAGTTTTTTGGCTAATCATGTCTTCAATGTGGACTCATTGCTTTTGCCTTTACCAGTCTCATGATGACCCACTTCAAAGCCTTCATTAGGTAATCCATTAAGATGGTTCCGTCATGCACCGATCCAATGTTTAATTGATTTGGCCTACTGCCAATGTACATGACTCTTGTTTTGCACATAATTTACTTTGGAAATGCCATCATCTGTTTGTCAGTTTAGGATGACTAATGCTTGTCAGAACTACATTCTCTATTTAAAAGCATCAAAACCAGTGCCTTTTGTAAAGCCACATAGGTTGAGTCACATGTCTACATATTGATTTAGTTATCTACTGTTCATGCTCTTGGCTACACTGGCTCAAATACAAAAAGTTTACAGTGGTTTGGCTTTAGGCTATCACATTTTATTCCACAAGAAAACAAAGATGTGTATTATCTCCCTCTATACGTTTTACTACAAAGCAGATTTTTTTTTTTTTGATTTTTTGTATGTAAAAAGTTTAGAGATTTAACTTTCTAAGAAGAGCTTTGACACGCCTGCTGCAAAAAAGATGCCGCCTTCCCTTTAGTGGAGCAGTTGTGAAGACCATGTTGGTATTCATGGGTTTCATCCGGTCCCTTTCCACAGGTGTATAAAATCAAGCACCTAGATTATGAATGCAGACTGCATTGTGCTTGATTAATACACCTGTGGAAAGGGACCTGATGAAATCCATGAATAGGGAATCTTATAGGAAAACTAGCTCTTGCCCTCCCCTTCAACTCACAAGTGCCATTTTTCTTAAAAGTGTCTATGGTTTGGTAGATAGTATACATAAGGGATGGGCAATGTCAGTCATGGAGTGCCGCTGTCCTGCATGGTTTAGTGCCAACCCTAATCAAACATTTGAACAAGCTAATCAATGTCTTGAGGATTACTAAGGCTACAGGCAGGTGAGTTTATTTTAAAAAACAATTATCATGATTACTTGGAGCTAAACTCTGCAGGACAGCGGCACTCCAGGACCGATGTTGCCAATCCCTGGCATACATTCTCCTTTTCATAGCCAGATTGAACTTTTCTTTATTTTCTCTGATATAATTTTCTTGTCCTGCAACCTGGATGTTGGAACTTTTAAGGAAACCATTCTGGATGCATTTTCTCTCTCGCACACATGCCAAAACACCTTATCTGCTCACTCTTATCAAAATACTCTAATGGTGAATGATATAACCAAATGCATACAAATAAAAACATGCTCCAGTTTGTCAGGCATCCTCTAATGAACCTCTTACTTAGAGCACAAACATTCAAAGGTAAACACTGTCATGTGATTTCATTTGATGGTCTGCATTGTCATTCTGTTTCACAATCATTTCCAGCAAAAACATCATGAGCGTTGCATTCTTTACGGTAGATAAGTGTTCTGTTATCCACCCTGGATCCATGTGGTGGAAAAAAACAAGAAATGTGCAGAAGAGTCCAGAATAAGTGAAATCTGACGTCTTGTCCGAGACAGGTAGAGACATAGGGTCAAATACTGTGGAATTCACGATCAATATTAGGATGATAATGCAGCTAAATAGACAATATAGTACAGCTTTACGCGCCACAAATTAATTCGTAATTGTTTGATGTAGTATTGAAGTTTTCGCGCGGTGACGTCAAGCCCTGATCTGACTCTATGCAAAGCGGCCACGATGCGCGTGCTGCTGCTGCTGTGAGCACATGGAGGAGAGTGAGAGGACGCACACTTAGCAGCCTGGCTAATGTAGCCTGCCGTGGAGCGCAAAATATTTGGAAATGAAGTACATTTCAGATCTGGAAAGTGAACTGGCTTGCCTAAGGCGTCCAGAATGGTAAGATTCTTCTCCATTGTTGCGCTTAAGATGCATCCAGCAGTCGTGAAACAAAAACGTAGCTTTAGCGCAACGAAATGTGTTTATGTTTTGTGCCACAGGTGCTATAGACTAGAGTAATCAATATAGATTTGAATAGGAAACTATTTTTTTATTATTAGTAGGCCTACCATTTTTATTATTATACATTAATTTAGGGCAGTTTACTTTGCATGTGAATGAGCAGTGATTTATTCAGATTTGTCAGAGCTTCTTGATTTAATGCAACATGTTGACATTGCAGTTTACAAATAACTTTCAGCATGTTAACATAGCATTAATGCGACCGTTTTTTATACAATTTTGATGTTACCTATTAAAAATATTCAGTTGATTACAGCTTTATAGATTTTATATAGAATTTGTGTTTAGTTATCTGCCTTCTTGAACTGGTTATGAAAGCTACTGTACTACAGTACACTCTCTCATGATTTAGTAAAAATAAGCATAATTTGCTAAAAGGTTAAAGTGTTGCCAAAATGGAAGATTTTCTTCCATGTGTTTTGTGCATATTCTATAAATGACCATATTTTTAAATGCAATCAGGCAAGCAGGTCCATTGATAATTTTATGGTATGATAAATGCAATGTACTATTAAATGACTTTAACAGAATAGGGCCACACACATTTTAGTCAGCTTTGCAGATTTATTCTTAATTTGCAGGTCTTGTCACTGTGTAAGCAGTGCCCGTCTTCCCTCAGTACAGCGTGTTGACAGAGTTCATAAATAATTTTCTGAATGAGAGACTGAGGCGCTCATTCTATCATTGGATTTAGGACTACCTTGTAAGAAATTTACGATCTGGACGCAGGTGGTGGACGGTCATGAAGAGGAGGTTCCCTCTACCATGATGTGATGTCATATTAAGTCACTATATGGTCCTACCACAGACTGTCGACTGTAGAAATATGAATGGAAGAAATAATCGTTAGTTGCAGCCCTAGAGAAATTATAATTCTTTACAAACAGCAACTTTAGAATTGTCATTCCAAACCTGAATGCAGTCATTTCTTCTGGGGAACATGTTTGTTGTCCATGCAGTGAAAGTCAATATAGGGTCCAGTGTTGTTTAGGAACCCATTGAATTTCTTTACATGGACAAACATTTATTTTGTTTTCTGCTGAAGAAAGTAAGTCATATAAGTCACCAAAGTGCTGTACATTACGAGTTAATAAAGCAATAATAAAACAAATAAGAACAAAAACAAAGACAACAACAAACAATAAAATATCCATTAAAAAGTTAAAACGCAAGAGAGAACAGGTATGACTTTAAGCGGCATTTGAAGGTATCTAACCTCAAAAGGCAAGTTGTTCCATTATGTAAATGTACAATAAATGTAAATGGCAGAATTTTCATTTTTATGTCAACTATCCCTTTTAAAGGATGGCTCTTGTAGGTCTGCTGACACTTCCAAACGTGCATTGCATTCTTTAACTAATGCAGGAACATTGTGCAGATCTGTAAATTAAAAGAACTGTGCTTGTTCCATACCTTTAACATGTTCCCTGAGAGCAGACCTGACTCAATCAGATGGCTTAGATTTCAGTCTGTTACATTGCGGTTCAATGGCCGCTATGATTGAGTGCTTTATTCATGGACCTCCTTTTCAATGCAACTGAAATTTTCAGTTTAGGGTGATGTCTGTTGGATGGTTTGGTACCTCAGGTCAGCTGTTGACCTGAGGTCTAGTGGACGACCGTATTTACAGGGAAGGTCTAAATGGTGCAGCACCCTCAAGACTGTTGACAGACACATCATTTGTCTCTCATATAAACTATACTGCTGACTTCATTATTTATTGGTCATGAAGCATGGATTCAGATGCACCTAGGGAGATGTAGCAGCTGGTGGAGCATGCAGAAATGATTGCTGCAGCAATATGGCTGAATTAGTTTTGATTAGATGAGCGCGAATGTTGAACTGAATGCGCTGGATGGCACTTTGTTGAAGTTAATGATCCAGAAACCAAGCTGGCTGGTTGTTCTCCCATATGGGAACACAAGTTTACTGTTTGGTTAAGGGCATCACATTTTTATCTGATCCCGTTATATAGCCTCATATATGGGTTTTCAGCAGTTAAATTGAGGTTATTGTTATGTAGAGGTTTGCATAAGCCAAAACCTCTTGAAATGACCAGAACTGCATGGCTCCCAAATTAAAAGAAATGACTTGGAAATTATTGGGTAAAATGATTAAAATAAATGCCTTAATTAGATGATAAATTACAGTATTATTTAGTAAAGATGGTTGCAAGATTTGATGCTGTCACTGTAGTGATCCTGATTGTAGTTGTGCCATATCACTCTTAATATATTTTTTGCAATAATTTTGCAAAACAAAAGCCAATAATGTTTTTTTTCAGAAATGTTTAATCATTGGTTATTTTTAATGAATATTTTTATTTAGATCACCATTTCATTGCAGCAAATTCAAAACAATTTTAAATATGTATCTTTAATTATAAGTAAAAGTTCCAGATTTATTTAGAATCACACACAAAAAAATCATGGTTCAGTGAGGGAGTCAGTTGAGAGAACTCGGTTATGGATGATTCACTGCTACTTCATGAGTGTTTTGTGAATCTTTTTTGTTTTTGACTGACTCATTAAAAATATCCTGACATTTTATCAGACAGCAGACGTCTATTGTGAAATCATAATTGAAACGTTATGATGTTCGTCAGTCATGAAAGTCAGGCTGTGGTTAAGGTCACTCAACCGTGGCCGGAACTCATGTTCTCTTTCATTTACATAACCTGACACTGTGTGTTTGTCTCAATAACAAAGCCCAGAGAAATCTTTATTTAAACTCTGTGTACCCCTGGAGTGACTGTTGTAATTGCCTGTTGCAGTTGGTCCAGTTTTGGCTCTTAGCACTGATGTTTAAACGATGAGTGTGAGGCTGACATGGTGCTAATGTCACTGAGTCTCATCCTGTCCTTCTCACACATGGGGGTCATCAGGGGCACTGGCAGCTTCCCAAATACTGAGAGAAGCAGCTCTGCTCTTTTTCTCGTTCTCTCTCTCGGTCTGTGATACTGCAGCATGCAGTGGCTCTTTAGGGATTGATATGAAACTCAATCTTCAGTAGCAGCTTCCATAAGAGGATCTGATATTTAGACAAGTGCTCAGCTGTTATGTGTTGTATTACATGGTTTGTAAAAGATGTCCAAGTGCTGAGTTGTCCTATCCTATTGCTCTTGCTAACCCATCACCTAGTTCTGTGATTCTCAACCAAATATGGATCACAGATCTCTTCCACTAGGGTCGTGGATGGCAGGGAAAAATCAACGCAGTATTCAAAATAAAATGTGGCTAACTTATTCTGAGTACCGGTATTTATATAAAAATGCAAAGAGTATATTCTGAATGGTATAATAAAAAGGATTATAGCATTTGATTTTCTGTAAGTGTTTCTAAAATATCAGAGGATACAATAAACTTGTCAAAGTCTACAACTCTACCAATAAATAAAACATTACAGTGTATAGAACATCAGAATATCCTATTTATAGGAAAATATCACATACCTAGGAATACGCATCTATCTGAATATGCCATTATCTCTTATAGGAAGAGTCGCTACAATAAAAATGTCAATATTAGGAAAAATGAACTACATATTTACAATGATTCCTATCCAACCCACTAAGAAATGGTTCGGCACATTAAATAACAAGATAAATAATTTTTACTGGAATAATAAAAATCCTAGAATAAGTATCAACACATTACAGAAAAACAAAGACATGGGAGAATTAGGGGCATCCGACTTTCACTATTATTATCTAGCTGCACAATTACAATTTCTCTGCAAATGGATAAACGGTAATCATCTCCATAACCCATGGTTGGATTTAGAACAAGCTGAATGTAAAAAGATTCCATTATCTGACCATTACATTACTGATGTAATTAAAGTTCATAATATATACAACAACATGACAATTCGTACAACATATAATTAGTCTGGTGGAAAAATCCATAAAATAACTCCTAATCCAGTAACACCACAGTCCTTCTCTCCTATATGGCATAACACGGATTTCATTATTAATAAATCTCCACTTATTAATAAAAAATGGAAAATTGCTGGCATCACACATTTCTGTCATAACATCACATCATCTGTTGTTGGATAACAATTTAATACATTTTTTAGAATTGATACAAAAATATAATTTAGGTAAAGATCAGTATTTTACTACATAAAAATTAATTGTGCTCTTAGAACTAAGATTGGCAAACTTCTTCCTAAAACTTGGCTTCTCATTGAGAACAAAAAATCAGCAACTCTAAAAAATAACTAGCCAAATTATACACTAAGTAAGTGTATCATTTACTTAGTTTATTTACCTCCGCTTCGCGTCGGGGTCCTGATCAGCCTGTCGGGGTTGTATTCGCTATAACAACCGCCTCGCACTACATTATCCCGCTTATTACATGGCTACCTACCAAATAAATCAATAATTTGACACAAAATATTGATTTAAAAAGGAGTTTATTGATTTAAAAATGATTGCATTACTTCCGCTAAAGAAAATAGTCCGTTCCGTCTCTACAGTTAGAATCCTGCGTCCATAGCAAGGCTCTGTTTTTCATGGCAACGGTGTGTTATCCTTAGCAGCGATCTGCTATCAAGAAATAACAGTCCGCATTCTACATTAGAGTTCAACCAAGCCATGTAATAATTCAAAATATTCAATACCTATTAAACAGGTATTGTTTAACCCCTACTCTGTCTTCTGCCCCCCCTTCTTTCTCACTCCTCCGCAGTCTTCTCTACTCTGCTCCCCCTTTCCCTTTGGAAAAGAGAGAGGTCATTACAGGATCACATTGCCAATGGGTCTGTAGACCAGGAATGGACTGAATAAGGTATGATACCCGGCTTGAAGCACATACCTTACGACCACAGCTGGTGGGTCGCTCTTAATAATATCCAAGCACCAAAGGCATAGACGCAACCGGGTCATGCACCAATGATCTGGAAGGTCCTGCCAAGGTGTTTTGGCAGGCCCTTCCTAGACATCTAGTGGGAATAGCATTTCCACATTCCAATGAAATGTGCATATACAGAAGGAAATCGATCAAACCAGTGAATGGCCATTCAAAAATGGCATCAAATTGGAAATGTGTGTGTGTGTATTTATATGTATTGCTCTGTAATAAAAAAAATAAAAAAATGCAAATGATCTCGATGTTAATGCTGAATCATTCCTTGAAGGAAGGAAATGATCAGATGGCACATATTTTATATCTCAGCGTTTTACGAGCATTTTATGGATCAGATAGCAATTCTTAGAGTCCAGGTTCGTTCATCATGGCTGACTAAAGCAGTAGCTGCGGCAAAGTGAGTGGCCTTCCCTTTCATGTTATGGGACGGGTAGTGACTTAGGACTCAATGACTCTTCCGTGCAAGCCCTGTGTGTCCCCAGGGAGGCTTGAATTGCTCCGGCCGGCCCCTGCGTAAAGGAGAGGAGATAGCCAGCCATCTGGAGAATACGATACGATCACCATTGGTTCCTGCCATTTAAAGTGCCCCATCATCCCCCCACCAGCACATCTCCATTGGCCTTGACACGTTTTATGGCACGTTAGTCTTCAGCTGTCATATATTTTACGTTGTCTTGTTTTCTTTTGTTTGATTATACCTGGCTATGATAAACCATGCTCAAACATGGAATGAGAGAGCTCAGTAATGTGTCCTTTGTGGGTTGTATGTATTTCACTGTGCATGTATGTGTTGTGGTGTGCCTGTGTTTGTTAGGAGTATCATGTTCTTCTGCACACACACAGAAGGATGTATAGACATATCGCAATCAAACACAATGAATTATTCAAACGGGCTCATACTGTGTGCTGATTGGACAAGGCAAATAGACGCCACACAACAAATGTGAAACTTCATATTGAAAAAAATCAATTTTTATATACAAGCTCACTCTTTGTTCTCATATAACATCTGGCGAAATTAGAGGAACCAGTAAATGATACAGAGGAAATAAGGTTTTGCTGTCAATATTAAGCAACTTGTCTTGAAATATTTTCAGATCTATGGCTGAAAATAAAATTCTATCCTATTTTTTTCTAAATAAATAAAATAAAAAATCCGT
This sequence comes from Leuciscus leuciscus, assembly GCF_965113295.1. NCBI lineage: Eukaryota > Metazoa > Chordata > Actinopteri > Cypriniformes > Leuciscidae > Leuciscus > Leuciscus leuciscus. Next base: position 29,608,547 of record NC_138730.1, read on the forward strand.
AATTTTAAATGCTACAATCGAAACTTATAAATTCTCAGTGTCTTTAAAGAATAAATTAAAGTGAATGTTAGATGGCAAAAAAGTTATACAATTTTAGTTTAAGAGTCTTAGTACTTCAACATAAACTTATTTTATTTCAGTTAGTTGCCAAGGCAGCACTTTTTTCTAACATTTATATTGCATTTTATTTTATCAAATGTTTTGAATTATAACAACATCGCGAGCGACAAAGGTAATGAGCATATACAATGAACTATCCAATATCATTTGATATTGAAATTCAAATAACGGCCAACAACTTCTATAGTACGAATATATTTTGAAATCCTAATTGTTTTGGCATTGAGCTTGAAGGATTTTTACATTTACATTCAAATGGTGAACAGAAGTGAGTGTGTCAAATTCAGATTGAATGTCTCTTGACTTGATTTACCTAGATGTCCTGTGGTGGAGGGCGAGAGAGTTTGAAAGGTGTTAGTTTAACTGGCATGGAGCTTTCCAGAACAGATGGGACAGTAGTTGGAGATGACATGTTCTACTATGATGGTTTTAATGCCCTCTTGAGTCTTATGATGTAATGATGCTGAGCAGATGCCTGCACAGATCTTGATGTTAGAAAAAACCATGAAGTGTGTTCTCAGCTGCCAAAGGTCAAGAGCTCACCGTGACATGAGTGGATGCTTGACTGAGTAATACATTTACCCTAGAGTTTATCTGGAGAATCTAAGGATGTCGTAAGTATACGTAGGGGGTCTTATTTAAAATGTATTTCTAAATAAGGGTTCTTGCATTGGCTACATGGTAATTAGTCAGTCTTTTCTTCCTTGTGACACAAAAGCAACACCATGAGGGTGTTAAAACAATAAACTATAGATGTAGGGCAATACAAAACAACAGTTAAGGCTGTTAGAGGACAGCTGGCCAAACAGTTTCCTCTACTTCCCCTTATCCGGCTCAGGAGGAAATGTCTAGTAATAGTTCCTGATAGATATTATGCACTGAAGCTAATGCTTTCAAGGTTAGATAAATGTGATGCTGCTTAATAATATTAGTATGATATTTAATTTTGAATGATGCAGTGCCATCATGTTGAGTATGATAAAGAGATCCAGCTAGCATAGAAGCTGCACAGTTAAAAGCTGTTTTAATGTAAGCTAGAATAAATGTGCCCTTTGAAATCTGCAATATAAATAAAGTGTACAAGTTTGAAATAATAATTCAGAATATAGGAGGAGTGACCTCTGGGATGCTGCTTCAATAGTTTAGAGTTTAGAGTTATAAATAGTGGATTTGAATGATTGGTTGGGCATTACAAGACAGTTGGGTGTTTGTTGTCTGAAACAGATTTCTGCTTATTTCAAAGTAACGTTAGTTTGTTCTAATTGTTCTCGAGAAATTACTCTTTATAAGATGTACTCTTACAGGTTTATTAAAGTGGGAAATCTATCTATTTTCTAAATGCTAGTTATTTACTTTATTGTGAACAGTTCATCCATGCATAGGTTTCATTTGAAAAGTTTCATTTTTTGACCTTGTAATTTTGAATAAAAATGTCATAACTCAATCTTCCAGTGAAACGACAGACATCTATCTGGTGACATATGCTGGAACATGGTGATATCCAATTATTTTGTCTGCTTAAAACCTGCGCCTTTTTTACAAACGACTGCGAGTTTGCATTCAGATCTGCCTCCATCCAATCAACAACTGAGGTCCCTACACTACAGTTTTTTTTTCCGATGATGACTCAGATGTGTCGGATAAAATTGTCTTTCGCTACTTCCATTACATTTCAACTTCTATCGCAATACTTTTATGTGCTAGTCTTAAAATGGACGGAAATAATTTAAATATCCAATATCATCCTATACCTATACCTTTTAAACAAATGCCTGTATTGTCTGATAACCGATATTGCATGTGCATCCTTATATTTGTATGTATATACCTAATTAAACGTGCAAAATGATGCAAAACTTCTTGTTTTAAAACACAAAGGATTATCAAAAACATTTATTCTGTCAGTATTTAGTGATTAATACATAACATGTAAACATAATTATGAATGTAACAGTTCTGTAAGTAGGTAGTATGTAAGCGGTAAAGTCGGATTATCATAGGCTATTAAAGTTAAAAGGTGGATTTTTCCTTCAAGTCTTTGAAAGCAAATTTAATGGTGTATTTTTTTTTTCTCCTTTGTTGAATCACATTCATAATAGAGCCTTAATTGAATATAAACAGTGTTTGATGTTTTCTGTAAATGTGGATATTATGAGTTCTGTTTCTGCCAGAGCTTCATCCATAATGACTTTATTTAATTTTGAGGCTTGAACAGGAGGAACTAGGTCTCTGTTCATAACCAGTGCCTTGAGGACTGACTCAGCCTGAATCTCTCTCTCTCTCTCTCTCTCTCTCTCTCTCTCTCTCTCAATTAGTCTGCAGATGAATCAAAGTGAATGGGATGTCCTGAAGTGCTTCACAAAGTGATCATCTCGCATATGTTGTGATGTGAATCCAGAAGACGTCATTATCAAACAGCTGAGCTGACTTCGACTTCCCCAATGAAGAAAACTCATCTGGGTCATCTATTCCAGGTGTGGCATTTGTTTTATGTGATTGATGATTTGTAGAGCTCATATCCAGTTTCACAGGGCCGACTGCCTCAGCTGACCCATACAGACTTTTCTTGGAATCGAGACTTGAGGATTTCTTCCATGAGACTTCTTGGAATCAATTTTTTTTTTATTCTTAGATATGCTTTTGGGAGTCTTGTTTCAGCAACGTGCCACAGACCCACATGTCCTCATGGAATATTCCGCACTATCGTCCTTACAACTGATATTGCTGTGTGTTGGTCATCGCCTAGCTATCAACATTAAGGCAAAGTTGAGCGAGATATTTCTGCATTTAAACAGAATGAGAGTCTGTGGAGACTGTACTCTTCCTACACCATAAACAATAAAATCTTAAAAACCGGTCAATGACTGTCAGCTACGGCTGCCAAACAAAAACCGTAAAATAAAATATCCTAATTTAAATAAAGTGCAAAAACCTTTTACAGAAAATATCCTTAAATGTTTTACAGAAAAACACTGTTATTTTACAGCTATTTGCTTAATTATTACGATCAAACACCAGGGCTCTTGAAAATATCTTCTAGACAACAAATTATGAAATCTGTCCTTTATTTACTGATCTTTCAAACTATGAATCCCTTGCTGTAATTCCAGCTCCACCGTAAGTCGTTGAGAACAGGCAGTGAAAGTTCGTGTAGTTTTACTGATTTGCAGATTAAATGGAAACAAAGGTCTAGTTTCTGTTATGCATCATTTACATTTTGGTGTCAGCTAGAAGGGTTTCGATGGGCTGTAAAGAGTTGCTAGAGTGTCTGTGTAAAATTTCAGAGAAAATTATTTATATTAATTTAACAAAGTCCCTCAAAGTGTTCGATCATATTTGGGTCCATGTCATGACATGTTTTAGTTAATTTGTACTACTTAGTTTTAGGTGGGAATAATTGGCTGCTCTCCCCATGTTACATGTTTTTTCCTTTACATTGGTGGTTTTGTGGGTGGAAAGCCTGATCATCAGCCCTCACACAATATTGGCTTATTGTTAGGAAAGAGAATGATCTTACAATTTGGCCTGACTCCACTGAGCTTCCAGTAAACTCTGCATGTTTAGAGGGTCTTTATGTCTGTGACAAACGGCCACACAAAACATAACAGAGTAATGACTTTTGCATATCTTCGCTAAATAACAGAAAAGAAAGTCAAGAGGTATCGTGCATAGTGTTATTCCAGTGACCTGGTGTTCTACATCATTTGCCCATCATAGTCATCACTAAAGCCACAGCACCATCTCTGTCAAGATCGGGTTGTTCAAAAGGTCCGCTTGTATGTCTTACACCGCCAGTCTTGCTATGTTATATAATCTAATTGTAACCAGTTAGTGCTTAAAAATAGCCACAGGCCAAAGAAACAGAAACTCCCTACAACCAGAGAAAATACGAGACTTTCAATAGTTTTATGGCACTGCCCTTTTCTCTAGTAACAACTCTCTTGAGAGGGTCTTTTCAAATGGATAAAAGCAGATCTCATATATGCCAATTCAGAGTCTGCAAAGTCTTCTTGGGCGGCGTTCGCTTTCTTTCTGTTGATTATGAATTAGCTCTAATTCTTTCATTTTCTCTCAGTTTGTCTTTTCCTCCATGACACAGTGATTTACTGATCTACCCTCTTGTGTTCCCTCTCTTTTGCTGAGTCACAGTGTGTATTTAAAGAGCTGCAGTTAGAGACCGGAGCGGTATAACGGGATTCGCTTACACCTCGTGAAGTAACTCGCTGCAGTTATATTACAAGTAGATGATCTAAAGCAGGATAAACGGTGTGGTTAGCTGTGCATACTCCTCTTAGCATGTAGCAAAAACCAAAAAGACCAAACTAGGACAGAGTTGAGAGGCCAGCGTTCCTATTTTAGATCTGCAGTCTAATGTACACCCTTAAGCTGCCAGATCTCTTAAAATACTGTCCAAGAATCAGCTCTGCTGTTCAGTGACCAGAGATTATCTTGACTAGGTGTTTCTGGACAGTACGATTCCTTAAAAATGAGACGATGAAGAGCAAACTATTAGTTTCTTCCCTTCCCTTTCTTTCATTCTGTCTCTTTAAACAATTTAGATCTTTATTCTTGGCCCACTTCCTAGTGCACACTGGAGACGTCAAAGAGAGTGAAAGAGAGAGAGGCATGAAGCTATGCATAGAGAAAAGTGAAAACCTTCATAGTTTATAAATAGATATTGTGTGTCTCCACTGAATAAGACCCCTCAACAATCAAGGACTTTGAAGATTCCTGGACTATGTGAAAAAATTCCCAACTATGCCAGGTCCCAACCCAGAAGGCCTCGTGCCAGTATGGCTTAACGCACGTTTACCGTAAACAGACTGGAATCCTGGCGTCTGTGTGAACAATGCACTGACTTGGCTGCCAAAACCGTAACCCTGTGTTTATGACCAAACCCACTTCAGAAGCGAGGCTCGGGATTGTGTAATAGCACGATTGGCTTTACAGCTGAGCAATTATGGAATAACTTGGGTAAAATTTACCTTTTGAAACCCAGTGGCCTCTGAAGGATGGTTTAGTGTAGATGTAGGGATTCTTGTGTGGTGGTTAGTGAGGTCAGTCTGGACTGAATCATATAGTACTGGGTTCTGCAAGGTATGTCAGAGACTCTCTGTTCTGCTGTGTCCAGTTAGTGTGGGAGTGATAACGCACAGGCATGTTTTTCTGTGACTGCGCAACTAGTAGTTCCAGGTCTTATTACACAGCTTTGTGTAATACTTGATTCTGATTGGAAAAACCCCTTCAGGCTGATTCAAGACCTAATCACCCTGTCAGGGTTTATTCTGCGATAACAACCGGCTGGATGTACTTTATCCCTTCCATATCTCATATCATATTGCTATTATTTCAAAGAGCCTTACAGCCTGCAACAGCAAATAAACCAGGAAAATTAGACCCTGACTAAGCAAATATTAGAAATGACTTATCAGAAGAAAGGTCTCTTTAAGATATTCATTATAAATTACTTTCAATGTTTACAGAAAGCTCTTTATTTATCTGAAATTACCTTATATACAGAAATTACTTAATATCCATGGAAAGATTGAAAAAAAAAAAAAAATGAAAAAAAAAAATATATATACATACATACATACATACATACATACATACACACATATATATATATATATATATATATAATATATATAGCGATATGATATATACACATAAAGTGCTGCCTTGGTGGACAGTATACAAATGGCTGAGGGCAGAAATATGCTAATACGGGACAATCCCGTCAGCGGTCGTGGGCGGAGCATGAGCAATATGACATCATATTGGTTAAACTGACATCATACTCTATGATGGTTAAACTTGGCAATTAATCTGAGAATCACATGTGTTTCGAACCGTGGTTCCTGGTCCGTACGCATCAACTACGATCATCCCTATCCACAAATACAGTACACATTTTGGCAATTGTTTTTGAATTCACCCCAGTGAAAAAGGGAGAGGCATCAGTAACTGGTGACTATCCAACAGGGGGTCACAGAGGTCTGACAGACTGAAAAATCATGACACTAAAGGATGTACCATCCCATCTGCTTCATCCAATAGAAGAGGAGCTCAATTGCTTAAGGGCTAATTTTGTTGTTTGTAGCTCAGCATGTGAGTAACCAAGACCAAAGTGAAGAGCTCTGTCCCAACACCCCTTAGGCCGAGAGGGCGCGTGTTGTGCCGGCAGTCCATCGAGGTCTAATTTATGAAGCACAGCTGTAGCGACTTGTGTTGACCTCTGCTGGGTGGCTGTCACAGAGTAAAAGGAGTTCATGGCTCACTTGGGTTCTGTCACATTACTTAAATCTCTAGTCTTATGTTACTTATATTTCTTGTCATACCACATTAGAAGATATCAGGCCATGTTTCACAGGTCTTGACATTTAATTTGCTAATCACCCCTCTCCCAGTTCATTTTGATGATTTGTGTGGAAGTTAATGTAATTTGCATTGCATCAGCTTGCTCTCCACATGATCAAAATAATTCAACCACTATATGTGCTAAACTGAAGTTATGAGCATTTCCTGCACTGATTTTGATGGGAATTATGCATATTTGAAGATGGAAAAACGTGTTGAGTTTGAAAAAACATTGAATAAATGGACTAAAACTAAATTCACCCAGGTTCGATTTCTTCAGCGTGATCCCCATAGATATACTGTACTTGACGATTTAACACTGATATAAAACCAGCAAACAGAGGAAAGGTTTTGCGACGGAAGTATGGGTAATTGAGTTTCCTTCCACTCAGCGCCGTTTATAGAGGGTTTTTTTCTCTTTCCTTTCTTGAAAAGACGTCTGTGTGGATTTGTGAGACATGGTGGAACAGAGATGTGATTGTACAGAGGAAGGTTCGAGCGTCCTTTCTCTGCTAGTGCAAGCTAAGATGAATATTAGTGTCCAGGAGCCAACACACATCCAGTCTGTTTATATAAACTCTCTGTTGTCCTTCTGTTCTTTCTCTGTTCTCTCGCTAACTCGCACACAGAGTCTATTCATACAAGCCCTCACACATACACACACACACAGACGCTATTTATACGATCTCTCTCACACTTATGGCGCGCGCACATTTTTTTTTACAATTGCGGCAGATATCAGTACCATTCAGAATTATATTGGGCATTTGTATGCATTTATATTAAGTAGACATTATATAAAATATAATAGATTATTTTTTATTGTTGTTATTATTATTGATATTTTATTTTGACTATTTTAAAGTGTAGACATTATTTGACAAATAATGAGATGCTATTATTGTTGTTATTTTTTTTAAACTTAAATTCTATTTGGAATTATTTATTGATTGAATTACATTTTTATTAAAAAAAATTTGTGTGGGTGTGTGTATGCGCACGTGTGGATTTAGTGGCCTGCACATATTAGGTTTCATGAGTGAAAGGCCAGCGGGCCGGTTGTAGAGCCCTATAGCTCAGCTGCAGTGATGTGTCAGATCAGACCTTTCCTCTCCACACCGGCGCCAGCCTGCCTTGCCCGGGACACTATAGAACCACTTACTGGAAGAAAGCATGCTTAAATATTTGCTAGGGAATCATATAGGGCTATTGTTTTTGTCGTGATACATTGTAGGGGCCATATTATTAATGTTTTTCTTTATCAGTCTTGAGGAAGTGAATTAGGGCTTTTGGAGTATGGTAAACATTTACATGAGCACTAACAATGTATTTTCAAGAATCAGACAATTGAAACAATAGCTTGTGTTGCAGTAGGTTGTTTTTGGTTTGTTGTCCACAGCAAAAACTTTTATCTATGTGACACAATGTTTTAATCTCTAGTTTGGCTTTACTTTTTATATAGACATTTTGGGCAATACAATAATATATTGACCGAATGCTGTTTTGCATGGTTTGTATACATATACTGCTCATGCGTTACTGCATGCTTTAATCAGCCGTCAGAACATTTTAATGAATTATGGAAACAATTATAACTGATATATAGGAAACTAAGAAAATGGGCCAATATTATGACGATGATAATAGTAAAAAAAAAAATTAATTGATTAGAAAAAAAAGATTAATTATGGCCGATACGGTCCTCAATGTGTTGTGCATCTTTATTTATTTGCTTTTTCACCACTTTTAATCATTGTTTGGGTCAGGAGTCCAGAGGTCTGTTTTCATCATGTTCCTGTGCACCATTTGCTTGTTGACCTACAGTGGGGAGAACAAGTATTTGATACACTGCCAATTTTGCAGGTTTTCCCACTTACAAAGCATGTAGAAGTCTGTCATTTTTATCATAGGTAGTACTCTTCAACTGTGAGTGACGGAATCTAAAACAAAAATCCAGAAAATCACATTGTATGATTTAAAAGTAATTAATTTGCATTTTATTGCATGACATAAGTATTTGATACATCAGAAAAACAGAACTTAATATTTGGTACAGAAAACTTTGTTTGCAATTACAGAGATCATACGTTTCCTGTAGTTCTTGACCAGGTTTGCACACACTGCAGGAGGGATTTTGGCCCACTCCTCCATACAGACCTTCTCCAGATCCTTCAGGTTTCGGGGCTGTCGCTGGGCAATACAGACTTTCAGCTCCCTCCAAAGATTCTCTATTGGGTTCAGGTCTGGAGACTGGCTAGGCCACTCCAGGACCTTGAGACGCTTCTTACGGAGCCACTCTTTAGTTGCCCTGGCTGTGTGTTTCGGGTCGTTGTCATGCTGGAAGACCCAGCCACGACCCATCTTCAATGCTCTTACTGAGGGTAGGAGGTTGTTGGCCAAGATCTCATGATACATGGCCCCATCCATCCTCCCCTCAATACGGTGCAGTCGTCCTGTCCCCTTTGCAGAAAAGCATCCCCAAAGAATGATGTTTCCACCTCCATGCTTCACGATTGGGATGGTGTTCTTGGGGTTGTACAGGTGGACAGGTGTCTTTTATACAGGTAACGAGTTCATACAGGTGCAGTTAATACAGGTAATGAGTGGAGAACAGGAGGGCTTCTTAAAGAAAAACTAAGAGGTCTGTGAGAGCCGGAATTCTTACTGGTTGGTAGGTGATCAAATACTTATGTCATGCAATAAAATGCAAATTAATTATTTAAAAATCATACAATGTGATTTTCTGGATTTTTGTTTTAGATTCCGTCTCTCACAGTTGAAGATTACCTATGATAAAAATGACAGGCCTCTACATGCTTTGTTAGTAGGAAAACCTGCAAAATCGGCAGTGTATCAAATACTTGTTCTCCCCACTGTAGAAGGACCTCGCATGACGCATATGACATTAGACTTGATGGCCTGATAACACAGGAAGCTTGAGGATCAGGAGCTCACTGTATCATCGTAACACCAGCATGGTTTTGCTTTATGGGGTCCCGAACTCCCGGGTGTATAGACCAGCACTATTTTGTTATGATGTCACTGAACACGGCCGAATTCCTATTGACCGACGGACCCATGTTAGAAGCTAGGGATTTTACCCTGCAGCATTACTTTTGTCTCCCTACCAATCTGTGTACCACCATTTAAATGTCTTTTCCTGGTATTGAGGCCCATGGGAATAGCTGTAGATCTGATAGCAAAGTCGGTTTTTGTATAGCTTTGTTGCTCTTAGAGATTTGTTTCCATTAGCTAGAGGTGCTGCCCAGCTGAGAGAGTTAGCTGAGTACACACAGACAGGAAGATGTCACATTCATCTCCATTACAGACAGCAGAGTCAGCTGAGTGCAGAGAGAGGGGGAGGAGCGCAGAGGTAGAAGGGGCGGGACTGTTAAAGAGTGATGGTCTTTTTTTTCCTAAATGAGTTTGAGAAGGTGCATTGAGTTCAGACTGAGTCATCACCACACCGCAGATCTTTCGCTCTCTCAATGTAGCGCAAAGGAAATACTCGCAAAGGAAATACTCTTTAGAGCCATGATTCTTCCTTCAGGTTATTGTTAACTAAAACTATTAAATATCGTTATTTTAAAATGAAGCTGATATAAAATAAACTATTCATATTAGATTAAATGAAAATTAGAAATGACATTTAACTGAAATGTTTTAGTTGAAGTACTAAAATGACTAAAACTAAAATTAAAATAAAGCTAAATAGAAATATAAAAAATCTAATAAAATGACAAATGCACTTAATAAAATTACTAAAACTAAAATGAAAACTTAAAATAAAACCTAAATCTAAATATTAATAAATACTTTAAAAGTACAGTTAATTTAGGTGCAGTCATTATAGGGTATTCTTGCTAACTAGATAATGGCTTTTCTTTACTGGACTTTATATGTGCTGAGGTTTAGTGTTAAGCAAATTTTAACAACATCTTTTGACAGAGACATAGTTTTTATTCATTTAACAAAAGGTTTTTGTATTTGCATATAAATGTGCTAAAAATTACATAAAAAGATGTTAATAATATTTATTGTATGACTAATTTTACGTTACATCTACCTTTTACTCTCATCTAAGAGCTAACATTTATTTTATGCTCCTGGGTTTCTTTCTCTATGAATATGATTAGCCAGACTGAAAAACTAGGTCTGTGGAGCTTGTAATACACTTAGTTGCTGTTAATCCTTGACCTCCTGCCAATGATTATGCTTCATGAGTGTATCAGTTGTAGTATTAAAATGAATTTAATTTGCTTTCCCCCATGCATTCACAGAAAGCCTGGAAATACAGGCGTTCAAGCCTCTGCAGGTCATATCGTAGTTTAATAATCAGACACATTTGCCGTTAACATTTGCAATGCAAATCTCCTCTTTTCTGACTTCTCATTTTGATGTCTACTACTAGTTTTCATATCAACCGTTTCAAGTGTACAGGTTCATCAAAAACAGTTTGCGGTTTCCTTTTGTGTCCTCTTGTGTACAGCATAGAAGTGAACCTGATCACTAAAGTACAATGAATGACCTGTTCTCCAATTCTTTCTCATAGCTCACATCCGTTAACATCCGTGTTATAAACAGTCTTTATCAATGAATCACTATCTTTGGCGTATCACAAGTAGTAGTGAGAACTACAAATAAGATGCTAATGGCAAACACATGTTTTACTGGCTTGTAATGCCTTGGAAGGGAAAATATAAACCAGACACCTCCCAAACACACAACTTATGGCTTATTAAAAAAACAAAACTTGCAGATTTCATACAGTCCTCTACCACCACCGCTTGACCGCCCGCCTGATGTGGATAGTGAGCGCATTGTTTTCATAATTCTCTCATAACAATGTACTGCGTTCATATTTTCCTGAAGAGGACTCCTCATCCTGACTCACGTGTGCTCAATGCGGTTGGCATTGTGGATTTCCTCTGATTCACTTGTTTTGGCTGTTTGATACTTCCTCTTCTATCCTTTTGCTGTTACATCCCATTGTCTGATGTGATGAGGCCCGGAAAATGTGTTGTTGTAAAGAATTGAATCTTAGAATAGAAAGGATTGTGTGTGCCTTTCATATGTAAATGCGTATAAAACAGGAAATTTTTCTTCCAAGATGGTGACAGTGACTATTTATTATAGGTATTGGGATATATTGTGTGAATAAAAGACTAGTATTATTATCCTCATCAGTAAACCTGTGGCGATGTGAGTCTGGTAGTCTCTTTTGGGATTGTAAGTGAGTACAATGAGTAAGATGTACTGTACATACCTGATATTTACTTTACTGTGTGTTTAAAAATGAGTGCTTCATTCAATACTACTGTATTGCAAAATTTGGCATGTTGGTTCATTCATTCACTACCATTCAGAAGTTTAGGGTCAGTAAAATGTATTTATTTTATTTTTTAAAGAAATTAATACTTTTATTCAGCAAGGATGCATGAAATTGAACATAACTTGCTGTAAAGACATTTGTAATGTAAAAAAAAAAAAAATTATTTCAAATAAATGCTGTTCTTTTGAGCTTTATGCATCAAAGAATCCTGGAAAAAACAATCACGGTTTCCACAAAAATATTAAGCAGCACAACTGTTTTTGACTGGAGGAAAAGCTGCGGGAGTAATCAGAGGAATACATTACACTGTAGAATTGATCAAAATAGAAAACAGTTATATTAAATTGTAATAATGTTTTCATTTTAATTGTATATAATAATCTTTTACTGAATTTTTGATCAAATAAATGCAGCCTTTGTGAACAAAAGAGACTTATCAGTGAAAGGTTACAATTCTGTTATACTAAATCTTGAAACTCCGCTTGAATTCTATTTTCTAGGACTGGAACTAACTGTTTTAATATTGACGACAACCAAAAAGAACCTGAGATATATTTGAGGGGTTGAGTGTATTATTATGGGGACATCCTCTTTTCATTTACAGTCTTCCCTTCTCCTGTCTGGCCTCTGTAGTGATTAAACATTATTCATAAAATCCTAGTTAGTCATTTAAAATATTTCAGGGAGACTGTGACCCATCATTTGGTTTGTTCCTCATTTTAAACTCTGTTGGAAACATTGGATAAGTTTAAGTAGTTAGTATGTGATGTGGTTGGAGAATCACATCTGATTACTAACAACCCCACCAACCTGAATTCAAGAGTGAATTTAAGATTAGTTCCAGAATTTTCTAGAATTTAACTAGGAAACAGAATGGCAACAGAAATTTTCTGTATCGGCAACAGCATAGGCAAATGCGTACAGCGTCTCAATGTTCCTATCCACGTGTTTGACACATTAGGGGATTTTGGCTTTTGTCTGGTTCCTCTTTTCTGGTTTCTGCTCCTTTAAACGTAGTGGGAGTCTTACCTTTAAATGTGTGTCAACCTCAAAGGAGACGTCAGCGGTTAACGCATGAACAGAAAGCAAGTGTGCATATCTAATGGAACATAAGCGAAAGTTTCTTCTGGAGGTTCCACTGAGGCTTATGTTCCTCCATCAGCAGTTGATTATTGATCTGAATTTGAGTTGACGTAAATTTCAGTGTTAAACTACTTTCTCCTAAGCTATAGGTTCATATATAGAGACAACTAAAAGACAATGGGTATCTTTCATTGACCATGTATACACACGAATTTGTGTGCGTACAATTTGCATACAAACATTTTCACAAACAAATCATGATTCTCTTTGAATAACTTTCACACTAACATTTTTATAGGCATGGTTGGTCGTTTTATGCGAATGACTAACTTTGGGCACACAGTCCCGCATTTAAAATGCTCCAAATATATGAATAATCCACATAGTTATTATTTAATGGGACCCTTTGACTTATCAAAAGTGTAAACACTGACACTTCAATAACATTACACTTTATTTGAGCAGTCATTTTATGGCTTAACCAGTGGAGTTAGTTTGTGAAACCTGTTCAGAAGTAGTCATTATTATTTAAAAAATTAAATTTGGTGTTCCTAGGCACTAACTCAACAGTAACTGAGCTAAATGACTCTGCTACATTTAATCTATGAGAAACTATTACATTATAATACTAACAAACAAGGAATACAAGTTTTTTTTAATGCTGCTTTGGCAACTCTAGTAAAATAATTGACTATAGTACATGCAAACCTGTGGTATGCAAATGTAAACCTTGGGTAGGAAGTGATGTCAATAAGCAGGTGACAAAGTGCAGGATTTGTGGTTTGTCAGTCATATTTTTCTGTTGTTTTTCTGTACTACAGTGACCATTTTAGTGGGGTTTGTGCTGAGGATAGCAGTGAATTACTCACTCCTTCCTGAAAATGTGTGGGGACCCTCCCCTCCAGTGGACCACGGCCAAGAATGTAATACACACCTCTGCTGCATTTGAATACAGCAAAGTAATTTCCAACCACACATGCACACATGCACACATCTCTCTCACCACAGGGAGCAAGACACCTGATCTGAGCTATCTCAGCGGAAAGAGAAACCAGACCTTACTACTAGACAAAAATAGATAGAGAGAAAAAAAAAAAACCAGATAATCATCCCCCCCCCCCCCCATTTCCGTCATCAGCCCACCTATTCTCTCCATTTTCCTCACATCAGGTGTAAAACATTGAGCTAGGACACTAACTAAATTCATGAGACTCAGGTAATGCGTCTATTCTAAGAATGGTTTGGATCTCACCCATTTCTTTTTAATGAAAACATTGTAATCAATATTTGACTACAGCAAATATTAGAGCTGCTGTACATAGGCGTTTAGATTGGGTTTTGAGACTACAAAAGTGGTTGATTATACATACCTTTTTTTTTATTTCTTTTTGTATAGCCTTTGGTTGCTTTTCAGACCTGGTGTAACTGTTTACTATTAGCTTGCATATCTAACATGATTATTGAAGTGTGATTATTCATTCACTGAACCGCATTCATATTGTTTAATAGTACGTAATCAGTTTCTGGATCTTGCTATAGAATAAAAGACAACCGCAGCAGATGAATGGAAATGAGTTGGGGTGCTGCCTTCATGTTTTTGATCAGATGACACAGATTTAACTCTGTGGTTATCAGCCGCTTTGCCAGGCCTCATTTGGAAGCTGACTGTGATTCCAGCTGACGGACACGGGACGTCATGCGAGCGTTGTGTGCTAATGTGTGTGACGTGCGGTTACTGTGCTTTTCGGGTACGTCATCACTGGAAGCCGGCTACAGATTCCCACCCTGTCCCAAAATGGAATTATGGCAGCTGAATGCTACGCTGGACCAACCGTCGCTGGACATGACACAGCAGGTGTTCCTCCCAACGTGGCACTCAACGTGAAAGTGCTGTAATGCTGTAGCCTCTTGCAAGGATCAGGTCACCAGGTCTTGGATTGTGACGAGCTCCATCTGGCCCTAGTTGTGTCCTTATATAGCTCAAGAAGTTATGACCATGCTTGCAGAAAGCTCAGAATTATTTTGCAGTATTTGACTGCCCATCTTTCACAAACTTGTACACATCACTTGCGTCCTGTATGTTTATGCTGTACTGCCCCACAAAGACTGACTCAAGGCTCAATTATGCTTCAATTCCGAGAAAACAGAGTGAAAGTTGTTAAAGTTCAAAACTTTTGGGATTTTTTTAATCAATTGCAGTGATGTTAGCTGTGTTCTGCCATTTTAGTGCAGTATATTTCAAATGTATTTTAAATATTAATATAGTTTTATTCATTTGATGATGATAATTGATAATTATAAGAATATCAACTATAAAAATAAATATTCTTGTGTTAAATATAACATTAATATAACTATTATTGTTGTTGTTATTAATATTATCATCAATAGTAAAAATAATTGTGGTAATAATAAAAATAATAATATTAAACAATATTCTTATTTTGATCATATTAAATATAACAATTTATTATTGTTTTTATTTATGGTACTTTAATGACCTCATGTTGATTTAAGAGACTGCATGGTTGCATACTTTTATAAAATAGAAATCTACTAATAAGATTGTAGTACTCTCACTTTCACTACTGTTAAATAGGAATGTGATCGCAAGCTTCAGTTGCTCTCACTAGTGTGATGATTTATCAATGAACAGACAGTTTGCTTTATCAGGGATAGGAATGGTATAGTGTGATCTGACAGCATGTAAAAGTGTTACAGGAAAACCTGTGCGCCTGAGGCCAGTCCAGGTGAGCGCGGTCTCATGTGTCACTGTGTTCAGCTTTATTGACTTTCACTTGAAAAAAAAGACAGCGCTGGTCTATTGTTCGTTTCACTAGGACTTCCATATATTGGTCTAGATGGATTTATTTTGTATAATCCCAGTTAAATAATCATTGTTGCCTTGTGGTTTTTGACCTGTGTGAACAAACACTATTTTTAAACATTAGGTCATTGTTACACTAAACCAAAGTAATGGTTAGTCAAAGCAAACAAGTCATCTGTTTACAATACATGGAGTGTATTTGCTGCTGATATTTCCATAAGAAACTGTAGGCATATGCTTGTCCAATCAGCATTTTGCATTCAGTCTCCATTGTGTCATGGAATCTATCATCCAGATCAAATCTGTCAGTGCTATAACAAGTATGTTTAATGAGCAAATAATTGGTGTAGAGCGGTGTGGCATTGTTGTTTCAGCTCTGTTTGCTGCTTTATCTATTGCTGGAAAAAAATTCATGGGATCCTACTGTATCCTCAGGTCTTTCTCACAGCTGGAATTTTGAATAAAAACGGTTGTTTTATTAGTTTCTTAGAGCACTTCCTTTCCGCCATAGCAGGTCTTCCTGGGTTTTTGTGTCTCCAGTGGGCGTCACTGAAGCTTTGAAACAGCTTGAAGGTCTTCCTCATCAATCTGACCCATTCCTCCTGTTTCTCTCATTGCCACCAGCAACCTCCTCTACATGCTGTTCTTCCGTAGCGCAAGACTCCCCACCGAATTCACCCTAAACCCTGAGCTATTCATAGTATGTTTCTTTATTCTTCCCAGAATCCTTTCTGCTTCACAGTATTTTCTTTTATTGTATGATTCTGAAAAGAAACATTTGATCATTTTGTGCAGCTATAGTTCCTGAATGTCCCTGAGCTTTTTGACGTTTTATTCTGTTTCTGAGGTACACATTTTTCTTCTCAACAGTGTGCCACTTGCCCTTGTGAATGAAATGTCCTAGAGAGGCTGTTCCTGGCCTGTCACTCTGAGGGGCCTCTGAGCGTTTTCCCCCGGCTGTGCGTGCAGCTGTGCCGCAGTAAAACTTCCGCCATCAGCAGCTGATAGTTATCTGTGTTTGCAGTGCAGCATCTGCATAATCAGTATGCGTGTCTGTGTTCTCACTCAGGGTAAGCAAGTTCTCTTGTTCATACATTGGAGAACTTTCTCTTGTTTCACCTCACCCACATACAGTAGACTTGGCCTGGCACACCTCCAAAGCTGCTCGGGCCACTTTGCTGGTTTGGATTCTGTGTGTACAATCATTCTGAAAAATGCCAAATCCGCAATTATCATTCATGCTTGAATGAAATTCAGTTTGGGTTCACTGGGGCTTTTATCTTATGTTGAGGGTATATATATACCATACAAAAGTTTGGGGTTGCTACGATTTTTTTGTTTTTTTAAAGAAGTCTCTTATGCTCACCAATGCTGCATTTACTTTATTAGCAAAAAACAGTAATGTTGTAAAATATCATTACAGTTTAAAATAATATTTTAAAATATAATTTATTCCTGGGATGGCAAAGCTGAATTTTCAGCATCATTACTTCAGTCTTCAGAGTCACATGCATGATCCTTCAGAAATCACAATAGATTTGGTGCTCAAGAAACATTTCTTAGTATTATTGTCAATGTGGATTTATTTATTGAATTTTTTATCGGGGTTAAAAAAAATTGTAACAATGTAAAAAGTCTTTACTGTCACTTTTGATTAGTTTAAAGGGATAGTTCACTTTGAAATTAAATTTTGGTATGTTTTAGCTTACCTCAAGGGCATCCAAGATGTAGGTGTCTTTTTTTCCGCAGTAGTTTCAATTTTGATATTTTTAGGTCAAACCGTTCTTGTCTGTCAGTCATATAATGCAGGTCGATGGTCACTGTCTCAAAGAGCATGCACAGAGTCCAAATTAAAACAATTCCCCATCGTCCAAATTAAACAATTCCCCATCGTAAGTACACATTGATGGCCTAAGACACGAAACGAGCGGTTTGTGTGAGAAAACGAACAGTATTTATATCGTTTTTACCTCTTGAACACAGCCACGTCCAAGTGATCTGAGAGCACGGGCGGGTATAGATATATACACTAGATGTCGCCTTGGCTACTGCAGTTCATTGGAAACCGTAGCCAAGGCGACATCTAGTGTATATATCTATACCCGCCCGCGCTCTCAGATCACTTGGACGTGGCTGTGTACAAGAGGTAAAAACTATATAAATACTGTTCGTTTTCTCACACAAACCGCTCGTTTCGTGTCTTAGGCCATCAATGTGTACTTACGATGGGGAATTGTTTAATTTGGATGATGGGGAATTGTTTTAATTTGGACTCTGTGCATGCTCTTTGAGACAGTGACCATCGACCTGCATTATATGACTGACAGACAAGAACGGTTTGACCTAAAAATATCAAAATTGAAACTACTGCGGAAAAAAAGACACCTACGTCTTGGATGCCCTTGAGGTAAGCTAAAACATACCAAAATTTAATTTCAAAGTGAACTATCCCTTTAATGTGTCTTTGCTGAATCAAAATATTGATTTATTTCCAAAAAAAGTTCTGAAGCAAAAGTTTTGAACAGTTTTGTGTGTGTGTGTGTGTGTGTGTGTGTGTGTGTGTGTGTGTGTGTGTGTGTGTGTGTGTGTGTGTGTGTGTGTGTGTGTGTGTGTGTGTGTGTGTGTGTGTGTGTGTGTGTGTGTGTGTGTGTGTGATTAATGAGCTTTCTCCAGTGAAAGTGTCTTTACTGCAGATTTAAGCGTATCCAGACAGAGTTAGCGTTTTGCGGTAGGGAGGGAAAGAAATATATCGCAAACTCTGTGATACAGTTAAGGTACTGCTTATTTATATAACAACACATCTCGCATAACAAATGGAATATACACTAATGATTAGGTTTTGACGTCACTATGGGGGAATGGAATAACCTGATTTTTAATAAAGTCTTGTAAAGTCTTGCTTATTGCCAACGTTGATGTCAAAGTGTTTCGTAAACACTGCTTAATTGCTACAAATGTTATGAGATCACATAATTGTAATGGCTTGCCTCTTCAAACTGCCTGCATAACAATGTTTATTGACAAAATCCACAGCATGTGGTTCGCAAGTCTTGACAAGGAAAGCAGTTTAAATTATTATCTCTTCATATCCCTCACCATGATAAATTCTGCAGGAGGAGGAGGATTCATAAATCTTAAGATCGCAGGGTAATTACCTTTTAAACAAGCTCACAAATGGAGCAATTACAATGTTTCAGATCCCAAAGGGAGGAATTTACATTGGTAATCAAAAGGACAGCAATTCTGGTAAACACAAATGCTGTGAATTTAAATATTCAAATCGGATCCCTCTCTCCAATCCCCAATTGCCCCCCTGAGCCAGATGAAACAGCTGACCTATTTGTCAATGACCCTTTACTAGAAAACAACACGTACCCTTAGCAGTGAAGACAGGATTTTCATTACTTTGTGAGGATGAGTGTGACATTCTCCGATTTCATGCTGTTATTCAACAGCTGGTGGGTCGATGCCAGCTTCACATGCGTCACGTGTAGCTGCAGTCACCTGACCTGTGTGGCGGTATTGTTGACAGCAATTGCCTGAAGACTGACTGACATTTAACTGAAGAATAACTGCCAGACCAAATCATCTGTGTGTGCGTTGAGGAACAATAAGTCCTCTGTATGTTCTATTTGCTCAGAATAAACTGTTTGTCACATGAGCATTTTCATGTTTAGCAGGGTGTCTTTACTTTTTACGCCTCAGGCTCTTGAAAGAGGCTTGTAGAACGTCTTGTTGGCAGTTCATAGTTACAGTTGTAAAAGGGTTAACTGTTTTCTCCGGACTTTGTTTGTTGCCTGCAGGCCTGAACTTTGTTGATTTGACCCCAGTTAAAGGATGAAAGAGATGTTTGACTCTCGGCAGCGCTGCAACAAATTCCTTGAGATCAGTACAGACTGACAGTAAACTCTCACGAGTCACAAATATTTTGGTCCTCATCTGGTTTGTTTTTGCATCTACTGTAGCAACCAGGATGTATATGTAAAGACTTTCTGTGATCAGAATAATTAAATGCCCCACTTTCTGTTAATTAATATTCTGTGTAAGTTTATCAAGTTTATTTATTATCTTGAGAGTGCTCATTGGTTGGTTTGGTCTTTCACTATCTTATTCGGTAATCTTATCCCAAACTATACATGTATAGTCGTATATGTGTGTATGTATGTGTAATATGTGTATGTGATATATATATATATATATATATATATATATATATGCACATGCATACAGAGGATGAAAGTTTTGTAGCACAGGCCAAACAGTTGTAGCACAAGTAGAGGGGTGGGTGATATGGCAAAAATATCATATCACGATTGTTTTCAGGAAAATCACAATTCATGATTTTATCACGATTTTTTTTCATGTTGGTTTTACTATTTTGCAAGTGACTGAGCAAGACAGCCAAACTAATTTTCCTATTTTAAAAACAAAGCCTTACAAAGTTACAAAATATATAATAAAAAAGAATGGCAGACATTTAGGCCAAAGTAGGTGAAGATAAAAATCTTTATTGTATTATATTTTATCTTTGTTATTAAAAATAAGAACAAAGATACACAACATAATATACAAATGAAATAAATGGTGCTTTATTTTTTTCAGCTACAGGAGATGTATTTAACAGTAGAATTTAAGAAAGAAATGAAATGAACAATTATAAAAATAAAACGCTATATACACTTCACTGTATAAATTATACATTGATTCTCATTAAAGCTACTGTATTAAAGTTCTTCAGTCAAGAGTGAAATGAATGAAAATTCTGTCATCATTTTCTCACTCTCAAGTTGTTTTAAACCTGATGTTTATGTTGAACATAAAAGTTTTTGAAGAACGCGGGTAACCAAACAGTTGCTGGTCATCAATGACTTCTAAAAGTATATATTTTTTTCGTACTATGGAAGTCATTGGGGACCAGCAACTGTTAATACCCACATTCTTCAAAATATCATCTTTTGAATTAAGCACAAGAAAGAAATTAATACAGGCTTGGAACAACATGAGAGTGAGTAAATCATGACAAATTATTTTGGGGTGAACTATTCCTTTAAGGACAAGAGACAGCATGTTTACTAGGTGCTGTCACTTTAAGACCTGCACATCAAGAAACGTTAATGTAAACCTTGTGTGTATTTGACAGTATTAGCACAATCAAACGCGAAAGATAAAGTCCAGTTACTACCATATTTCTTCAAAAGCAGATCGTGGAGACATTAAATCTTCCACGATCAAAAATCTTGATATCGCATAAGCACAAGTATAAAACGACTGTTGTCATGTATGGAATTAAACATAAGTAACGGAGTTTAC
Source organism: Leuciscus leuciscus (assembly GCF_965113295.1). NCBI lineage: Eukaryota > Metazoa > Chordata > Actinopteri > Cypriniformes > Leuciscidae > Leuciscus > Leuciscus leuciscus. Next base: position 29,629,579 of record NC_138730.1, read on the forward strand.
AAAACTGTATCGCACGCATGCTACAGTGGTACATTTATTCATCGCACAGACCAATCTTTTACTGTACAGCCGTGCATACATACATACATACATACATTATATATATATATATATATATATATATATATATATATATATATATATATATATATATATATGTATATGTATATGTATGTTGTTTTATAAATAAATAATATATATGTATGTTATTTTATTAATAAATATATGTATGTTGTTTTATAAATAAATAAATAAATAATATATATGTATGTTATTTTATTAATAAATATATATATATATATATATATATATATGTATGTGTGTGTGTGTGTGTGTGTGTGTGTGTGTATATATGCATGTTTGTGTGTATAAATATATATGTATGTATGTAGGCTATTCAGCAAGCCTGCATTAAATTGATCAAAAATCACAGTAAGGTAATTTATATTGTTATAAAATATATCTATTTCAAATAAATGCTGTTTAAACTTTCTATCACAACTGTTTTCAACATTGATAATTAGGCCTATAAGAAATGTCACCAAATCAGTTTATTAGAATGATTTCCGAAGGATCATGCATGTGACATTGAAGAATGGAGTAATGACTGCTGAAAATTCAGCTTTGCCATGCCAGGAATAATATATATATATATATATATATATATATATATATATATATATATATATATATATATATATATATATATATATATATATATATATATATATATATATATATATATATAATAAAATATATTAAAATAGAAAACAGTTATTTTAAAATAATATTTCACAATATTACTTTTACTGTATTTTTTATTAAATAAATGCAGCTTTGATGAACATAAGAGACATAGTGGAGTAAACTGGCATTTGAAATCTATGGAAATAAACAGACCTCTTGACCCCCCTCTGTATGTTGTTTTGTAAGCTCATAGAGACCTGTACCAGTTCTTTGATTTCTTCCTAGTATGTTGGTGGATTTGTTTGAAAGACAGAAACTAACATTTTGTGTAGAGAGTGACATGTTTGATTATCTTATCAGTGCACTGATAATAGGCTGAACATGCCCTGTACTGATGGATTGTCCTCAAAGGATGCCGGCAGAACACAACATGGACAGGAACTCTGGGAGGTTTGTAAACACACCCTGAAAGCCAGCATAGAAGCACAATTGTCAATATGTATCTTCAAACAGCAGTGTTGAGATTACGCTCGCCCGCTCACTCACACACAAGTTAACATAACGTGCCAGACTTTCACCATGGAGGCATTATGAATGTGATGAGAACCAACCAGGCTCATTGTGTTACAAACAAGGAGTCTCAGTGCACGAGGACTCTAAAAATACTTCTCCTGCTGTCCTAGTAACTCATACCCAGCCACTTTTGTGGCATTGCCTGAATGTAATGGCCATGATACATTAGCAACTTTTTGGAGCCTGTATAAAATGGGTGGTTTTAACCATATGCATGTTGCATGTCTTTCTCTGGAGGGTTTGTACTAATGCTATTGGAGTTTGGATCCCTGCAGAGTAATGCCCTATTGTGTTGGTCGTGCTCTGACAAAATGCTCTAGTCAAGAAAGAGGTTACTAGGTTCAAAGCTCAACAAGAAAGGATGCACACAGTAATAAAATTGAACACCATTCACTTGGGTTTTATTGTAGTATGTGTTGTCAGTGAATCATTCTGATTAGATATTAGATAACATATGCCTATGTGTGTTTGGTGAAAACCACTATGCATTTGCTGTGTTTTTGCTTGTTATATCTTGGAATTGACCTAGAATCATAAATATTGGTGAGCCATCCACGAAGAGATGAGTAAATTTGCTTTAATCTAACACAAACCTGCTGACAGCCTTCCGTCATTCGATAAGATCAACCAGTGTGTTGGCTGATGGTTTTTCGTGTTTGTTTGAGATCCAATTTGATCAAACATGGCTGAATGTTGATAATAAAATCTGGTTCCCCTGGTATAGTTTCCAAACCGACGGCGCTGTTTAGCTACAGCTCTTTTATTAAGAAACCTAAGCACTCAATAAGTGAACTGCAGAATCCTTTTTAATAACACCAGTAAAACTTTATGGTTGTACTGTTTTGCTTTTTCTCATTGCGGCTGCACTTTTACAGAGAGTGAAGTAATGCTGTTTTGAAAATATAATGACAGTGTCTTTTTGTTATTGAGCAAGCTGTTTGTGCTACAGATATAAATAATACCATAATGTTGTTGATACTTTTTATTTTACATAAATTGAGTTATGATATTAATCTGACATTTAAACATCCAATGCCCCCCCCTTTTTCTAAGCACAGCATAGTGGTTAATTTTACATAGGTGAACGCCACAAATTTTCTTTAGAATATGTTCCATTAACCATATGTACATTCATTGGTTATCTTCAGAGGTGGGTAATCCACTCTGATTTCATAAGATGTAATTTCTCGTCTGCTCCCACGTGAAAAAGCCCAGTGAGCACTAGAGCGTTGAATAGCACCTCTCTAATACTGACTCATCTTCTCCTTTCTAGGGCTCTCTACTCCGAGGTGAGGCTACAGTGGGCATCTTCTGTGCCTGTGATCTTTCCTGCTCGGCTGACACCCTTGCCTGCCCCATATTCAATACTCGCTCTAAGTGAGAGTTGCTTTGGTGCTGGCATGAGCCAGACCTCTTTGGCAGGATTCAGGCGAGTTGGCCTTGCCAGGCATAGTTGGCTGTGTATGTCTGGTTCCCAGAAGGTTGCTAGTATTCTAGTCTGGCTCTGATTCCTTGTTCTCACAGGACTTAGTGTTTATTTTTGCCTGCCCTACTAGTCAGCTACCTGTATGTTTTGTGTGTATGTGAATGCGTGTATGTTTTTTTTTTTTGTAAGTTCATTTGAGTGCATTGCACACAGTACATGCATATAACACCAAAGCTCTCTGAAGCAGCATCCAATGCCATCTCCTCTGCTCTTTTTCAATTTCATATTTTATTTGATGATTTTAATGCACAGATAACGCAAGCCTGACAATTATATTTTGGTGGAACTGTCTTGAACAGATCGCAAGGTTTGCTGGATTATTATATTCATTAATGTGTGACTTGTATTTGTTTTCCTGCCCTTGACTTTTAGACTTAAGCCAAGATCCAAAATATACTATTAATCACATAAGACTCTGCGTCACTTGCTCTTCCTCTGTCTGTATTGTGATGCTGTGTAGCCTATATATAGACAAGAGGAAATCTAATCTGTGTACACAAACAGCTTTGAAACTGGCAATAATTGTTAAATATTTCACTGTTTGACTGCTAGTCACACCTTGGATGTAAACTGTCATTCCTAATGTTATCTGTCATGGTACTTATGGTCATGGTGTATATAAACTGTGGTTTGGGTTAATCATAATGTTATTTGGTGACTGTTATATTATATATAATGATTATTATATTATATATAATATTTTCACTGTGTTTTTCAGTATCCACCTCTCCTTTTTCAAATTACCCAAAATTTACTTATTTGTCATTTTATATGTTTCTTTTCAGGTATATTGTGTATTGTCTGTCATGGAAAGGGACAAAAGCTAGCATATGTGATATTATTTACTGAAAGTGCTTATCTTTCCACTCTACAATAAAAGTATGGTAGTGGCTTTTCTTTATTTATCATGTACTTCTTTAATGAATGAGGTTATCATCTATGAAAGTATGTTTAGTATCTATGTTATCAAGGTTAATTTAACCTTTAACTTGACCTTTAGTATAGGGCATCAGCATCAACATTAACCATTAAGTTCATAGCATTTTATCTTTTTTTATTGAAAGTAGACCCAGATACTGTAAACCTGATCACAAAGCAGATTTAGAAAAAAGTGTAGACTAGTAAATAAATTCTGGCAAAATCACACAAAATATTGTGTAGATTTTAATTATTATTTTCTTCTTCTTTTTTAAAACTTAGGCTACTACTAAAGCTTGAATCTTAAGAGACCTCTCAAAACCAGGTTTTTGCTATTAAAATGATGATGAAGAAAATGAAATGAAACTGCTGTGTGTCTTTAAATGGCAGATTAGAAACTATGCTAGTAGTTGACAGGTTGTATTTCCTGTGTAAGATCACTGTGCAACATCTGCCCGCTCTGTGAGATCAATGAGTTCAGAGCAAGCCCCTCATAAAACAGTGGTGAAATGACGGAATAACAACTCAACTTTATTTCTTAATTTTTCTTAAGTTACATGAGCAGAACCCTGTGAGAACAACTAAATTCAATCTGCTTATGACAATAGTTCATGTTTTTTTTTCTTTGTAGGATGAGAGAAAAATATTGAGAATGTAGACCCACAAAGAGTCATCTTCATCTTCAAAATAGAGTTTGAGTTTGAGGTAAATCACCCTACACAGTAGTGCTGTCATGAACCTACACTATTTTTGTTTGAGGAAAAAATGGACATCTCGTCATAGAAAGTTATTCTCTGCTGAGTGTTCAATTACAAGAAAACCAGGTCCCTTGGCAGAGAGTCAAGAAACAGAGTGAAAGTGTGAGGCAGCATAGATGAACGATGGACTCGCTGGGGCCTAGTTCTTCAAAAATACCCAGCGTTTCCTGTGCTCTCCTTCACACATCTAAAACCTCAGCACACGAGCAATTCTGAGAATTGTCATCACATTCTCTTTATGAGGAATTAACCCCTCTGACACCAAAAGAACGCCTAGGGGTTTCCTTATTGAGTTCTAACACAGTGCTAATTAGAAAACTCAAAGTGTCATAAAAGGCCACATCTAGTTGGTCTTAAGGAAGCCCTATTTAATTGAACTTAGGGTAATGATTTAGGGTCATGTCCACCATAATCTGATCGGGCGCTTTCTTAGGGTGTGTTCACGCAGGATGCTTTGTTGTATTCAAAAACAACCTGACAGGAAGCATAAGAATGTAACCGAATGCAGGGGTCTTACATTTTTATTTTTTGGTTACTTTTAAGTTTAATTTTAACGTCATTAACACGTCATTATAAAATACAATGCACGTGTTGTGAGATGCTGAAAGACAACAAAAGATGCAAAATATGTCACATGCAACTGACCTTTATTTAATTAGCGCTTTATACAATACAGATTGTTTTGATAAAAATAACGATTCGATGCAAAAATAATTCAATTCTGCTGTAGAACAACTCTAAAAAGGCAATCGTAAACAGTCATTATTCAGTTAAATTTCGGCATTTTGGCTCAATAACTGGGTAAAATACATCAATACAACAGTTCAATTCAGCTATACAATGCAGTTCAGCAGAAGACAGTAAAATTGAGTTCTTATCCAATCAAGTGCAGTCAAATCAGTAATATTGCTGAAAATGAAGTCAAGTCAAGTCACCTTCATTTATATAGTGCTTTTAACAATATGGATTGTTTCAAAGCAGCTTTACAATGATAAAAGGGAAATTACTGTAACAGATTGTTTAGGCTTTACAACAGCTCTAGGATAAAGTTATTGTCCAGCTAAAGTTAGTTTTGATTGATTGATTCACTTCCGTTGCGAAGATCATTAGTTATTAACTTAGGGGCCGCTAACACAACACCGTTCGAACAGGAAAACCATTAACACGCTCCGGCCGCCCATCCGCCACCAGTGCCTCAAAAACGCAAACCCGCGAAAACGCAGACGTCGCCCACATGCGCATTACGTGTTCAGTCCAAAGGTATGCGCATTTTGATGTTTATTGCTTGCAAATTGTAAAGATTTTAAGTTTTTTAATAAAATATGTATCAAAATATTTAGTTGTTTGTTTCTTTTTGGAGTCATAAATCTATTTTAGGGTGCATTCACACGTGTAGTTCGGTTCACTTGGTTCGTCCTGGTCTGCTTAGCGTTCACATTGGCATTTTTAACACTGAACCTAAAGATACCGAACCTAAAGGCACAGGGATATGTTCACAACCTGACTGTTCAGCTTTTATGACGTATATTTCGCCAGTGAACTTCACGAACATCCATTTTTATTTCAGTTAACGAAAATGTTTTTTGTTACGGATAATAATACCACTTGCCCTATGCTTAAAAGGGGACAAATTTAGGAGCAAAATTCTCTGAGTTTCCGTGTGCTAACAGTCATGCAAAATATTAAAGTTAAAATAAATATAACCTTATAGACTCCATTAACTGACTAATCGACCCTTCTGACCCATCCATAGTGTGACAGAACAGAACAGTGGATGGTTTGTGCTTCGTTGGAAGATAAAAACACTGCTCCCCACCCAGATATGAACAGTAATGAGCGGCAGAGATAGATGAGACAGAAGAGTTTTGTACGGATTGGTGTTGGAGTTATCTCGCCAACAGAAAGCACTTCCCTTTCTGATAGAGCTGGCAGGTAATCTCAGTCTGACTGAGCCACTGGGTATACAGCCATGACTGTTTCCTGAGAAGCCAATCTCAGTGCTCCTTCTGCATAGACAAACCCAAATACCAGCAAACACACTCGTTATCACTCGGCTCATGCAGGAATCTGTTGGGAAATAACGGGCTGATGTTAAGAAATAACTAAAAGTCCCTGCTTTGTCGAGGCTTAGAGTGATGATGTGTTTTTGAGAGTTGGATTATTTGCGTATAAATGGCGTCCTTGTTGAACAAGACGTATCCTCATGCTCTATTGTACTTAGCCTAAGTACTAAAGTGATGTGACACTGTCAATATTATAAAGGCATCAATCATTTTAAAAGTTCTTGAACATTGCTTTCTGTACCTAGTGAAATTATTTTGGCATTGAGATCTTGTACGCTTTCCACTTCCATTCCCACATTATCACTTTGGTAAACTGTTATTTGACCTATAAGGGTCATCAGTCATTCTGCCTGCCTGATTTTCTGCCAGTTTTGTTGATGTGCATCTGCTCCATAGATGACTGGGAAGGACAAATTGAGCTTAGTGGACCTGTCCTCTGCACAACCAAGGACAAAAGACAAGGTCACATTCCTTCTCAAGATTAGACACAGCATCAGCAGTGAGAAGCAGTGTACAGTATTATAAATAAGGGCTGGAACAAACTGGACATTGAAAAATGTATACTACACCATACACCGTTCCTGAAATCAAAGGTTGATTCTGAAAGTTTCCATTCACAGTATTTTAATCAAGATTAATGGAGTATTTGTCAGTCGTTGTTCCACAACCTTTTTTGACAAAGGAAAGTTTTGTTTTACCATGAAACATGAAATGAGATGTTAAGCAGCATATGCAAGCTGCTTTTATTTTTTTGCGTGGTGAATTATGGCCCGTTCACTTTTAATAATCATTCTAAATCTATGCAAATAGGTGTGTAAGATAGTCCTCACCACAGCTACAATGATAACGACACAAAGGACGAATGATAAAAACTTTGACAGACAATCAGAATCCACCTGACTTTAAACAGCTTGAGTATTTAATGCCGCAGACACCGTAACTGCTGCGTGCTTATAATAAGCAGAACATTATCGGCAGTTGGTGTGGATGCTATGCTAATATAATTATCATCGTAATAGTTATTGTTATAGTTATCTTTATAATTAGCGTGATGTTCTGCCAAACATTTTTCGCAGAATAAAGAAAATACTATTTTTATGTTTGGATTAACTTTCCTTTTAATTCGCTAAAAGTTTGACCACTTTCACATCAACTTTTACTGTAATGTTCTGCGATGACATCCCTGCTTAAGAAGACTAAACATGGATTCCATCTTTAGTAGAAACCACCTCTTCTCTCACAGTGTCCATTGGAAACAACTGAGAGAGGAAGTCAATATTATGATAGGAGGATGTGTTTGGGTGCCGGGGTTTGGATGTGGTCAGTCCTCTGTTGTTATTTGCTCGCTGTGGGAAATCACTCTTGCGACGGACATGGCTCTATGAGTTGTGGGTTCTGCTGCATTGGAGCAACAGAGTTATGTAGCCTAATAACTCATAATTCACTTATCACAAATGAAATTCCTGTTTTGTTGGAATGCTAAGAAGGTCTAGTACTTTCCTTGACAGTCGCAATGACCTTGCTTGTCTGAAAGAATGTTTAAAAAATGAGATAAGCCACAAAATTGTTAACATTTATGAAGCGCTTGTCAGCACATACAGACTTTGGAAAAACTGAAAAGGCAGAAAAAAACTGAGTAAAAGAAAGAGAAGCACATGGTGGGAGAAAAAGGGAGTAGAAAGAGAGAAATTTTTGGATCGCACCTCCCTCGCTAACTCGTTCCTGTCACAGCTTTCCACCCATTGTGGATTGTTGTTATGGGAACAACCAAAAATCGCTTATGGAAGCGATAACAACAGCGTGTGTGGTTGTGAATTATGTGAATTTTAATGATGTAAGACGATCTATTGTGCGCCATGAACATTTGAGGGATTTTTATGGAGCCTGATATATTTTCCAGCTCAAAATCTTAGTTGATTTGGCTGAAGTTGAAGGCCTTAATTCAATAATAAAGATAAATTACTGCAGTGTCTGAGATGTAGTGATCCATAACTATATAGGCTACAGTTTTTAAGCTGCTGAATCCATGTGAATCCCCCCTCTCTGACGTAATTCAACTGAGAGCACGAGTCTAAAGGACGCTGAAGCTGAGAATCTGAAGTCTTCTGTAGGGAAATCTCTTGCTTACTGTGAAACTTGAGCAACAGTGTCTGCACTACAGCTGTGCCGTAATGTACTATAAAATATTCTGTGGTGGTGGAGCATTTCAGGTCGGGGCTGTGATTAGCGCACAAACGTGGAGTAATGTTTCAAGGCCGAAATGAAAATAAACAGACGATCAGGATCAGTTGCTGTCTTTTTTTTTTATACAGACTCAGTTAACCAGACGCTGCGGTCGATTGGACTTTCTGTACATTCTTTCAAATGACAGAGTTGAGTTCTAGGAAAAATATGTCTAGGAAAAACCTTAAATACTGAGCGCACTCTCCTCTTCAGGAGAATGTTTATTCCTCCTTAGTTGCTTCTCTTTCCACTTCTCTTTCTGCTGCTTCTCTCCTTTTAAATAGAACAGACTGTATTGCAGATGAGGACAGTATTTGCAGAATCTAAATTATAAAGGTGTTCAGACTGGGTGAGATCTTCTTTTGCCAAACATTTAAACTATTCTGCATGTTCAGAAGCTTTGTTGACAGCTGTTTGGTCACATGTCAGAACAATGTCATTAAATGGTCTGATTTGTTGTATTCATGAATGAGACTAATGTGAGTGGTTTTCTCCGGTTGTTTGTACATCTGTTAGAATCCCTTCATTAGTTGTGATGTGCCCTTTTGTGATGTTGTTAAACAAGCAGAGAGCGTCTCAATAAAGCGTATTGTAATGGTTGTGATAATTCCATCTGTTGGCCTTAAGCCAGTGAACTCCATTTCTTAATTGAATTTCTCTTATCTGCTAAATGAATGAATGAAATCAGCTTTAAACAACCCTGAATGTTTCCATCTTATTGTCCCTTTTCCCATATTGTCAGGCATATCCTCTTTAAGCATGTACTGTAAATATATGTGACATTACAATTTAAAGATTAAAAGCTCATTTACACCAGCCTTTACCCTAATTTGGATTATATTTATGCACTTTCTTTAAAGCTGTCTGATATTTTTTTCTGCTGTCTGACAGTAATCACATAAAGTGTGGCTGGTCATCCATCATTGCTAAATTACTTGATTTAGTATTAGGGAATACAGGCAGTTTTTTACTCAATCGTGTTTACAGGTCACGTTGTACTTTCAGGTCATACACACACACACACGATTACTTATTTTCTAGAATCCAGATGATGTATCAGTCGCTCTCCCTGCCAGTGAGGAATATGGTGAAAAGGCCATCATGTGCGATAAGAGCTGGACTGCCTGACCTGCAGAGGACTGGACTGAAAATGAAGCGCGGTTAGGCAGTATTAGGAAGGACACACGAGGCTCTTACCTGGGAACACCATCCTGCTGAAGTCAATGAGTCACGCTGGCATCAACCGAACTCATCAATCGTAGCAGTGATGTCACCCGAGATGTTAAATAGGCCTACTGAATGTCACATACTGCTCTCAAAAGAAGATTGCATTCATGTGAATTATTGGTAAGATATAATGGTTGTAAAAGCTTTAGCGGGAGTCTTCAGAAAGGGGTAACCTAAGTATTTTTGGATAACAAATGTTTGTGCGTTAAGCACATTAACTTGAACCAAAATCTAAATTTGAGAAGCTAAGTTGTCCCTTTAAATATATAAAAAGTGTGATATTCATCCATATAAATATAACATAATTTTAAAAATATGAATAATTATTATTATTAAACAATATATATATTAATATCAATATGTATAAATAGATTTTTATACACTATGTATCAAAGGTCCCTTCTCTGTTTCTCGAATTGGTTTTTGGAATGAAAATGTTTTTAAGCACAGTACTGTATGCACCGTTTAACCCCAGAGTGACCTCACTGTATTATTGTATTAACATGCATATTAATCTGTGAATGCATTTAAAATTCTATGATAATGTAAGGATGATAATGCCCTTATGTTTTAATGATTAGGTGAATGCAGATCTGTAATGAGATGGTTTAAGGACTAGCCGTTACTCCTCTTGGGCTGAGGATTTTCTCGTGGATCCTCGGTAAAGCCCAGGTTAATGGAATTGCTTCAGATCCGGTGTTGGGGATTGAGAAGCCTCTGTTTAGATTAATGCGAGAGTCAGGGATGACGGGAGAGCAGGATGCTGCCAGTGCTCTCTAATAACACTGTGAGGGGTCGGGGTCAACGGAGGGCACGCCCAATCTGGCTAGACTGTTTCGTCAGTGGATCCTCTCATAATCCTCTTTCTCAGACTGCCGCCGTGACCATGTGACCGCCTCTGTAACAGAAACCATAAATCTGCGGCAGCTAAAGGGATTTGTGAATTGTAAACAAACTAGCATACATAATGAAATAAATGCAGATCCACTGATTTCAGTGCGTGTTTCTGTTTTTATTCCTTAGTGGCAATCACAAACTTAAGTTTTGAAAATAAGCTAAATAAAATAAAAGCTTTTCAGGTTGTCTAGGAAGGCATTATCCAAATTTGAAGAACAGTTCTCAAAATATTTCCTGTTCAAGTGTCATGTGCTTCCTCTTACTGTGAAGAGGCTGTGTATCAGTTATCCGTACCCTCTGTTGGAGGTTTAAAATTTGACAACATTCCTTTGTAAAGTGGTCTCGCACCTCTATCATGCGATATTGTTGTACTCCATGGTTACTGGTTGGTCCTGTCACAGAGGTATGGCTTTCAGCTCTCGCTCTTAATTTCACAACTCATATTTCAGCATTAAATGCAGTATTACAGGTTAAACCTCCTTTGAGGTGCTCCCGGATGCAACCGGCACATGCAACCTGTGTGTATTTGTTTTCATGACATGCACATTATGCAAAAAGGTAAGCTGTTATGTGAACATTTCTTAATTCTGAACAGTTGTATCTTGCATCTGAACTCATTTAACCATCACATCCTCTGGTTTTCCAGCCCATACATTTTTTTACTCTTATCCCTTTTTTTCCTTTGATTTCTATCCCCCCTTACTTAATACTCTCTGTTCTTTATCTAAGGGCAGCAGGCCAGGCACACGTGTACCAGCGCTCTGAAGAAGGCCAGTTCAGTGGAAACTAGCGAGCAAACACTCCGAAAAGGACACGCGCTCCCTCAATGTTAGCAAATATTTAGTCACAACTTCAAAGGGAAGTTACAATCGTTTGAAACTGAGGATTGAGCTCAAGTTGGGCACTATTAGAGCAGGTGGAATGCGTAAAGTTTGTAGTTTAAGAACAATGTGATGATGGCCATATATTCTGATCTCTTTTACTAATAATGATGTACAGTTTTTGCTTTATTTCATAAGGCCAACATGGCAACATATTTTTGGAGGCAAGGCCCGCTGTTCTAATGGCTTAGAGAAATGGACTAATGAGGGCCCTGAAGTGAATGTGGTGCATTGATAAAGTTTAATTAGAAAGATGGATTGTCACTTAAGCATTTATAGCTACTGTTCAGCTCTTTCTGTTCCCGAAGTGTTCTGAAATCACCCCTCTAGATCAGCCTCTGTGGAGTGTGGACAACAGTTTTTCGTGGGTTACAAGTATCATAAATATTGAATGGAGAAATACAGAGGTGTACAACTTGTTCCCCCTAAGGGCTTGGTTAATAGAGAACAGTGCACAGAGCACATTTATTGGGGTGTAGTAGGTCAGTTGTCTTGCTGTACATTAAGTTCTGAAATTTTGGCTTTTAAACAACGAGTTCTTCCAGTATCACAGTATTTACAGATACATGGGAATCTATAATGTATGCGTATGAGACAAAGGAGGTCTCAGTATAGAGAAAACATTTTTTCTAGATTTATGTAATATAAAATATTATATTTGTACCAAATAAATTTAATGTTTTTGTTAAATATTTTACCATTTGAAAATGTGGGTACTGTAAGATTTATTTTTGAAAGAAATTAACTATGCATTTAAGTGAAAGTGAAGAAATTAATAATATTACATTTCCATTTCTAATAAATGCTGTTCTTTTGGACTTTCTATTCATCAAAGAATCCTATTAAAAAAAAGGTGTGGTTTCCACAACATTTTTTAACAATTGTTTTCAACCTTAATAATCTTTTTTTATTTTTTATTTAGCATCAAATCAGCATATTATAATGATTTCTGAAGGATCATGTGACACTGAAGACTGGAGTAATGATGCTGAAAATACAGTTTTGTCACAGAAATTACATTTTAAAATATATTAAAATAGAAAACTTTTTTAAATTGTAATAATATTTCACTATATTGCTGTTTAATATTATACCATGGTCTGACTGAATACTCTATTCTGATTGACTTGGAACTGTGCAATAAATGGTTTAATGCCCAGGTAGTTCCAAGTCAGTTTAATGTTAATATTAATGCGCTGCTTTCATTGAAGCACACACACACACACACACATAACTCGCACACAGGTCAGAGATCGCTCTGTGCGCGCACAGAAACATTCAGGAACACAGACACTTGTTATCAACGCTGCTCCGCAACTTTTATTAATAGCTTCACTACTGAATCACTACATTATATTTCTCAGCAATGAGGGGGGAACATCGCTGGTTTTGAAGTAAGTAAACTCACAGCTTCGTTGAGAGAGACACTGCGCAGATGCAGGTAATACACACGCATCTCTCACTCTCTCTGTCTATCTCTCTTGATAATTAATTCAAACAAATGTAATTAATTCAAATAAATGTATTCTTACTGCACTACTTTATCTCTGTTTCTGATTTAAAGCAGGTAGAATGTGACTCATAACTGACAGAAATAATCGTAATTTTGACCCTTTTGGTCAAATATTGCACTGCAAACATCAATAACAGCTTTGAGTCCTCAATGCTGGCAAATGAGCATGGTATAATCGGGATAATCCACTGCTAGCTGTGCAATAATAATTTGAACGATTCACTTTGAGTGGTTCTTTGCCTCCATGTCGTGCATTAAAATTGTTTAATGCACAGCTGGATTATCCCTTACTTAAAAAAGTATTACCGACCGGTAGTGTATATACAGTAATTCAAAAGAAGAACAATTAGTTCAAGATGTGGAATGTAAAATCCATTTACATTTCAGGAAAACAGTTTCTTTGCACAAAAAAAGGTTTATCATGTTTCTTTCTGAGGCAATACATTGCAAAATGTTTGCAATCCATTATCAAGATTTTGCTGAATGAGGGTTCATCACAGGGTTAACAGGGTGCCGGTAGAGTCATGACTTTGTCCTTTTTTTTTTTTTCTTGGCATGCAGCCTTGATCCCTCTGGATTGCTTGACATTGCATCATTTATCTGTTCCTGTGTATTTAGTGTAGTGAATGTGCGTCAGAGTGAGGGAGAACACGGTAATCCCCTTCTGCCACGTGGGATATGAACAAAGACTCCACTTTGGCCCAAACTTTCTCTCTTTTGCCTTGCAGCACAAGTGGTCCCGCTGCGCTGGGACTGCCGACAGTCACACTCCGTCTTCTCTCACTGCATACCTTCCCGTGGAGATTGGCTCACTTTGTTTCCGCAAAGATGAATGTCTCTTTGAACCGCTTGTGGCATTTGAGTGAACTGCAGTTATATTACAGGTTCCAACCCTGTGGTGATTCATCGAATAGAAACTATGGAGGAATTTGCTTCATCACAGAGCATGTACACTGTTCAGATATTCCTGTGTAAACAACATTCATTTTATGTGACCAACAAGAGTATGAAAATGATGTCTCTTGAGAGAGATCCATGTACTGATTCTCAATTTATTATGTCCAGCCATCATCTTCGATTCACTTTCACCTTTGTCTTTTCATACAGAGGTTTGTATGAATAATGTATGCCACATTGCTTCGCCGTCATTAAAGGTGACCTTGGTTAATTATTGATCGGGTCATATGATTACAGACCTGACCTCTGTATGTTCTCGTCTAGCGCTCGGCTCAGTTTTCATGTCCACGCTCTTTTTTTTTTTTTTTTTTTATTCCTGGAGACCCTCGTATGATGTATTACTGTCTATTATTACTGCTGTGGGAGTGTTGGCGCCTTTACAGAGAAGTACAATTTAAAATTACAAATGTAACCTCCACAATACAAGGGGTAATGTACAGTCAGTTGGTCATTTTCAGTACATAAACCTTGACAGGGTGATCAGGTTGAACCCCTGTAGGGGTTTATTTCGTAACAGTGACCGGCTGGCTCTGAAATGTCCGGATTATTGCACTGCTACTAGACAAATAAATACATTGACTTGAAATATTGTTGTGAGTTTTTATTATGTTATTATGTGGGAAGAAAGAGACCATGGAGTGATCGAGGATACATTAAACTAGCGCAGCTATATAGGAAATCATAATACAGTTTAGCTATTATTCAAACATATTTGACCACTGAATATTAGAATCAGGCACTGTAAAACAGAATTAGGTTATGGGTTCTGTCAGAATGGTCTCTGTATCAGACATGCAGACTGATGACCTGGTTAATGTCGGTATATTGAATGAAAAGGATGGTAGGACTGTCACCTTGACCTTTCGGAGGCATTCCCTCGTCACCATAGCCCTTTGGCCTGAATGCTTTAATAAACCCTCATGAAATTAAACCTTAATGTGTTGTGTGCTGACTCAACAGCAGTGGCTCGGGTCACTCCGAGTTTGACTATTCTGGTCCTGGCTGAGGTTAAGTCAGGTCAGGAATGAGGCACCTGTCACTTGTATATAATTTGCCAGAGAATGATGAATGTGGCTGTAATGGCTAAACCCTGATGTGGACCGGTACAGAATTAGCTCCCATGATGAGTAGTAATGACCTCATGATTTACAATAGCGGTTTGCCTAGTGTTAGTGTGCTTCCTTGGGCTTTGCCGGCCTGTAAAGTTCACACAGTGGTCAAACCGCAGTACCTCAACCCCTGTTAAAGCACTTGTCACTGAAGTTAGCAGCAGAGGGATGTTTTTACATCTCTCTCAGTCCACAGACCTGGAGCGTAGTGAAGGTAGTGAGAAAGTGCTGACAGTCTGAGGCTCGCTGCCTCTCTGGGGTGACCAGACAGCTCCTGCTAACTCAGCGCCAATCACTGTCCTCCTCCCCTCGCTCCACGATGTCTGTCTGCATTTAGAGTAACTCAATGAAAACAGGTTGAAGCAGATAAACAGTCTTCAAAGAGCATTCACCCTATTTTTCCGTGTGTAAATTTTTTTTTCCTCGCTTTTACAAAGAGATTTTTGTATAATTGAAAAAAATATGTAATGTTATATTTCTACTTTTATATAAAGTGTTTACTTTGTATTCTTTTTATATAATTCAGAAATTTCATATTTAATATATATTTACTACATTTTTATATACTTTTATATATATTAAAATATTATTTGATTAATTACTTAACTACTGTATGTGGTAATTTAATTTATTAAAAAGTTTAATATACCAAAATATATTAAATTCATATAAACTTTTAGAAATCTAATTTTTCATAGAAATAAAAAACAATGTACACAATATAAAAAGTAGAAATATAATAGAAATATAATAAAACAATTTTATATAACTGAAATATTGTTAATTTTAGTTTTATCTCATTGTTTACTATTATATTTACTTTTTATGTTTTCTTAAATTGTATATTTTATTTGATTATAAAAATGTATATTCTTTAATTCTTTAAAATAATAATTGATAAAACTGAATTTTCATATTTGTTATATTTTATATTATTTTATTATATTTTAGTATTTAAAAATAGAAACGAAACATTTCTAAATTAAGTATATTATATAAAACGAAATACCAAATATTCAATTATCTCATTGTTTAACTTTTTGTTAACGTCGTTTGTTTGTGTATGTTTCCTGTAGCTCAACTTTATACGCGTTCATGGGTTCAATTCACATATCAGAAACTGATTAAATGAATACCTTGAATTCAGATGCAAGTGCTTTGGATAAAAGTGTCTTACAAATTAATTAATGTAAATGTATGTTGTGTGTAGTCAAATTTAGAGAAAGAACATGATCAAAGTGTTGGTTTGGCCTAGATCACCATTCAATACGTGTAGATCAAAGTGTATAGATTCTATACAAAGTACATGGTAGGTTAATGACTTTATGATTGGGATTTTCCTTCAAGCTGTTTCATAGAATAACAAGAACAGTGCCAGGATCCTGCATGAGATCAATACCAGCTTAACTGTTATTATTTCATTGTTCGTTGACCACTAGTTGATTTTATATTTCCTCTTTTTTATATATATAATCATCAGCACAGAGCAGTAACTACTAAAAACCCCAAATACCCTGTTAGGATGCAGTGATGTTGAAGAAGAATGAAAGGTCACCTTTTTATTTCTCTTTTTTCCATAGAGTGCAAAGCCTTGAATTGCTCCTGAAGCTTTTGCTGACTGAATACTAATATATTTAACATAGAGGTCATGCAGTCATTTATATTCAATTCAACAGTGACTCTTTGCGGAGGAAGAAAACTGATCGATAGCAGTATAAACCCCCTGAACCGATGCTGCGCGTTTCAGGGAGAAAAAGGTCCTTTTTATGTCTTATGGAGGTCTTTAGGACACAATGAGGTGACTGTTGTCAGATGGGCTCTTACATCCCCATGAGATCAGTAAGGAGGATTTATTAGCCCTGCTTTGAGGACAGCAGCACACTAACTGGTTCACTGTTCTGAAGGTCATTTTATTCCTCCAGCCCTCAGATTTGTGTGCAGATCAGCTAAATAAAAATGCAGCATGGCCACAGCGCTGTCAAATCAGCATAGTTCCTTTACATTAACCTGGTTGGCCGCCCCAAAATGGAAAAATCCAAAATGACTGGTCACTAGATGGTATAAATCCACTGGGACTTAAAACTCCAGTTTCTAAGCCCCTTTGGCCCCCAAAGCCCATCATTTATCTAACATGTCTGGGAGGATGTGGAGCACCTGAGCCAGTTAGTCAGGATGTGATGGATCACCGTACCTTCTGCCTCAGCTGTTTCCTGCTGATCCTCTCCCTGATTCCTCCCCCCCTCTCTGTTTTCTTTTCTCTCACCAGTCTACCCATCTCTTCCTATCTCTCCATCTCCCTGGTATTCCTACACCCAGCTGGGACCAGCTCCTCCATCAAACCCAATTGTCTTTGCGAGCTGACAGTTCCCTGCACACACCCGCAGTTGACCTGCTCTTTATTTGTGTTGCCTAAAATAGTTCAGCTGTCAGTGTATCTGTGCTACTGTAGCGAGGTATGGCGGATTAACTTTATCAAAGTCACTTGTAACGTCTCAGCGCTGTTCGAGTCTGCCACCAGACATTTTTCTGCATGAACACGTTTGATGCTTCTCTGATGTATATACCATCCTCAGTTTCTCTGGACATCTAAAAATACCTCTCCCACACAGGCAACATGCCAATGTTGTTTCTATCACATAATTCATTAAATATACAGATATTTTTTATACATGAAAGCATTTGGGATACGTTTGAACCCTTAACCAATTCTTCTTTTATTGTTTTGAATTTGTTAAAATTTTGATTTCTCTTTTTTATTTTTAAGCACTGATGTTTTTCTATATACAATGCCTTGCAAAAGTATCCATACCCCTTCATTCTTTCACCTTTTGCCATATGCTAAAATGCTTTAAATTACTTTTTTTTTCCACATCAGTCTACACTAACCTATAATAAAAATAATTTAAAAAAAGATTTGTGACAACTTTGCAAATTAATTAAAAAAGAGACACTGAAATAATTACATTGCATTACAAGAACATGTAAGGAGATTTTGTATTTGTATTCTTTTTTCACATGTTCCTATGGTATACTGGAACACATTGATAAACATTTCATATGATTTTAAAGGCTTTTATTGGCAAACAATATTCAATATGCAAAGAGTCAATATTTACAGTGTTGACCCTTCTTTATAACTCCATTTTGGGCCAATTCCTGACTGATGGAGATCCATTTATTTCTTATTAGTGCTCAGAGTTTATCACAATTTGGGTTTCTGCTTGTCCACTCATCTTTCGAGGATTGACCACAGGTTCTCAATGGGATTAAGATCAGGGTATTTGCCTGGCCACAGATCCAAAATTTCAATGTAATGATCTCCGAGCCACTTCACTATCACTCTTGCCTTGTGACACGGTGCTCCATCATGCTGGAAAATGCACAGATCATCACAAAATTGCTCCTGGAAGTTGCTCTTGCAGGTTTTGATACCGTTCTTTATTTCTAGTGGTGTTTTTGGGCAGACTTGTGAGAAAGCCCACTTGCCTGGATGAAAAGCAACTCCACATAAGGCTGGTCTCAGGATGCTTCCCAGCTCTGCTCTGGTGGTGAGACGATTCCTTCACCGACTCTTCAAGAGGAGACCGCTTGCTGGACACTCTGGGATGTCCTGAAGACTTCTTCACTACAGTTGAACCTCTCCCCTTGAAGCTCTTGATGATTTGGTAAATGGGTCGTTCAGGTGCGATATTCTTTGCATCACATAAAAGTGATGATGGCTGCACGTCTTTCTTTGGATGTAACCATTGCTAACACAATGATTGGAAGCACTTCTTTCCTCCTTTTATAGCACTCAGTCTGTTCTTATAATCCAGTCAGAATGATACTGACTTGTACTCATTCACATTTTGCTGTGCGCTGATGATATTATTAGTGAAATTATGTTAGCTGGTCATTTTGTGCCAGGGCCAAAAAACGGTGAAATTTGTCAATGGATCTTTTTACAATTATTTAAAATGCTTCTGATTAATCTGCACAATAATCTAGAAACAATGTGAATCCACACCACTAAAACTGAAGCGGATGGATGACTGGTTGGACGGTCGGACAGACGGACATTTTCAGCGATGCCCTTTAGTTTGAACGGAAGAGTTTGTTGTGTTATGTGTTGATGGACAGAAAGTAGCATGAAGAAGCAGCATGAATGAACAGCTCAGCAACTGTAGACAGATATAGCATGTAATAGACTATTCTAAACACATAATGTTCCGTGCCTTCTCTGATCGCTATATAAACCATGATTCCTCCTGGTGGCTTTTGACTTTAGTTCAGCCCCATTCTAATGACTCCCTTGGAGATTTGTTAACGCTTGCAAGTCACATTTTAATTAGCACACTGAATAAAATTGGTGAAACTGCCTATTAACATCTGGGTAGAACCAAATTAATGTTCTATGCCAATTTGTAGGACATGATTGGGTTTTACATTAGGTGTTTTAGGTAAAAAGAATCAAAGAACTGCAAAAATAGGGAGTAAAGCACTCCAATTTTGAACATTTTACATGGGCTGTCAGCAATCCGATAAACACTCTCTACTGGGGCATATGGCAGTTGGACTGATAAATGCAGTTCAGCTGATTAAAATCTGCTGTTCCTTTTGCATCAAGAAATCCTATGTTTCCATTCAGATAGAGATTTGGCCCACTTAGAAAGACGTTATTTCTCCGTTTCTAAAGCTGTCCTGTTCACAGCCACTAAGCAGGTGCGCGTCAGCTGGACTTTCCCTGTTCTGCAGCCAAGACAAGGATAACAAATGGCTTGGGGGCAGTTGGAAAGAGAGAGCGAGAGAGAGAGAGATTGGGAAAGAAAGAAGTAAAACAAGAAAGCGGCACAATTCTTACCCAAAAGGCCCTCATTAGGAGCAGAGAGGCATGTGAGGGAGTCAGCTGCTGGGGTGATAAAGGCAGCTGGAGGGATCCAGGAAAAAGCAGCACAGAGAGGCCTGTGTGAGACTGGACCCCAGCCAAACCCAGAGGCCCTCACCCGCATTATATAACCCTACAGTGGAAAGAAAACACAGCAACAGTACAGCTAGACGATATATGACCAGGAAAAGGGTATGCTTTGAATTATAAACAGCCCATTTAGTGAAAGGGGCAAAAGTGCTTTTTGCCCCAAGAAAGTTGTAAAACAAAGATGAGAATGGCTTTGATTATTGTGGCCTGTGATGTTGTCCTAAATGAGATTTTTCCATATAGTGAATGTTTTGTGTCCTTGCTCATTGAAAGGGTTTTAAATAATGTTCTTCTTCTAACATAATAAACACAAATGTTCATACTTTGACATAGTATTTGACCAAGTTCCCCTTTGATTGTTGCTGAACTTGCCTTGAATTTGACGTGAATGATGCTGTTGCTTCACTCTGGCCTTGACAGTGAGTTTAGCGACAGTGAAGCAAGGTTAAATTGTTGCCTGCATACCAGGGTTTTGCAACATTCAGAATTGAATTGAGAATGCCTTTAAAATTCAAATTCAATTTCTGGATTTAATTTGAGGTAGCAAACATGATATAGATAGATACTATGACTTTCATGTGTAAATTTTGTGAGCTTATTTCCTCCATTATACTAAAAGATCTGAAAAAGCCCATACATTTACCCGTCCATAGACCACTCCCTCGAAGAAATCAGGACAGAAGTGGACAAAAGAGACAGATTAAAACACCAGGTTTAAACAGGAATCTGTGTGTAAACAGGGCCATAGATAGATAGACAGACAGACAGACAGTCTTACACAGTCCATTTTCTTTCATCAGATGCTCAACAGCCTTTTGAACTCGTCCCTTCATAATAGACCTATAGCTCTCAATAAACACTGAGCATTTGGGAAAAAAGGAGGGATTTGCATGCAAATTTAAGGTGACATTTCTGCTGAGCACATTCAGCCAGCCATAGAATGACAATAGCAGGATTAGCATTAGCACCCACCCCCACGTCACATCTCGCTCTGTCGGAATGCTGCGCTCATCAGTTATCCAGCATCAGTCCACAGGCATGTCCAGGCACGTCCGATGCCATTATGGACCCTAGTATGAAAAGAAAAAAAACTTACTTTGGGTCCCATGAGATGAAATTCCAAATGGAATGTGATATTCAGTCACATGTAGGAGGCATTCAAATTCTACACGCTTTCCCTGTCTTTCATCTCTGAAATGGTTGCCCGCAGTTCATGTGGAAGTGCCTTTGAGAGCTTTTTGAGACCACGAGGCAGTGGCAATACCTATTTGTTTATAAGCTTTTACCTTGAATACTTGAATAATCCAACTAATCTTATTCCTGATATTTTTATAAGCTATGTAAACATCATGTAGAGGGTGTAGTGTTTTACATTGTTTTAAAAATCAAATACAGTGCCTTCCAGTGTTGGTATTATTATTTCATTGTTGTGTGTGTGTGTGTGTGATTCTACTCAGTATAGATTTGTCTCCTGGAAGCTGCAGCCCTTTGCAGAAGCTGTGATCATCTGGGCTAGCTTGTCATCAATCAAACATCAGTTCACAGACCTATAGTGACAGATAAAATCTCTCCCTTCCCTGTAGAGCTGAGACAGGCGTTCTTTCCCAGAGGCAACACAGCGGAGGTTTTCGGATCTGTATTAGCACATTTCTCCTGATTTTCTCTCAGGTTATTTTTGGGAAAGACTTTTTGCACACTGCCACAAACACTGGCTTTCAAGACCTAGGTGGTTTCTCTTCAAGTCATGTGTTTATTTTTTTTGGCAAGAATCACTGCATAAAAGATTGTAGGTGTTTAATGGTATAGTCAGATTTAAAAATAATTGTTTATGATCTGCATAATGGTAGTTAGGTTGAGTTAACATGGCGATTAACTGTGGATTTATTTGTTAACGGGTGTTTGTTCACCCAAAAATCTGTCCGAATTTTCTCACACATTTGTCATTCTAAACCTGTATGACTGACTTTCCTCTGTGCAACACAAAATTGCATGTTATTACACGACAGTATTTCCTTAATAGCTCTGTTTTTGAAAGTCTTTTAGCCTGTGGTCATGGTATAAGATTTGTGATTAGAAGGTCAGGAATGTTCTGTTAATCGAGCATGAAGACCTTCTGTGTCTGTTAATGGGCATAGTAGCTTGTGATAGTATCAATGGGTTCTTCATGCCTGCAGCTTGTCATGTTTCTTTATGAAGTCCGTCAATAGCCATAAAGAGACGACTGTGCAATGTCTCTGTTGAAGTGAACAGACTCGCCACATGATGTTCACTGAGGGTGCGATTCATCGACATCAACACACAGCAATCATTCAACAATGCCATACATTTAACTGTTGTTTTCCATCTTAAAAACTTATGGGCACTTAAAGGATTATTGTTGTGTGTTCATTTCTTCTCCGTTGGTACTTTGAGTTGAACCTCAATTCTTTTTTTACACCCTTGAACCCCTAAGGGTATAGAGGATTTTCATTTCGAACACAAAAAATCTTATCTTCAGTAAAACTTAACGTAAAAAGGCTGCTGCTTTCAGCTACAAGAAGAAGAAGTCCATGAAGGACAATGGGCTTTTTACAACTGTATTATTTTTAATGTGGCGAGTTTATTTGCCCTAATATTTTGATACAATAAAATAAATTTGTCTGACAGAAGAATCAACTTAATCAAACTGTCAAAAGCCCTCATACCTTGCCATTCCTGCTTCAGTATTGCAAGATCGTGAAAATATCAGTGATTTTTTAAAATTGTGATTTCAATTTTTCTAATTGTTATTAAAATGGAAGTCTCAGAAATGTACAAGATTTAAATAATTAATAGAAAAGTAGTTGAAATGTGTTTATGAAAATATATTATTCTAGTTATCCTCTGCTTTATAATATTTAATGCGTGCATTTGGCACCAAAACACGTTCCCTTGGAATCAAACCCAGGACTTTTATAATGTTATCAAATATTTATATTTTCAATAAATGCTGTTCTTTTTTACTTTCTATTCATAAAAATATACTGAAAAAATGTAATTTTCAACGAAAATATTAAGCAGCACAACTGTTTTCAACATTAATAATAATGAAGCGATCAAATCAGCCTATTAGAAAGATTTCTGAAGGATCATGTGACACTGAAGACTGGAGTAATGATGCTGAAAATTCAGTTTTGCCTTCACAGGAATAAATTAATTTATAAAATAAATAATTAAAAAAATGTAAAATAGGAAAATTATTTTATATTGAGACTTGTTTCAAAAATATTTCAAAAACATAAACCCCAATTTTTAAAGGGGTAGTCGGATGCCCATTTTCCACAAGTTGGTATGATTTTTTAGGGTTTTCATGTAAAGTTTGTAGCTTTAATGGTTGTGTAAAACAACACCATTTTTACCTCCTCAAAAACCGTTTCGGTGCATGTCTCTTTAAATGATAATGAGCAACTGCTCACCCCACCCCTCTCTTCCATGGGGGGTGTCGAATGGCTGAGGGCAGAAATATGCTAATACGGGACAGTCCATCAGCGGTCGTGGGCGGAGCATGAGTAATATGACAACATATTGCCCAGAAAATCCAAAAGGCTTGATTATTGTTTAGGCCTTTTGAGGATTAAAAAAAGGAGTGAATGGATTTTTCTCATTGTATGGTGGTTGTCCACACACTGCAAAGACACATTGGCCCGGTTTCACAGACAGGGCTTAGACTAAGCCAGGATTAGACCATAGATCAATTAGGACATTTAAGTAATTTTTATAAACATGCTTAGAAAAAAACATTACCGATGTGCATCTTAAAACTAAAAAGGCACTGATATATTTTTAAGATCAGTCAGTGCAAGTTTATTTCAGTGGTAACAGCTCAGACTTACATTTTAGTCTAGGACTAGTCTTAAGCCCTGTCTGTGAAACCAGGGGATTATATGCAAACACCATATAAAAGTGAATTTTGCATCTGATGACCCCTTTAAATGTATTTACAAAGGTGTTGCTTCATCTTAGTGCTCTAAGATCTTTTTTCTCTTAGATCAATGTGATCTGTAGCACTCTCATCTGCTGTGATCCTGTACTCATCACTTAATCACCAGGGAAATAAAATTCCAAATGTTTGCACTGAAACAAGGGATTGAGTCTGGAGCTCGCTTGGTCCGGCATCTGCCTCACTTTAATCTGAGTTGTTTAAAGACACAAAAGAAGTGTCCTTATAGTTGCAAACAAAATTATTCAACAGAGTTTTTTTTTTAAATTGCATCTAGTTTAGTGGCAAATTAAAAGTGATAATGTCATGCTTTTTTGAGTTATAAGATTTTTTTATAGGATGTCATAATTATGCAACCCATATTCAACGCTGCTGTTTTTAAGTCACTTATTTGTTTGGTATGAAACAAAATTGTGTTAAAAAAATGTAGCCTTTGGAAACTCTATAACAAAACTAAATTAGCTTGTGCTGTTTCTGCTGGCTGTTACACATATTTAACAATGCATGTGCTAAAGTTAAGTTGCAAGTATGGCCAAGTCAAAAGAGCTCTCACAAAAGCTATAGAGAACAGATTGTTTTATTACATTAGAAAGTTGTAATGGCTACAAGATTTTCAAAACACTAAAAGTTCCTAGAGACAGCCTTATTCATAAGTTTAAAATGTGTTGTACCAGAAAACCTTTGAGGGTGTTGAAGAAAAAGCACTATATCATTAAGGATAATGCAATGTTTAATCAGAGCAACTGAGAAAAACCCTCAATTTACTGCCAAAGACTTGCACAATGACCTGATAAAAGGGGGAAAAACATTCCAATGCGGAGTATAAGAAGAACAAGCATGGCCTTCATGTTGGGACATCTTGCCGAAAACCACTCTTGATCAAGAAGAACATAAAAAGCCAACTTGAATATGCTAAAATTCATTTGGATAGACCTGTGGAGTTCTGGAAGAATGTTTTAGGGAGTTTTATGAAGTGGAACGCTTTGGACCCATGGATCAGCGGTACAGTATGTCTGGTGCAAAAAAGGCAAAGCTTATGAGCAGTAGAACACCATCTCAATAGTCAAACATGGAGGTGGTCCAGTCTTGTTATGGAGGTGCTTTGCTGTTGCAGGAAGTGAAAATCTTGACTGTATGAAGGACATCATGAATTCTTTGAACTATCAAGCAATTTTGGCAAAGATGGTGATGCCTTCGGTGCAGAGACTAAAGCTTGATGATCAATTGACTTTCCTCCAGGACAGTCATCCCAAAGTATTCATCCACTTGCATTCATTCTACTTACGCTTGGTTCATGCATCAGTCGTAGAATGTGCTTGAGTGGCCTGTTCAGTCTTTAGATTTAAATCTCATGAAGAAAGAAAGAAAACCAAAGATTGTCAGTGACCTGGAAGCTTTTTCAAGTGAGGAATGGGCCAAGATTGCAATAAGTGACAGAAGCTTCTAAGCACTTACAGGAAGCGTTTATTGGAGGTTATAAAGAATAAAAGATTCTGCACAAAATGTGACTTTTGGGTGTTGAATCATTTTGTACAAAAATGTTTTGGAGCCAATTTAATTTTTCATCAACTTTACGTTCTCAGAATCCCTCAAATGTGTATTAATAAACTTTCTGTAATAGTTTACTGATGCTTTTGTTGAATTATTTTCATAAAAATTAGTTTTCTGTAGCAAGATGTCTTGCAGGTCAAGGGGTTGAATAATTATGATGGCAACTGTTTCAGGAACTGCTTGACAGTCTTGGTGGTAAAAAAAAAAGGACGTTACAAACAGAAGGACTAAACATCTGACAGCTGCAGGCCAAGACTAGAATTACTCGAACAAAAAAGAAATGCATCATCTGGTGCCAAAATGTCTCCATCCAGAGCAACAGCAGCAGCACTGAACCACGCTGAGTATGAATACAAGTCATTTTATACTGGTTTAACAGAGGCCAGGCTGTGTGTGTGTGTGTGTGTGTGTGTGTGTGTGTGTGTGTGTGTGTGTGTGTGTGTGTTTGGGGGACAAAACCCTTACATTTTATCTTCCTGTGGAGGATTCAATATAATCAACTTCAGTTTTTCATCCTAGATGTAGCAAAACGGGGAACGTGACTTTCAAGTGCTTCTCTGACTGGCATATATACAAAACTTCATTTCCGATTTGAGGGTGACACTGTTTAGAGAGTGAGAAGGACACTCTTCGTCATGCTGTTAATTAATCAAATAGAGTCTGTCCGTGTGAAATTGTGTCACATCTAATACAGCTTGATATTCTGTTTGATATTGGCTGTCATGGTGAATCATGTTCACTAGCGACTTCATCACTGATCACTGCTGACTCATTATGAGCCATAAAGTATAGCACCACTTGCATGCGTCTTACACTGTCAGTGCCTGTTAAAGCACAAGAATAGACAAAAGTTTGCACACACTTTAATGAATTTGTGCTCCTTATGATCTTAAAACTTGGGATCAAAAAGCTATATGGCTTAAAAAAATACAATAAGGTATAATTTGTTAACATTAGTTAACTACATTAGTTAACATGAACTAACAATGAACAATACTTCTACAGCATTTATTTATCTTAGTTAATGTCAATCTCAACATTTACCAATACGTTTTTAAGATAAAAAGTTGTATCTGTACATTATTTAATGTACTGTGAACTAACCTCAGACAGCAACATATAGTGTCGGCCCAGATCCGGGCCACATCTGGTACTTGTGGATTCAATGCGTACCAGACGTGAGCCGGATCTGGGCCGACACTATATGTTGCTGTCTGGGACATGAATATGGACATTTTTATTAGCATTAACAAAGATTAGTAAATGCTGTAAAAATATTGCTCATATGTTAACTAATGCATTGTTAGCAAATGAGACCTTAAAGTGTAACCTATATTATAGTTATGCAAAATGTTTTTAAATAGGAAATATGTTTGTCCAAACAGCATAAAGTATTATTTAAATATCTGTTATAAAATATATTACTTAAATATCAGTTTGTTGTGTGCTTTTAACTTCAAAGAAGAACAAACACTTCTGAAGACCTAAATAGCTACTTCACCATGTACTGTATTTATAGATTTTCTTAGAAACAAACTTTCTTGCATGTTCTTTATGGTATTATTGGAAATGAGCCAATGACTATTCTAAAATCTATGTTGGTATTTTAGGATCGGCCTGTCCTGTACTCAATGCTGGACATGGCAGCAAATAGCACCAAGTGATTGGCTGCAGTCCCGGAGATTCCTCGTGGGGGTTATGTAGGACACCAAGTGTCCCATTATAGGACAGTGAAGGAGTAATATGCCAACACCTCATGCACATCAATGCATCCGTGAGTTCACAACAACAATATCTCTTTGTTTCACAGTTGCTCTCAATAATTCACATCTGCACATTTACCAACCTGTGCCAAGATGTGCTATCAGGTGAGAGCATGTTCCTCCACTGCTCTCTCTCTCTGCTTTATAACTAAAACAGATCACTAGAGAGGGAAACCTCAATAGACACGGAGATGTGGTTTCATTGGTGAGCGCATATCCACGTTTAAAGGATCTATCTGAACTGTAACTAGGAAAAGACACAAGCTTTTGTGGCTCTGCTGCAGACAGCCAGCAGACCGATGAAGCAGTGCGAGCTGTCAGATAAGGAAGCCTGCAAGGGAATTGAGAAGAGGTTTCAAACACCTGAATACTATAAATAAGACTGCTGGGGTTTTTTTTATCTATTCATGTATTAAAGTTAGTTTGCGCCTGATCTGTTTAAAGACAGACAGGTGAGAGATCTAGGAATATCATCCAGCTGCACCTGTCATACTTGCGGTTTTTACAGAGAAACACAAAAATGATTTTTTTTTCTCTGAATCAGGATCATTGGCTTAACAGTCACTGCGTAAGGGGAGCAAAACGTGCCAGCAAAATAGAGATATTTATATATAGAAATATACGGCCCATTCAGCGTGCCTATCAATGGGCATGGCAAGTGTTGGGGTTCATGTATCCATACTTAGAATGTATACCGAAGATCTTTTTACACTAGATAGTATACTGCAAATACACCAGACCATTTTGACTGCATCTCTATGCTCTGAATTTGTTCAAAGGAAAATATTAGTTTAATACTAAAACTTTAAATAGGTTGAAGAAAATATATACATTTTTATTTAATCATGCCATCTTTACTGGCCAAAATCTTTTTCTTTCTTTTTTTCGGAACGGTTGGTCTGAACAAGAGAAAAAGATTCATTAATTAGTTTGAGAATGATAGTCGGATATCCCAATAATTGTGCATTGTAAATAAGATCTATAATCTGCTTTTTAATTAAGCTCAAGTCCTTAGTTCCAGACAGTCAGTCTATACATTGATTTTTTTTATACACTATACAGTTAATACAAAAACACATTTCAAATGTTAAACACATTTTCTATTTTAATGTTTTAAAATGTAATTTATTCCTCTGATGCGAAGCTGAATTTTCAGTCTCCAGTGTCACATTATCCTTCAAAAATCATTCTTATATGCGCAGATAACATTTCTTATTATTCTGAACGTTGAAAACAGTTTTGCTTAATATTTCTGTGGGAACCGTGGTACGTTTTTGTCAGGATTCTTTGATCAATGGAAAGTTCAAAAGTTCAAAATCATTTGTAAGTTTATTAATTATTTTATTTGTAAGTTTATAAATGTTTTACCCTTGGTAAATAATAGTATGTTTCTCAATATTTACTTCTGGTTTAAATAACTGCTGTATAAAGTAATTAATCAATATCACACAACAATTTGCTGATGTCATGAAGCACAGTGTGAATTTAATGATAAACTTTTCTAAAGGCTGTATTTATTGCAAGTCTGTTCATGCAAGCCTTTCTCTGACACAATCTTGAAGTGTCTCGTGAGAAACATGCCATTGATCTTTAAATTGCCAGCTATCTGATAAGACTCAACTCTTCGGCTGCTTTCTGAAGACATTTTACACAATGGCTCCAATGTGCTCAGAAAGCACTTCTCTATATACACTATTATGAAAAAAAGCAAATCATCCGTCACTGCATTGTGCGTGAGTCGTGACTAAGATTAACCGCTCACCATTCATATTACTGTGGAAAAAAAAGAGTGCATGCCAAATACATCAGTTACTGAGAGTATTTGCACTGGCAGAGATCCAGTGAACCATCATACTCATGCATAGACCTGCCTCATGAAGAGCATTCATTACATTCATACAGTGTTATATGTCACCAGTGCATCCCTGCAGTTGTTTCACATGAAAGCGGCTGATTGGAAAGAATGCACTATAATGCGTATGGTCCTGCCTACTCAGCACTTTGCCATTTAAAATATTGTGTCGAGCTGAGGCTGGGAAAGGCAATGTTGCTTGTTACGTGCAAACAAGTCCCATCATGGCAGCCCGTGGAGGTTTACCCAGGGTGTGCCTAACTCTGAATTACCTGTGCCAGTGACAAATGGCTATTAAAGTGTTCAGTTCTCAGAGCAGATTCAACTAAAGCAGTGGGTCTCAGTATGCCGGAGGGAAAGAGCTGAAAAGTCCTTAAGGTCGTTCCCAGGCGAGGTTCCAACTGCCGTTATTCATCATTCATACTCCTTTATGTAAATCAGTGAAAACCAAGTGAGTGTTTTTTGCTGCTTTCGTGGATCAGAGCCCTACTACAGCTGACTTTAGGACAGAAATGTCTGTGGCGCTGCATCCTACAGGTCTAAAGCAGGCCGGAGATGGAGGTGGGGTGAGGATCAAATCCTTTCACATGTGCTGTCAGGCTCTGTGTACACAACGGCGTCTCTCCGAGAGGCTTTGTCACTCACATTGTGCATGTCCCATTATGGGGTGTAATTGGATCCTTTGCAGTTTTGGTTGAATTAGCAGTTCTGTTGTTCATTTGCCTGTAATGTATTAATAGTCTCTTTTTTTTCCTTTTTTTTTTGGTCAGGATGGCCTTTGGTAATGTAGAGTGACCCAAAAAAGTATTTGAACATTTTTGGACACTTAAAGGGGTATTTCATTCTAAATGAAAATGCTGTCATCATTTACTAAACTGTTGTTCCAACCCGGTATGACATAAAATTTCAACTGTTTCGGTCCATTAAAAAGTCAATTGGTTTCAAAACAACATTAAACACCATTGACTTTCAGTTTATATACAAAAAAATTGACTTTTCATCGTTCCACAGAAAACAGAAAGTCATACAGTTTTGGAGCGACATGAGAGTGAGTAAATGATGAGAGATGTTTCATTTTTGAGTGAAATACATTTTAAACTCTGATTTGTCCTGAGACAAACTAGTTTGATTCTACTGGTCTCACCTTCAGAAAAGTATGTGTTTGATAATGTCAAAATCAATTAAATTCAAATAAATTTTAAACTTTGAATCCATTTTTCTATGTTCCAGTTTGGTTCCACAAAGTTTGATAACCAGAAAGTGTTATACTGTGTCTTGATTTTGAACAATAAATATTATAATTTCAAATCTTACAAACCTTTTTTCAAAGAAATTTTCTTGAAATGTTTTTCTCCTATATTTCTTTAAAATAAGTGCCATGTGGTTTGATATTTTGTTATGTAATACGATGCTATTCATACATATAGTGCGGCCTAAATGTTCAAATACACACAAAAAAAATGCTGTTGTTTCACATTTTTAAACCCAACGGCTGGGTTTGTCTGTATTTGACCCAAACATGGGTTGAAACAACCCAGCATTTTTAGAGTGTATATATAAATATTTCATTGTAAAGCTCTAATCCACATGTTTTTTCAGTACATTGAATTGCATTCGCCTCAGTCTAACCAAATATGCACAATGAGTTTATCAAGTTCTTATTCATGAGCTCATGAGGTTATGGTTAAGCGATTCAGAAAGTCTCCAAAATTACGGATCAGTCGTTCTCTAAAATAGAAGCAACCCCAGCCTTTCATCAGTGGGCTTAACTGAAGGAGACAGACTGAAGCATCCATTCACTCCACAGAACAGTCTAATGAGAACCAGCATGAGACATATAGCACCACCCTCGACCCTAAATAAGCATTGTTTAGGGGCCTCTAAAGTCTAAATGATGTGGTTGGTTGTGAATAATGCACTTCTTGGTAGGATGTTTTCATCGATTGCAGATGGTTGGGGTTCAGCCATAAAACCACAGAAAACGAGCACTGTTAAGTGTTATACAGTGGTCACCCATAATGGTTAAATCCCCATTTTATTTTTACGCATGGAAGGGTTCAAATCAAGGTGTCGTAATTAGTGGTTGGTCAGCTCTTATATCAGTCTTCACTGCCACACAAATGCTATAGCTGTTAACTATCTTGTCTCTTTGAGGAGGAGTTGAACTTGTGCCCAGACAACTGCAGTGACTATTGTAATTATGCATCAGATGGGAAGCCGACTCTGCCTCGCTAATTTGGGTGAGTGTGTTAGATGCCTGTGTGTGTGTGTCTCCTCTGTTCTGCCTGGACACAGAGTGTTCTTTCAGGCATAATGTCAGCATTGGCTCAGTCAGGCTTTCCATACATCTCCCCAAACTGCCTCCAGACGCTACAACAACAAAGGAAATGTGGAGACAATGGAGGTTTTTATACCATCCGGGGCTGTAAAGGCTTAAATGTACAGACATGTGAGAGTGTGTGATTTATAAAATAGCTTATAAATCAGGAGTTGTGAGGTCTCCAAATGTTAGGAGTGATATACGGGAGTTCACGCTGAATGTGCAGAGGTATAGTGGTTTAAATGTGGATCGCATGGAGATACTTGAATCTGTGCACATCCTCTGAGCCGCCTCATCAGTCAAGAGATTCTTGAGGTGATGATGGCTCTGGTCCAAAACCTTTGTGAGCTGCCTATGTAGCTAGTGTTTTAAAACATTACACACTGCTAAAGCAAAGGCTGTTTCTGTTTTGACTGATTCAATCCTATAATGCATTTCAAAAAGCTCAGTGAAAAAAAAAAAATCCATCCACGATGATGGATAATTATGAAATGGTCATGTTTTTTTAAAGAAAATTATCTTTTTTTCCACCAATGTTGCTTTAAATTGAAATATTGTATTATTATTAAAAATTACAGACATGAAAAGACATGTTACGAATTGCTATTTCAAAAGTTTTATAATTAAATGCTGTAATTGCTATAATAATTGTGTGTAAACGGACTTTTCAGGAATAGGAAGACCATTCTAAATATCAGCTTTAATTTGATATAGAAATCTTTGCTTACAATTTAAAAGTCTTTAGTGTCACTTTTGATAGAAAAATTGTACTGACCCATAAACGGTCACCCTACTCATGTAACTGATCAACTGATTTTTAGAATCATACCATATTTCTGAATATCAGCACAGCTGTGAATACCTGACTGCTATGCTCATGATTTACACAATGCCATGGGCTTTTTCAGGTCACTGCTGCACATTGTCATAAAAATAGAATTTTTCCAAGCTGTTAAGGTTACCAAAGTCTCTGTCCTGACATGACACTAACAAGGCCGCTTTGTTAATTAAAGGCACCTCTAGCCTGTCAAACCCCTGTGAAGGAAGTGCCTGTGGGGTCAGAAATACCTCTCTTTGTTCCTTTCCAATAGTGTGCTTGTACAAGTATTGGCTACAATTTATTTTAATAGTCCACTTTTGACATTCTACTGACTATAAAACTATTAGTAATATTTGCAACAG
This sequence comes from Leuciscus leuciscus, assembly GCF_965113295.1. Classification (NCBI taxonomy): domain Eukaryota; kingdom Metazoa; phylum Chordata; class Actinopteri; order Cypriniformes; family Leuciscidae; genus Leuciscus; species Leuciscus leuciscus. Next base: position 29,662,451 of record NC_138730.1, read on the forward strand.
CATGTCAACTAACTCATTAGACTATTAGTAGACTAGGATAGGGTTAGGGTAAGTAGAATAAGTTCATGTATTGCAAAGTTACTTATCGCCACCTTGGAATTATAAGGTTTTATCTGCATTCTGAGCGGTTTTAAGATATTGCGCTTCAAACTTTTTCTAAATAAAAAGTCCCAAAATGTACACAACTTTTTAAAAAACATCACATAATCTAAATAAGTTGTCACAGAATAAGAATATGTGAATAACTCAATTTTGAAAAAAATGTCAGAACCTTACAATTCCAAGTTGACTTTATAGTCAGTGGAATATCTGTTGGAGGCCATTAACATAAAGTGTTAGCAGATATTAAGCAGACAGTCTACTAATACTCTAGTGACTGGTGGACATGCAGTTGCTATAATTTACTTATAGTTAGTCAAATGTTCAAATTGCACTATCGAAATAAAGTGTCCATGTGAAGTGATGTCAGACTGAAATCTTACAGCTGTGTACTGTATGTTTCACTAACACTAAACAGAAAAGAGGGGGGAAAGGCACGACAGGCTCTCCCATTAAAAGGATAGTTCACCCTACTCCCCCCCCTCCTCCATAGGCTTCTAAGGGACTGAAACTTGCTGGCCCAGAAAAGTTATTAAAGAGATCGTTAATATAGTCCAAGTGACTACAGTGGCTCAATCTTAAGTTTATAAAGCAGCGAGAATACTTATTGTGTGCAAAAAACACACAAAAATAACGACTTTATTCCACTATTCAAGCCACTGTAGTCACTTGGACTATATTAACGATCTCTTTAATAACTTTTCTGGGCCAGCAAGTTTCAGTCCCTTAGAAGCCTATGGAGGAGTGAGATATCTCTCAGATTTAATCAAAAATATCTTAATTTGTGTTCCGAAGATGAACGAAGGTCTTACGGGGTTGGAACAACATGAGGGTGAGTAATTACTGACAGAATTTTCATTTTTGGGTGAACTAACCCTTTAAAGTCAACATGAAATCAAAATTGACCCTATTTACTTTGTTAGCGCATATTACTAGTCTTGTGGTGAACAATTAATCCGTGCAAGTTAATAGACAGAAAAAAATAGTTTGCCGTGGTAATCTTTAATCAAAATCTGAAAAATTACTTCCGGTCTGGAATGGCGTTCCTTTTCTGATGACGTCAGTTTGACGGCTTGGGTTGAAAACGCTTAACCACTCCCCTCAAACCGTCAGTCTGCTATGAGCAGAGATGGAGAGGAGGAGCGCTGAAGTAAAACCCTGCCCTCTGTCCAATAGAGAGCCTAAGTCCCTCCCCTTCCGGTTGACCACCATGGGACCTTATTTCGGAAAAAATATTGTATGGTAGCCAATGGTGAGAGACAACAAATATTTTGATCTCGTTTGAATTTTGCCCTGAATTACACATATGATGTTTGTCAATTTAAAAGATACATTTTAAAGTCAAGAAAGTCGCAGTTTGATGTAAAACTGTTGAGGTATAAGACTGTGAAAATACGTAATTACAAAGACTACAAACCCAAAAGGCGCACATGTGACGTCATACCTTTTCTCTCAATGAATGAAGCTAACTTTACTGAAGCTAACGTCTGTCATTTTTTCTATAGTCTTACGTTATAATCGTAACGTTACGCCGTCATGCCTGAGTGTTTTGTACCAGACTGCACACATACGATAGTGCGAGACGAGAGATGTAGTTCATTGAGCGATATTCACATAAAACTAAATGTTACTCTTCTGTTTTATGACAAACTGCGACTTTCTTGACTTTCATAATTATCTTTTAAATTGACAAACATCATATGTGTAATTCAGGGCACAGTTCAGACGGAATAAAAAGATAAGTTGTCTCTCGCCATTGACTACCATACATATTTTTTCCGAAATAAGGTCCCATGAGCCGGAAGCGGAGGGGCGGGACTTAGGCTCTCTATATTCCGTTTCACTTGGAAATACGTCCCAACACTGGAGGAAAGTCGTTTGCAACTTCCGGTTCACGGGGACTTTAAGGGTTTTAAATTACATGAGGGTGAATAAATAATGACAGAATTGTCATGTTTGGTTGAGGCCTCTGACACAGCACGCAGCGCCAGCTAATTCCCTTCAGCTGCTTACTTCTGCAGAATGAGCAATTCGTGACACATTTTGTTATTTGTAAACCAGAAGAGGGAAGGATGAGGAATAAGAAGAAGTCATGATGGTGAAAAGTGGAATTAAAAGAGGAGAAGAAGATAGAGACAGAGGAAGAGAGAGAGAGTAAGAGACTGAGGGATATTTTTAGGAGTCTCCTCTCTGACCACTTCAGTGGCTCGGGCTTCGTGCCTGGGGCTTCTGGTTTCATTGTGCAAGCCGGTATCCGAAGAGACGCCATTTAGCCAACCAAAGACAGGGCTCACTTTGTCTGTGTGCACCACAGTGAGGGTACCTAAAGACAACTTCAGCCTCCACTACTGCTACTCAATAAAAGGGAACAGCTGTATCGAGGCCACACTCCTAAAAATAAAGTTCCCAGTTTAATTAGGGGCCGTCAGGATTCCTCTGGATCCTGCCAAGAGGTCGGAGTTTGGAGGGGAATCAAGGTCAACTAAAAAAAAATTATAAAAAAAAAAAACAGTTAAAGCTTTCTTTGATGTGCCATTTCTTTTTATTTGAATATGTTTGATGTGTTATTGTTGTATTAAAGAACACTTTTATTCATTTTGTATGATTTTAGATTATTTCGCCTATTACAGAACCAGTATTTATTTTAAGATGCATGTCTGCGCTGGTTAAACTGTACGTGTCTTGAGTTCCACCGTACACACGTGAAATAGTTCCTGTGGGAATTACAATTAACAAGGTGGTCTGGAGAACCATGGGATAGTTTAACTCTGCCCTGACCACTGTTAATAAATAATGAGCAGCACATTACCTTTGTCTAATGATTCCATAAGTTTCTGCTTAATATAGTAAAATGTATGTATCCTCTCTCTCTCGCATGATTCCAATGGGAACTGGGAACTGGGAACTGAAGCTGAAAAACTGCTTGTGAAAGCAACAGTGTTGAAGAGACATTAGGACCTGCAATTAAAGGAAAAATTTACATTCTGTCATGATTCTCTCACCTTCCTTTTATTGAAAATAGGACACCATTTTTTGTGAATGAGAACAAGAGATTTTTCTTTTTACTTATATTCCTTATATTTTCTAATTATTAATTATTTTCTTATAATTAACCATTTTTACTTTGAGAAAAATAAATGACTATTTCACAAAGTCAGTTGGTTGTTCAACAGGAAACAACCGTATTCATCCGGAAAGTAAATTGTTTGCTTAAATGACTCATCTTTTAGCAACCTTCTTTCTGAAGGTCTGAAGACATTTGTTGCATTTTAACCTTAACAATCACAAGCAATTTTCAGCTCAACATATTATATTAGTGTTGTTTTTTATGTTATTATTAAAATATTCCAACTGTATGTTGTTTCATTGTTGTAGTAATGATAAGGCTATTTTCAAAAAGAAAAAAATAACACTAATTACAAATCAGTTATTGGACATGTCAAAACAAAAATAATGTGTTTCGTTTTCTCATGTGTAAAGAACATGAGGGTGAACAAAGGACAACATTTTTTTTTTTGGTTTAACATTGCAACCTCATGTTGTTCATTTGTATAATGTAAGAATATTACAAAAATGTTTTCTCTCATGAGTGACTGGCAAATTTTTAACCATGATCTTAACTGTTTCTATTACACCCATGTCTAATATTTTCCATGACTTTAAGAGGTAATGATTTCCCAACACAATACAATACAGAAATTAACCATGCATTTAAGCATTGAATTGACTGTGGATAATATTCTTCTCACCTATATAACATGGCCTTTAGTCAGTCTCTCTCTCTCTCTCTCTCTCTCTCTCTCTCTCTCTCTCTCTCTCTCTCTCTCTCTCTCTCTCTCTCTCTCTCTCTCTCTCTCTCTCTCTCTCTCTCTCTCTCTCTCTCTCTCACACAAACATGCTTTTATTCTAGCTGGTTCTTGCCCTCTTGCCACATTATTCTCAATTATATCATAATCTAACATTATCCCTTAAACACCATTTCACTGAATGCAGTCTTTTTTAGAGGCATATACTCTTTGAATCAATAGTCGTTGTCTAAGGATAATAGTGTAATTATTGGTGTTGTATTGGGTCAATGGAAGCCTGGCTGTTTCAGCCCTCTATTTTAAGAATGTCAACAGTTGGCATTGATAGGAAGCAATTATGGGGGTCAGAGGTGAAGTGATTAGCAGTAATTATTGGGGGGGAAAAACCCATTGAGTGCATGAATGTGCTTAGGTCACTGGTCACCATCTAATGTGACAGACGCATGGCTCAGCTACTTTTTGAGTAGCTAATTCTACATGCATTTGCACTTTGCTTTTTAAAAAATGTATAACCTTACACATTAGTGTTATTCACATATTTAATTTAAATATTCACAAAACTTTACTTTTGTATGTCAGGCTCTGGCTGAAATTAATTGCTAACAGGCTTTCACGGATGCAACCAAGCATGCAAGTGATCATTTCTGTTTCCTGATCCTTTTCACTTTTGAAGAGCTAATAATGATTGGCTGATGTAAATGAAGCTCTTGACTGAAAGTGCTACGGTTGGATTGAGGCATTGTTGCTTTGATCAGTCATCAGTGACCTTGATAACCCATGTTGCCATGACAAATTACTATAGTTACTTGAGTTATTGTTACTACTGTATAGCTATATGAGAACTTTGTCATTTTATTGTATCACATCTGGTTAGGAAACATTGTTGCAATGTGACGCAACAACCGCTGTGCTAGTTGTCCAATCACAGTCTATATGTGACCCTGGACGACAAAACCAGTCACATGGGTACATTTTATGAAATTGAGATTTACACATCACGTGAAAGCTGAATAAGTAAGCTTTCCATTGATTTATGGTTTGGTATGATAGGACAATATTTGGCCGAGATGCAGCTATTTGAAAATCTGGAATCTGAGAGTGTAAAAAAATCTAAACATTGAGAAAATCGCCTTTAAAGTTCTCCATTTATGTTCGCGATTGTGCTGCATTCACTCACAACAATCAATGTTTTATATATTTATGGTAGGGAATTTACAAAATGTCTTCATGGAACATGATCTTTACTTAATATCCTGATGATCTTTGGCATAAAAGAAAAATGTATAATTTTGACCCATTCAATGTATTGTTGGCTATTGCCACAAATATGCCCGTGCTACTTATGACTGGTTTTGTGATCCAGGTTCACATATTTGTTGTTTAATGTACAATCCTGAGAATGATTTAGAGAGGTCGTACAAGGTATAATTTCTTACTGGTATAGTATGAAAGCATACAGTGGCCTCAAAAAGTATTTGTACACTTTTGGAAACTTAAGTCACATTAAGATGTCTGCATGTCATTACATTAAACACCTAATACACCCATTCTCGTGAAAAGTCATGATCATTTGTACGAGATGGCGAAATAGTAGAAAAAAACAAAACAAAACGTATGACCAAAACCTAAAGCTAAGCATAAAACCACACCGTTAACATAACCATGTTTGTTGTAGAAAAAAACATATAATTTTTTTTTTACATTTTTATACAAAGTCATTTTCAAATTAGTACAACTGTGTGTTGGCATTTCAAGTTTTGTCTATCACACTTTAACTGTTCATTTCTAGCATTGCAGAATGAATGCTGCTCTACCTCAGTGAGAGATGGTATTTGTCTGAGGCTTTCTGAAATATTGGAGGTCTTGTTTGTGATGCGTGAATATGTATAATGAGCTGTGCTGTTGACAGAGTGAAACTCCCCTCAGAACTTCCTCATAAATCAACAAGGTGCGCTGACCAGAAGTCTCCATGGATATTTCTGCTTCCAAGAACTGGGAAACACATTCATTTCCAATAATCTCCCAGGCCTGATGCTTCACAGAAAGAGATACTTTTAACTATCCTGTGCGAAGTGCTTCAAATATTGGACACATCTAACACTGTATCAGATTCAGTAATACTAACAAATATCTATACTGTAAACACAACCTTAGTGCAATTAAACACAGCTCACTTGTGAGCAAGTATTCATGATGCATATTTTCCTGCGCTCGTTCCACAGTCTCACACGCTCATACCGCCGCTTCAGATAAACAGCAAGCACACTAACGGCAGGAGCACATTCCTGCTCTCACATGGATGCAGTATGTGTTCCCCACTTTCTAAGAAGGAGGCTCCTCTCACTAGTTGCTGTAAATCATATTTGTAACCTTGGACCACACAGTGTAGTGAGCTCAGCCCAGGCCACAGGAGCAGAGGACGGAACATTGAACGGAGAGATGCTAAACAGAGCAGGAAGTGCACTTAAGAGACTGCCAAATTATTAAAGGAAATAAGTGCCCTCTATTGTGGCCAGCTCTGGAAATTCTCTAGAGCTACTGCTATAAAATGATGCATTAATGTATTAAATAATTATCAATCTCTCCCTCTCTCTCTCCCTCTCTCTCTCTCTCTCTCTCTCTCTCTCTCGTACTTGTCTTGAAGTACTCTCTCACAGATTAAAGAAGACAATTGAGGAGATTCATTTTTGTCTTTTTAAGTTTTTTTATGTCATTCCCTGAGTTCATCCCATCAACTCCCTCTGAAAGAAAATAAATCCTGTGGTTTACTTATTTTCATCCATATTTATGGATTTTTTTTCCCATTTTTGGGATATCGCATAAAAAGCGCTGAATGAATGGAAACATAGCTATTCAGAATGTATTAGTCCAGATTAGGGGTGCACCGATCCGACTTTTTCAGTCCCGATACCGATACCGATGCCTGGGATTTGTGTATCTGTCGATACCCGATACCGATCCGATACTATTGTTGAATTAATAATAAACTGTATACCTTCCACCTTATACCTTCCTTGAAGAGACTAAAGGCACCAGACTTTACTAACTAAACATAACTAAGACAAAATAAAAGATGTATGTAATGTTGAATTCTTATTTAGGCCTATTTAAAAAACAATTGTGCATTCAAATCTAAAATATAATGTAATCAAACTCTTAAATTAAAATAAATAAAATGTAGCCACAAGAAACAAAACAGTGCATTGGTTGAACATACAATAGTAATCAAACAGTAACCAAACATTGTAAACATGTAAAAAATATAAAGTGCAAAGTCCTGCAAACAGGAATTTAAAATGCAACATAGCAGCTGAACCTGAGAATAAACAAATAAAAAGTTGGTCGAACAACAACAACTTGATCACACATAATAATAACCAAACATTGAACATGTAGTGCAGTGTCACACCACCATCACAAACATGACCTGTGAATGCTCACTTAATCAGCAATGGCAAATTTAAATGTCAGTTTTAATGATCAATATGTTTCATATTTTAAAAAATGAAAACAAAAAGAAGCAGGGTTGTTTTATATTTCGTGTTGTTATAAATATATGCAGTAAAGATGATCAATGTACGCGTTTGCCTGAACCACATTTATGTGGCCATTAATATGTTTAAGATTTTTTTAAATGAAAAGAGGCAGAGTGGTGTTTTATAACATATTTCGTTTTATTGTTGGCTAATACATACATAAAGAGATGACCGGAGTAGCCAGAGCGAGCTGAGTGACGCGATCAAGAACGCTGCTGTTCCATTTGCAGAATAACCGGACTTGCCGCCTCTCGTCCTCGGGAGTTCGTTCTCCTGAGTCAAACTTGTCAAGTCCGAACTACCAAGGACGCAAGTCCGAAGTTTGCGTACTTGGTATTGAGAAACGGCCTCTGGCTCGCTCCATGTTGCTTCTAGCATGCGACACACGTGAAGCTAACGAATGACGTAGGTTCTGCTGCGACGACAAAAAAAAAAAAAAAAAAAAACCTGGATCGGCCCGTGGATCTGTTATTTTTTCCGATCCCCGATCCAGCTATTTTGTCAGTATCGCGGCCGATATCCGATCCTAATATCGGATCGGTGCACCCCTAGTCCAGATGAAGGCCATTTATTTCAAAATCAAAGTTTATTTTTTATTTTGTTAATTTTTGTTTTACTTCAAAGTCAAGTAGACTTTATTGTTCCCAAATGGAAATGTAGTTGCCTATGACCTATGCCTATTTGGTTTCCTATGCCTAAACGAATGCCTATGACATTTCTCACAGATTATGTGTCACATATTGCAACACCTTTGGTGGCAAATAATGAAGCTTATCAAAATGAGAACTGGGTGAAAGTAAACCATCTCCATGAAAAACAATCATCACAGCATCATCATTTGAACCACACTACATTTGTTTTCTCAGTTTTTGTCAGATTTTCAGTGTGGACTGGAGGTGAGAATGAGGTTATTAGTCACTGCTAAGGGCAGGTTTCAGTATCCACCACAGAGAAATTACAAACTGTTTGTTCTTATTGGATGGGAAGAGTTAGTGGGGCCATTAACTGTTCAGTTAAAATGGTTAACATTTACCTGCTGGTCACAGTTGTGTGCACCAATTCAAGTTATGTAAATTAAGTTCAATTAAAGTAGAAATAGAGTGAAGGGCCGATTGCCTCACATTTTTGAGTAGATGGATATTATTTTATTTTTATTTTTATTTCTTTCTTTTTTTGTCAGTTTAATATTTGGGTTTAATGGGACACTAGCTAAAGATACCTTAATTGAAGCAGAGATATATTATCATATGACGTATTTTATTCATATATTAATAAAGGTACACTACCTAACTTTTGGCCCTTCTAGCAGTTAAAAAACAAAACTGCATGCATGTTGCGGAAAAAAACATTGTTTTGGTTGTGCTTCAGCTCTGCGTGACTATGCGGATCAATATGATTCTCTTACTGCTCATAAAACATTCACTACTAGGATTAAGAGATATAACCAGTTTAGATAGAAAGGATCTCAAGCTGACTATCTGAAGACATTACTGTAGCTATACCCATTAATAGACACAGTACTTCCTTGAAAACAAATTTCAGCACAGCAGTACAACAACACATAATGAAATGACCCTTCACAATAGAATAGATCATTATTTACAACACATTCTGTTAGAGAGCTATATATAGCAATTTATCTGTTCAATATAATAACTTAATCACCTGTTGAGTAATGAAAATGCCATCTCTGCGTCGCTTTTACTCATTTCAAATCTTTTTCGAAATATCTTTTTCTCGCCATCTCCGAAAAGCCAAGCCAATGTTGATTCTCAATGTTGATTCTCGTTTTATTACAAGACGCTTTGTCTTCTTGCCAACATTTGGATGACGTCAAAGTACAGTGAAAGCAATTCGAAAGCATACGGAGCCGTATGCTCTCTAATCGCTCTTGGGTAATTTGATGTCATACACCGATTGATCAGCACCGTCGAACACGCCTTAGAGGGTATGCACATGACGTCACGGTAGGTGGGAGTCACTGCATTTAGTGCAAAAAGACTGAGTGGCAACGTTGGTGTTCAGCATGAATGCCGATAAAAACACATCTTAAATGGGAAAGAGCTGTGCGATTGACCGGCTGAGGGGGCGTGTCCCGACGGGAAAGTGATGTCAATGCATACCCTCCATAGGATTGTGAATCAGGGTAAAACAAAAAAACACATTTTGGAAGAAAAATGTATGATGTATTTACTCATTATTTAAATTTGGTTAATTTTGGGAGGAAATGTTTCTTAGTGTACCTTTCTACATTTTCTTGCATTTCTATAGAGATTTAAAATTTTACCATTTATAATAACAATATTTTATGTTTGGAAAGCTGCTTGAAAGTAATTATGTCCTATTAAAAAAGTCTAATAAATACTCTCAGTCAGATGTGGCCTACTGTTTACTGCACTTTTGCGTGAGCTTAAATGTCTCTGACTACAAATATACTTTTCAGCATTGTGCCACCAAACAGATCAGCTGTCTGAACCCCTGTGCAATTGTTTTACAGTTTAATGAAACTGCATCAAGAGCAGCACAGCTATTTAATCCCCATAATGGCAGCAGCTCTAGGTGTCGGCACAGAGTGAGTGCTGAGTGGGGTATCTGATAGCTTTATCGGCTCCTCTTTAATTAAAGTGAGTGAAGTTTTTGTGTTGAGCCAGAATATGGTTAAGTGTCACAGTCAATTCACAGAGCTCCTATTTGCCATATGCCACACACATGCCATATTGTGCATGCTTCAGTAAATACAGCTTGCATGTACTTTCAGTAAAATGTGATTTTGCAAACCCTTAAGATTATGATTATAAAAAGCATAAGGATTTATAAATACCTTTGCCTTAAACCCTATAGCCCTAATCCCTGCTGACTAGACAGTTCCAGTAAACTTCAGATGAACTTATGCATTTTTAATTTCACAGCACTGACTTATTCATCACCCAGACGTCTGTAAAATCCTTCTTTTTTTTTTGCCGCTGTAAATGTTGTAGCGTCTGTGAAGTCACAGCATGAGACAAAACATTTCTTGCATGTCTTCGTTTTGAGACAAAACAATTAAAGGAAACAACAGAAAACGACCTTTATTTATCCACCTGTCCATCTTTTAAACTACCAATAAAAAGAGAAAATAGTAAGAGCAGTAATTGTCATGAGGCATAGTCATTCTCTGTTGTCTTGGCCCCTATCTATCCCAGCACATTCATTCAATGACCTCTGTTTTCCAGTAAACCGGCGGTTCGGTATTACCTATGCTCTTTGGTTATAGAGCACCCTGTGGTCATGCAGGATGGGGGGGCTAATTCACTCTAAACTAAATGAAATTCACTATGCTCTGAGCCATTGTACCTTGGCAGCGGTCATGCTGTGCTACTGACAATGTCAGAGTACATTACACTCGATGCGGGATGGTCGTCTTTGGAGCAATTATGAGAGACACCTACCTCTGTCATAACCATTATAAAGGGACACGTTGACCAACTGCCAGGTTTTCCGTATTCCCTATTCTATTTTTGTGAAAAACAAAGAAGCCTTGAGTCTATTTAACTCCTGTGTGATAGAAAAATGATTTAGCCAAGTCATTATTTAGGTTTACACAATCACACACACACCAGAGTGTCACACACACCAGAACCAGTGATGGCGGTGCTGGGCAACTCTGATGGGGGTCATAATGAATAAAGCTTTCAGAGCAGAACCTTCAAACAATTATGGATTAGATGACTGGCGGGTGGTCTTCATGAGGGCTGACCACAAGAGGATAAAGAAACATGTGGCACACAGTAGCTGGAGCTACAAAAAAACATGAGTTCACAAGAAGCCAGTGTGGTCACAAGACTTCTTTGTCGTTTAGTGGTTGGGTTTGGGTTGTTCTCCATTGGTCAACTTTTTGCCTCCCAGATCATTTTAGTCTTCAACATCCACAATGTAACGTATATTTGATTGCATGCAATTCAAGTATCTACAGACAAGTTCCTCAAGGGCCTTTTATTGTTCTACCCCATTGTTTACTGCACGGCATGGTTGTAAATATATTTCACAAGTATTGTATCGCTACTTAGTTCCTTATCTTGAAGGAACATAGTTTAGATGAATGTTCAAAGAGCGGCATGCGTGGGCATGTGCTGATATGCTTATATAGCCTATACTTTGTTATTTTGACTCATAAAAATGAAGGTAAAAAATTCCACCAAAAAAACAATATTTGACTCACTCGGCACATTTGAAGATAATTTATGACCTGGATGCAGATGTGCAGATTCAATAGAATCACACGCAAGTGTGACATAAATGCAATTTCACAGCCCAGTTGAGTAAACCTGTCTGATAATGTGTACTTGACAACAGAAGATAACGATATTAGACAGCAATGGCGGAGAGCACACGCAGGAAACAGCCGTGACAGCTGCGCTTTGTTCTTTGTGTACCCAAGATGCCGACCCCTTCTTATCTTAAAGATATATGAGTGATTTCCTGCTTTCTCTTGGCACACATTCAGAGCCTGCAATGTGCCTGGCACTGCTACAACATTTACTAAGGAAGGAAATGCCATATATGGTCTGGTAGTTCTGCCATGATCTGATATAGTACAAGTATGCCAATGCTCTGTAGAGCTTTTACATTTTGCCTATTAGCATAAAAGTACTAAAATGCAGTTGTAAAGTGCAGTTCAAGGACATTTTACCGTGTTGCCAAAATATATCAAACCAAATGGCATCTGCAGACAAATGCTATACATTTTCCAAGCTCTAACATCATTTTCTTAGACATTTTTTATTATTATAATTAATCTATTAAATAAAATAATGATTTTAAAACTAACAAACGTTTTTGTGAAATTTTCTTTTCACATTTTCTTGTGCTGTCTTTAAAAATAGTTTTATAGTTGATCTAAAGCAATGACATTCATATATCATATGACTTAAATGTCCAAATGCTTATTGTATCATGTGTCATGAAAATTAGTGCCATTAAGTCACAGTACTTTTATGAAAATGGCAGAAACTTTTTTCAGAAACGTAATGCATTAACTAGAGTCTCATTATGAATTAAAAATATTTGCAATATATCAAATGATTTGGCAGTTGGCACAAACTGCACCTTCCACATTAAATGCAAATGAAAATGTTATTCCAAAAGCTCACCACCCACACTGACAGTTTAACTTTTATTCGGCACATTTTCAAAGAAGCCTATTGCAGTATATCGCATTTCACTGCATCGAGGAAGTAGCAGTGGTTCATATCCGAGACTCTTACTTTTTGACTGCTTTGCTCACATTTGATCCTCAACTCCTTTTAACTCCCACAGCTGCCAAAAGAAAGCTCTTTGAACTCTAGCCTTGAGGTCAGCCCTGCTTAATGGCTTAAAACTCCATTCTTTCCTCATTACAGACAGTTGACTTTTCTTGATCTGTCTGACTGTGGATAACCTGATACTGTACCTCTGTCTCTGCTGACTCACAGATAGTTGTTGCTGTCACTCTTTGCACAACAAAGAATTAGGCGCTTCACTGGACTTCGTATTGGTATTCATTTCATTTATAACGAATACTACAGTTATGATAGGAGTTAAAGGGGTGTAACACTTTCCCCCCATTGTCACACTCAGAGTCTGGTTTTATCTGGCCTGTAACAGTGGTTCTGCCATTCTTCCATTCAAACGGCACCAGACACTCACCGTGCTGACGTTCCATGTTATTGGAAGAGCCGGATTTCTTTTTCCAGCTGTTATCAGCGCTCCCGGACATGTGAAGTGGAGCCGAGAGGATAAATCCATCCTGCCAGTGAACAGCAACCTGAAACTGGGTCAGGTAGTTTTGCCAAGCAGCTGGAACAGCAACCAACAGGCATATAGGTTATGAATATTGTTCCAAACACAATTATGGCAGACATATATGATTAGAGAGCACAATATATCGGTACCATAACAGATTATTATTATTTATTTTTTTAAATGTATTGGTATCGGTTGATATTGGATATTTAATTGTGCATGGTTTGATATTTGGAATTTAATTATGTTAAACTGTGTCTGAATACATTTTTGATGTTGTTTGAAAGAAGTATCTTATGCTCAGTAATATTGTGAAATATTATTTCAATTTAAAATAACTGTTTTCTATTTTATTATTCCTTTTAGTTTTCCCTGTGATGGTAAGACAAAATTTTCAGCAGCCATTACCAGTCATGCTCCTTCAGAAATCATTCAAGAAATGTTCTTATTATGAATGTTGAGAACAGCTTAATATTATACATAATATGATACATTTGTGATACATTTTAATCAGGATTCTTTGATGAATAGAAAGTTCAAAAGAACAGCATTATTTGAAATATCTTACACAGTAAATGTGCAAATTTTGACTGTTGTTGTAATCTAACTTTTTGTCATGTAATCTTTAGCAAATATCAAAATTAATATCCATTTTCATGCTGTGCATTATTATATTTTAAATGTCTAAATTCAAAATGACACATTTTTAATTTCATTAAGCAAAATTGTACAGAATTTTAATATTGACTATTTATTTGTTGTTATTGGCCATAACATAAAATAATTAACGGCTAATCGGTATCAGCCAGAAGCTTAATATTGGTGCATCCATATTTATAATAAATGTATACATTATCAAACCTATGACCCATTGGCATTGTTAGCATCAGTTTAGCAATATCAACCCTTGTATGTAAAGCACGTAATTGAAGCTTCTTTCCCTAGAGGTTTCAGGTCTGAACAGCTGAAGTTTTCAGACACATAAAGTCCAGCTGTCATAGTTGAAGTTTGCAGTTTCTTTTACTTGAGACCATAAAATCCTGTTGTTAGTCAACATGGAGTGTGTGTCTGTGTATGTGTGTGTGTGTGTACAGGTTTATATTACATTGTGGGGACCAAATGTCCCCGTGCGGGAAATGGGTTAATAAACATACTAAATTAAAAAAAATTGAAAATGTAAAAATGTTTGTGATTGGAAGGTTTAGGGCTAGGGTTAGTGTACAGGAATAGAATATACAGTTTGTACAGTATAAAACCATTATTTCTGAGTCCCCACAAAGATAGCAAACCAGGTGTGTGTGTGTGTGTGTGTGTGTGTGTGTGTGTGTGTGTGTGTGTGTGTGTGTGTGTGTGTGTGTGTGTGTGTGTGTGTGTGTGTGTGTGTGTGTGTGTGTGTGTGTGTGTGTGTGTGTGTGTGTGTGAACAGACATTTGTCTGGGCAAACAGGGAAACAGGGTCATGGGTGAGCAATATAGTATAGACATTAACCTGGAAACCCTAAGCATCTGTCATTAAACATGGGCCGTAATGAGATAGTGAGACAGACCTAATCCTGGGCCTTGCTCACACACTTCAGAGGACATGTGAATACTGCAGAAATACATAGACTTTAATGTGATACTGCACAATAAATGCAATAGCGAGGGGGCATGTGTAAAGAGATGTCATGAGCAAGTGGCGACCACCATGACATTAAAAATATATAGAGAGTGTAGTGGCACTGAGCTGGTGAGCACGTTGGCAGTATAATTGAGCTGTGTGTGTTTTTCTATCTGTTTCAGTGTAACATCATGACTGCTGTTCCTCTCTTATGAGTGAGCAGGCGATTGTGAGCAGCTGCTCCGTCTGCAGTAGTGTGGAGCAGATTACTCTAATGCCCCCTAATCACAGTTACATAACCCACACACTCATCCTTTGTTTTGATTTCAGATTCTCTTCATTGAACTCACAAACAACTTTGCTTTCTAATCTAACAATGCTGCAATTGTCAGGAAAGTAACATTGCATTTAGCTTTCATCAGCCATCGGTAACAACGTGTTCTGCCATGTTTGTGGATTACTTTAGTTTATGACTTCATTTCATATACATTAGATAGCGAATTTTCCATATCAAAGTGAAGGTTTCCAACAAAGTATCTCCACTGACTGTAGATTCAGGTAATATTTTAGAATACTGTTTTGTCATTTATGAATAACTACACAGGAACAAATGAGTAACGTAATATTAACATTCCATTAACTATATGAACTACCAAGAAACTCAGATTAATGAATTAGTAAGTAATAGCACTCAGTTGAATGAGGTAGTTTAACTAAGCTATTACTTACAGAGTAATGTTAAAAGCAGTTAATAGAATGTTAATATTGCGTTATACATTTCCTCCTGTGTATTTGTTCATAAATGACAGAGCAGTATTCTAAAGTGTTCAAATTAGCATCATAACGTTTTAAAATGGAACAGAGAATATGTGATAAAAGTAAGAGCATGGTAAAAATATATGGTATATATATATATATATATATTTTTTAGGGGGCTAATGAAAGGGTTGAACTGATTTATGATGCCTCTTCAAATTAGAGGGTGTACAAGGTGAACAGATCACTAAAGATGCATTGTGCTGTCTGCTTCATCTCAGCATTTTAAATCATTTTATACATTTCTATTTTATTTTATTTCTTATTTTTTAATAGGAATTTCTGAATCTATTAATATTTGCTTTGTCTCCCTTTTGCTTTAGTTTGTGTGAAACTTGATGATCATGTTGTCCAGCATGTGTTGAGAATTGCTTATTTCATTAGCCTATAAATAATGATAATAACTTTTAGTTCTAACCCAAATTCTAAAAATTCTGTTTAAATTTTATTTAAATCTCAAAATTTCAATATGGTCTTAGACCTTTGGAAATCACTTTATATATACTGTGTACAGTGTGTATATATATATATATATATATATATATATATATATAGCAGTACATATACAGTGTTAATACCTTAAACATTTACAAGACATGTCTCATGTTTCCTGTAACATATTGTAAGGTTTGAAACATATATGTTCTAGTGACAGCACAGAATACTTTCCCAGACTGTGAGCCCCTTCACATCCTGTCAGGCTTGCACAGAAAGGGTTTCAAAATGAGCCGTTACCCATATACTATGGGCACACCTGTCACATTGGCAGTTAAGTTTCAAAATGAGTACAATTCCAGGAATCCCACCGTTTTAGCACCAAAGGGAAACTCCCATGGATAAGATTAATACCTCCCTCCCCTTTCATGCACTGAGGAGCAAAGGAGAAGACTTTCAAAGAGACGTTTGGTTACCAAAGGCAAATTAGAATGAGGCAAGAAGAACATTTTGGTGTGTGACTTTTAATGATGAGAGTACATCTCTCATCATTAAAAGTCACACACCAAAATGTTATTTTTTGCCTCATTCTAATTTGCCTTTGGTAACCAAACGCCTCTTTGAAAGTCTTATCCTTTGCTCCTCAGTCAAATACAAGAACTACATGTTCGCTTGTATGCATTTGACAAGAACATTTACAAAATTATACTCAAGAAAAACGTAATTATAGCACTAAAACCATAGCAGGTCCATTTTTGATAATTAAACTTGTCTTAGATGAACACTAATTTTGAGTCTTGTATAACCGAGACAAACAGTACAGTTTCTCCACAGTATTAGGAACTTTAATTTTATACTTGCGCACTACCTAAATAAACCTGAAGCAGTTGTTCTTACAAAATATATAATCTAAAGCATACCTACAGGTTGTACTTTCAGTGAAATTCATTGAACTTGGGAACCTTTATCTCTTTATTGTACTTGTGGCACTTTAAAGCTCAATTCATTGCTCCTCTTTGAAGATACGGCATATTTGACTGTGCAGTAGGCTATGTGATTTCACAACTAATGG
Organism: Leuciscus leuciscus; assembly: GCF_965113295.1. Classification (NCBI taxonomy): domain Eukaryota; kingdom Metazoa; phylum Chordata; class Actinopteri; order Cypriniformes; family Leuciscidae; genus Leuciscus; species Leuciscus leuciscus. The sequence goes on from NC_138730.1 coordinate 29,679,574, forward strand.
ATTACAGAGTTTACACAGAGTCTGCTTTCTTCAGACTAGTTAAACGACTGTTGACTTACTCACAAAAGTGACAGTTCACTTATAGTTTAATTAGTTAAGATGGTAAAAGATCAGTTTCACGGAAAGAAAAGTGAAAAGCATACAGACATTATTATTTACTATTATGCAATCAATTTTGCATGTATATTTTGTAAATGGTTGTCTATGGAAATAATTATTCTGTTTATTGAACCTAATGATAACAACATTCATAATACAAGGTTTGATGCAGAGCGACAATCGAATATTTTGGATGTGCATTATATTGCATTATACTCACATTATTTACACTGAGAAAGTGTGTCTTCAAAATCCATCTTAGAATGGTTTTCCATGATTTCGGAATAACTGTGTCTGGCCTATAGAGGTGAGAGAGCTTGTCATATAAATACTTAACAATATTGACGTTTAATCCTTTTTAATTAGTTTTCAAGAAATCTATCAAAGATGGAGCCACTGACATCAAATTAAATCTGAATGATAGGGTTAAATTAGAGTATAGATTTTCATATGACGCACACATGACTTTTCTTTCATTGTATTAATTTCAGTAAAACATGAGGAGGTCATAATCACTCTAATGTCTGTAATGGGCCTATATGATTTGTTTCTATGAAAGACAGCTCCTGTTCCAAATGCCCCGCTGATATCAGATATCTCCTAAAGCAAGTCGATAGCACAATAAAAGCTTATAATTATTCAACAAATCTGTAATTGAGAAGCAAAGGATGAAGGGAGATGCATGTGGTGTAGAGTTACAGCTCAGGTGCACGGCAAATTCTTCTGTTCTGAAGCGTAATGTTCATGCAGGGGGAGAGGGAGTGTAGGGCATTATGAATAACACTATGTAAGACCTATTTAGTTTGATTTATTTATTTTTATCATAATTTATCATAGTTATAAAGGCCAGTGAGTCAGCAAAACCTTCTGCTTATCTTCCGTCCATACAGTCCCCCTGATGCACCCTGGGCTTTAGTGCTCTGCTCAGGGGCATAATGTATTTTGCACTTTCCCCCATTTAAGTGCAAATTAGGAAACGACAGGGGGGGGAAAAATGGGAGCAAATCACATTAAACGTAATTAGGCTATTTGTTGACATAAGGTTCTGCCCACATGGCAAAGTGTTGCTTAAAAAGGAAGCTATTGTTTGCCTATAGTTACTCAAAGTTAAATCATTCACCTGCATAAAAGGAAGTGCTGGTTCCTGACAAAGAATATTTGCTTTACCAGACTCAACAGATTTTACAACACAATATTTCAGCATCACTTACAAAGAAATATGTGTGCGTGTGTGGTCCTAAGTTATGGGGACAAATGGGGAAATCTGTCACGCAGGGTGGTTGTATAAACACAAAAAGAGGATGAATGCAATAAGGTAATATTTAATAAATCCAAAGGGTAATTTGAACAGGAACAGAGCAACATACAACACTTTCACAATAAATGACACCGGACACTGAAGTGAAACAGAACTGAACAGATATACAGATGATAATGATGGTGATTGATGAGTGCACAGCTGAACAGTGTGTCTGTGACAACTAATGAATGATTAAGGCAGAAGATGAAGAAACACAAAGAGTCCAAACAAACGTGATTGTGACAGAACGCCCCCTCCTGGTAGGCACGACCTCACGTGGGCACGTGGGCGACAGGGTCGAGGCAGAGCGTAGCACACCGAGGCTGGAGGCGGAGCCTCGGGCTCCTCATGCCCAGGAAGAGGTGGCTCCCGACAGGTGGTACCACGCTACTGTGAGCAGGCAGAGGTGGTACAGAGGGACTGAAGGGAGACGGCGATAACTGGGTGGCACACACCTGGTCAGGCGCGCACTGCTCAGGCTCCGTGGCGATGTTAACCTACATTTGTTGCGTCAATGGGTCATCCACCCAACTGATTCATTCACAAACACAGTTTCTTGATGAAGGAGGCAAGTGAATCTTTATGAGTGAGTCATTGATTCATTCACTCAACCAATTTGTTCAAAAACAATGATTCACTCGGGGACGCTACAACTGTGTGTGTTGCTTGTTGCTCACTGTCAAAATGATTTGTGTTGGCATAGGAAAAAAGACAATGTAACTACATGTAGGCCTACAGTATGCTACTGTTGTATCATGCTGTTATTGTGTTTAACATTAATTACTGTTGTATTGAGAATACATAAAACAGGACAAGTAGAAATATGACTGTTTTAATAATTCTAATCTAAGCACATAGAAAGTGCTGTGTAATCATAATCTCATGCTTTATGATAACATGTTGTCATTCGTATTTTAACAGGTTTGCATACATTTTTAGTGCCTTCTTACGGATAACTGGGGGAAAAATCCTTTAGGTTAGGTAATGTGAAATTGTTAGAGATAATTAGGGCTGGAATGACGCATGGAAAGATGATTGATCATTATAGATCATGAAAGAGACTTATATGAGGATGACAGACCTGATCGTAGTTTAACCACATATAATCATGGAAGAAAGTGTGATGGAGGATCTTAGTAATGCTTCATTATGAATGAACTGAATCACCCAAGTGGAACTAAATTCAAGTGCAGATGTTTGCACTAGAACGTTTCTCCACATATGAATAGGAAGGCATTATTGTGAAAGAGTAAGCCCAGCATGTTCCCAGCGTTATTGAGATCTCCCGAGACAGTGGGCACAGGTCCAGCATTGTGCGCTATTTGTCGTGTAATGACCGATTGAGAGTTTGATGTTATGGAAACCCCATAAAAGCCTCTGTTGTGTTTGAACTCACCTCACACAGAGGTGAAGAATGACCCCCGCTCGGCCTCTAACACATCCTGGGAAGTTGAAATTCAGTGCACGTGCCCCCATGGCACTATTTTCATTTCCAGTCATCTGGATAAAGACAGAAAGAGAAGGAAACAGAGCCACAGGTCTCTCTGAGCATCTGACTACCCCTTTATCTATGACTGTAGCCCTCTCTGACCCTCTCAACATAATACTGCCTTTGTTGCCAAAGCCGTCTGCGCAGTTCCTTGTTGCGCAAGAGTAACTTCAACTGTCACCGACTACAACTGACTCCAGAAGGAGCGAGTGTCTGTTTATATATCAGCAGGCAAGTGTTGTTTATTTACCCTTGTGTAAAATCGGCAGCCCACTGAAGTCATGGACCGTAACAGTGGGAGATCCCTGAGGACTCACTGTGGTACCTACAAGCTGTGCAAAAACTTTCCACCTAAACACATCTGATTTATGGCTCATATACTCAGAAAGCAGACCTCTTACTGCCATGCAAAGGCAAAACGCACTAACTACACTTTATTTTTCTGTGAAATTAAGTTCTGTGACATTTTATTAGTTTCAGTGATGGCGAATTTTCTGTGTTTTGTGTTTCTAAGGCATAGTGTTGTTAGATGCTGGAATTTCCAACTTTGAAATGACCTTGAAATATATCGATATTCGTTACCATTTTCGATACCACAGGGAAAAATGCCATATATACCACCATACAGATAATGGTTGTTGTTATTATCTCATAATGTTTTTTACATTTGCGTAATTTGGTTGTTATAGCTTTCACACAGAACAGGGAGACTTTATTTGAATCGTTGCACTAAATTGACAAAAAAAAGACAGGCTGCTGCTTTATTAGGCTGCTGTCACTTTAAGAGCTGTACAGATCCAATATACTGTTACACAACATGCGTTTTCTCTCAACTATTTACGTTCCAAAACTGACTGTATTTACATGAATACTTGGCAAGATGGCATTTTGACACAGTTGTCTATGTATTTCCCCATTTAAGCACAATAAGTCCCGAAAAATTATTGAATTTGATAGTTTTGGAACCGATTCATATATTTCAGGATCGATACATACTGTTAACGTTAAGTTAAATAAAGAGTCATTTCACAGCAATGCCACAGAAGAACCATCTTTGGGTTCCCCAAAGAACCATTCAGTGAAGAGTTCTTAAAAGAAAAAAAAAAATCTTAGTATGAAGAACATTTAAAAAAAAGAAAGAACCTTTTGTGGAATTTAAAGGTTCCATGGATGTTCATGGAACCATGTATGCTAATAAAGAACCTTTATTTTAAAGAGTGCACTGTTGAAAGGAAGAAGAAACACTTGCAGAAAAGCCCACCTAATCTCAAATTTATCAGCAAAGTTAATTAATCAAAGACTCAGGTTAATATTTAAAGGCAGGGTTGAAGTTGGGCATGAATTGGAATTGGGCTGGGTTGAAAATAAATTACTGTTAAGAAAACTAAGAGCTTAATCATTTCTATAACATACCAGAAATAAAGAGTCATACCGACACAGCACTGGTAATGTTGTGAAAATAACATCAAGAATCCAGGCTGTCTGATTTGATATGAGATTAAGGGTATGTGTGAGGAACCCGCATTTTATTTCCCACCTTTGCTGTAAAAAATATAAAAAGTTTGAGTATGCTGGTTCATCTTAATGGGATAGAGTACCCAATATATACAATGTAAACTCTGTCATAATTTACTCACCCTCATGTTATTTCAAACCTGTATGACTTCTTTCTTCCATGGAGCGCAAAAGAAGATATTTAGAAGAATGTCTAAGCATATAATGAGAGTGGATAAAGATCAGGGATAACTGGATGAAAAAGAGCCTCAGGTTTTGAGCAACATGAGGGTGAGATACTCACACATCTCAGCAGTCGTTTTAGTTTGTTGGACTGATGCTGAGGCCTGCGTGAAGGTGGAGAACAGAAGGTGAGAAAGAGCTGTTTGCACCTCTGTGGTTTTTACAGACAGCAAGAGTTGATCCAGAGAGCAGGGGCATGGAGCCAGGCCAGTCACTGACAACAATGAAAACTTCCAGGATTGAACTGTAATCGCTAGTCTCCAAATGTCTTTTGCACTTTGCCCCCCATCTTTGAGTGAGCAAATAAAGGAAAGAAAGAGAGAAATACCAGAGGAAATCATATTAGAGGTAATGAGGCTGTTTGTTGACACAAGGGCTACCCACATGGCAGAGCGTTGCTCAGAGGGGAACTATTGTTTGTCTAGTTATTCAAAGTTAAATCGTTCGTAGCAGACTGTTGCTGAATACATAAAGTGAAATGAAGATATTTCACCACACACATTTTGTTTGTTTGTTTTTTACAACACAATTTCTTAGCAGCTTTTACAAGAATTTAAATACAGAAAAAACAGGATTGTTGTGAATATTACATTTTAAAATAACTGTTTTCTCATTAAATATATTTTATAATATACTGCCACATGATCCTTCAGAAATCCTTTTAATATGCTGATTTGATGCTCAAGAAACATTTCATTTTATCATCAATGTTAAAAACAGTTGTGCTGCTTAATATTTTTCACAGTGGAAACTGATATACTTTTTTCAGGATTACATTGTAACATCATGTATTTACTGTCACTTTTGATTAGTTTAATGCATCCTTGCTAAAAATAAATAAATATTAATTTAATTTAAAAACAAACTTTACTGTAAATAATTTACATATTTAATTAATTATATATTTTTTGTAATATACACAACATAAAAGTGAACATTACTTCAGGCATTTTTATTGACAAAAGATACGAAGATGCAAATCAGGTTAGATTTGATGGACAGATGAGATAAAGATAAATGGCTCTCATTTATTTTGATCTATAAGCAAAAATAGAAATTGCTGTGCAATCAAAACTCAGCATCAGTTTTATCCAACCCCCTTCTTGAAGACAAGTGAAAAAAGAATTTCCGACTAGGTCATTTAATGTGAAATCATTGGAGATGATTGATCATTGATCATGACAGAGACTTGATATAAGATTAGACACCCAGTGATTTTACCACATCTTTCCTCACAAGGGCAGAGTTTGTCCTTTAGATTATTTGGCTGATTGAGTTTGCCTCTCTGAGAATCCATTATCACAAAACCCAAGCCATACATTTATAGTGTCTGACATCTATAGGCTTTACCTATAGATAGTGCTTAAGCTAGTGCTGCTGCTCCACCTGCAGGCCTCACACATAAACTCTAACCTCAGGGAACTTTGACACACCTTCAGTTAAATACCCACCGATTGCATAGAAATTTTGCAATTTCTGCAATTTTGAAACTTTTCTATTAGAAAAGGCAAGGATTTGATTTATTTGTGTTCCTCCTTTTAATTTGTCTATTATACACCCCACATAATTTATGTATCACCCAGTCAAACTATTGGAAATATATCCACAGCTTCTACAATATTCATGGAGTCACATTAGCTGTCGTATGCTTGTATGTACAACCAAAGAGTCATTTAAATTGGCAGACGAAAATAGCGTGGTACATGGACCTAAACTTTGAATTAACCCTTAGATGAATCCACAAACACAGCATTCATGAACTAGCGCTGCTGCAGAAGAGAATCTGCCTGTCTGTTGGTAATTGATGACTGTGAGACGCGAGTCAGACACAGGCCAGTGTTTTGACTGAAGTGGATTAGGGAGTACACTAGCTAATTACAGTAATACGATTACACAACGACAGCTGGACCTCTGCCACTGTCTTGCAGCCCGATCCCACCCATGGTGCAGTTCAGGGGGATCTCTGAACAGCTCCCTTAAAGAGACAGCTGACCCAAAAATGAGAATTCTGACCTTATCATTTTTTAACACCCAGTTTATCCCAGCTAATTCGATTATGCTTTCAGGTGTTGATTTCCAAATACAGAAAAAATAGGGCTAAATCAAAAGGTTTTTATATTCTTGTGGGATCAGATTAGCTGACTTCATACAGGGTCTAGTACTTTCATCCACACTTTTATTTAACCATTTTAAATCTATTTTGTATTTTTCATTTTACCTCAAAATCAGAGAATAAATTGCAGAAAAACTTAAGATTCCATCTACCTGATCACAACCAAGGCAACCTTTCACATTTTCCTTACCACTTCTGTTTTTTCTCTTTTCTTGTGTGGCCCTTTTTTCTTGCTGCTGAAAATGTCTTTGAGTGGACCTCAGAGACATAAGAGCGGACGTCCCATCAGGAAGCGCTCCTTGTAAGTGGTCTTTCCACGCTAAGGGGGCTTTCTGTTAACATTGATAGCATCTGCTGCGCTCAACAGTTCATTAAAACAGACAGACCTGTTGAATCAGATGATACATGAGTGAGACATTGAGTCCAAGATCAGATCTGTAAGCTTAAGATAGGAATGGTTTTGTTTTAATCTGGTGCAGTGGTTCCCAAACCTGTCCTGGAGTACCCCCAACACTGCACGTTTTCTTTTTCTCCCTAATCAAACACACCTGATTCAACTCATCAGCTCATTAACCCATGTGATAATGAGCTGATGAGTTGAATCAGGTGTGTTTGATTAGGGAGAAAAAAAGAAAACGTGTGGTGTTGGGAGTACTCCAGGACAGGTTTGGGAACCACTGATCTGGTGTATTCCAAGATAATTCTTATGGGGTTCTTCCTCTGTCATCATCTGTATGTTGGGTCACCATATGGATTTACACTGTTTCACAAGTTACTGCTGCCATCTGCAGATTCAAGGCTGCACTTATTAATGTCATCTGTTCCCCAATGAGAATCAGTACAGGCACAAATACACATACACACCACAGGAAAATAATAGAACATGTCAGAATGTGCGATACAGCCGCAGGGTCACAGCAGCAGACGTGGACACAACTTCCTTACTTGAGTGAAAGTACAAATACTACTGGTCAAATATTACTCCAAGTAGTAGTTGTAAAGACCGATTTTTACTTAAGTAAAAGTATGGAAGTACTCGTTTTTAAAAGTACTTAACTATCAAAACAGTAAATGTCAATGCATTGTTGTATTATTGTTGTATGTATTAATACTTACAGTTAGTCTGGCTGTCACCAGACCAAGCTCAATCTGCAGGGCGAAATCAAATCGCTGGCAGATCGGGCTGGGTTTACCCAGTCTAACTTACAGTACCTTGTGCCTCTGAATCTATGCCTGACCTACCCTCATATCAATATCAAATGTATTTCTAGACGACAATTCCAGTAGTGGGATTGAATGTGAGATTGAATAAGTGCACTCAATAATGTCCACAATGGTTTCGGACACCCAAATGGCTGTTCCCTCAAATAGTGCCCTATTTAAGGTTTTTTGGCTTTTAATATTATGTTAGCCTTACTGTTATCCATAAGCTAGAGTGCTCCAAAACAATGACAAAATTCACATTTAGAAGACCAAACCCAACGATGAAAATGAAAATCAGGTTGATTTTAGAATCCAATGTCAGATTTGCGATAATCTCCAACATTGGACAGACGTTGTATTGCGGTTGAAAATGAAAAACGGGTTGACATCAGAAACCAACATCAGTCGGACGTCAGAACGACTTCAAACCAACGTTGGGTTCTGATGTCAATCTGACTTTCATTTTCAACCAAAATGCAACCCCTGCAACTAAAATCACCCCCCGACTGACGTTACTACTTTCTACGCAAGAACCTTGACAGAAATGTAGTGGAGTAAAAAGTACGTATTTGTCTTTCAAATAGTTGAAGTTAAAGTAAAAAGTTTCCAGAAAACATAATACTCAAGTAAAGTACAGATACTCAAAAAGAGTACTTAAGTACAGTACTCAAGTAATGTACTTTGTTACTGTCTCTGCACAGCAGAGATACTGTACAGTCCAAAAGTTTGGACACATTACTACTTTTAATGTTTTTGAAAGAAGTTTCTTCTGCTCATCAAGCCTGAATTTATTTGATCAAAAATACAGAAAAAAAAGTCATATTGTGATATATTATTACAATTTAAAATAATTGGTTTTCAATTTATTATACTTTAAATTATCATGTATTTCTGTGATGCAAAGCTGAATTTTCAGGATCATTACTCCAGTCTTCAGTGTCACATGTGACATCCAGTCTATCACATGATCCTTTAGAAATCTAATATATTTGATGAATAAAAGGTTAAAAAGAACGGCATTTATTCAAAATAAAAAAATATTTTCTAATAATATAAATCTTCTTTACTATCACTTTTGATCAATTTTACACATGTCCTTGCTGAATAAAAGTATTGATTTATTTCAAAAAAAGAAAGAAAAAAAATTACTGACCCCAAATTACTGACCAGTAGTGTATATTGTTGTTACAAAAGATTTCTATTTTTAAAACATTTGCTTTTTTTTTTTTTTTTTTTTTTTTTTTACTTTTTATTCATCAAAAGTATCCTAAAAAAGTATCACAGGTTATGAAAAAATATTAAGCAGCAGAACTGTTTCCAACTTTGATAATGAATCATCATATTAGAATGATTTCTAAAGGATAATGTGATAGACTGGAGTAATGATCCTGAAAATTCAGCTTTGCATCACAGAAATAAATGATCATTTAAAATATAATAAATTGAAAACCAATTATTTTAAATTGTAATAATATATCACAATATTTTTAAAAAATCTGTATTTTTGATCAAATAAATGCAGGCTTGATGAGCAGAAGAAACTTCTTTCAAAAACATTAAAAATAGTAATGTGTCCAAACTTTTGGCCTGTACTGTAAGTCCAAAAAGAATGCTTCCGATAACAGGATGTAGGAGTGTACACACCAAATCCAGCAGTCCTCGTGTTCTTCAATCCGATTGACTCACTCAGTCCAAAAATTACAGCGGCATTAGTTTCCAGCATCATTTTTCCATTTCAGTTCCAACATTAGAATGTTTCACTTCTACATGTAATACGATCCAGAATGAATCTCAGAGGTCAAACATTCCTCAGTTTCACCCTCTTTTGCCCATTTAAGGTCAGAAACCTTAGACATTAGAAATGTTTAATGGGAAATAATCTTAATAGTTATTATTATTCATTTTTAATATAAACTTTTTGTTGTATTACATTGTTATAATAATTATTAATAAATTATTATTGATTGATTTACTTGTATTATATTTATTGTATTATTTTAGAAAATAAAATAATGGATTAAAAGTTTTACTGTATATTACTTTTTTTTTTTTACAACTTTACTACTTTTACATGCACTTGATTATTAATATAACAGTTCATTTCCTTATATTGAAAAAAAAAAAGGTGTCGACAAGCTATCTTCATTATTGTCAGTGTCATTTAAGTTCTGATTCAGTTCAGTTTTATTAAGTGTTGACAGATAAGTGGGTGCAAGTTAGCAGGTTAAGCACAAGGTCCAGAAGTTAGATAAATCCTACGGATGTGCATTTATCAAAACCATCGTATCATGTGACCTCTTAAACTAGCATTTACAGTACTGTTCTTTGTCTTTATGTGCTTGTCTTTGGTTACTTTACTTGTTGTGAAGACAGACTTTAGGCTGCAGTGGGAAATCTAATGAACATATGGTGTTTTCTCTACATTACAGCGCCCATACGGTGAGGTAGCGCTCTGGAATTATGGGTCGCACACGCAGTGTTATTGGCAGGAAGTCATCAGACGTTGCCCTTCTCACAGAACACACAGAAGCAGGAGTGAATAGACAAGGATTTGGCCCCACACCAGCCTCCTGGGAAAAGTGTCCAAGCTCATCAGGAAAGCCATTTAAAAAAACAGTGTGCTTCCGACTAGGAGAGAGGACAGCGGGGGCAAGAATCACACACTCCGCAGTGGGGAAATGATGAGCCTGTTGATGACACACGCTGAGCAGCCAGACAAACAGGAGGAAACCATGTGCGCGAGTCCATGAGTGAGAGAAAAACACGGCAGAGGTCACAGATAGGATAGTAATACAAACTGGGAGGGGTATCCCGTGCAGATGGAGCGCGTTCCCAGAGGGGGCAATATCAAATACTCCGCAGATTGTTAGAGCAGGGAATGTATGACTCATACTTCTATTAAACAAACTCCCACTTCCTGGGCTGGATGATGTGGGAATCTCATTCTCCTCCTTCATTCTGATTAATCCAGCTGAGTCAGCTGACCGAATGGACAGCCTGGAATTTCTGGTTTTGGGAGAAAGTAAGAGATGCTTACTCATAACAAGGGCTGAATGTTAACCACATTTTCTCAAACGATAAAGAAAAAAAAAACAGGAATAAAGTCTGGAATGGATGTTATTATATAATGACGTGCTGGAGTAGACACTGTCAGGGGAGATGAATAATCCTGAACTCTGTTGGACAAAAGGATGTGGGTTTAGAGCGAATTATTTTGTACGTTGTAAAGTGGTGAGAGTACAGTGTGATTTCAATGTCCCGTTTCAAAGGAGCCCTGCTGTCAGGCATTCACAGTTCATTTGGTTAAAATAGCTTTATTCAGTTCAAAAGAGTCATGTTAATAAAAATCACAGTAAATTATGTCGTTAAAAAAAGCAAAATGTCTCGGCACTCAGGAAGGAAGGGATTGAACCAAGCTCATCTTTGTTGGACGGCCACACAACAAAGAAGCGTGTTTGAAATCTAAAGGCCACGCATGACTTTAAGTCAATAACAGTAAAAGTAAACAAACAAAAAAACTACAACAGTAAAATTAGACTGATAACAGTAGCTGCCACAAGATACATGGCTATTCTCATCGTATTACTCAAACTGCTGAAGCGTCTCATCCAATGTATTTGAGAGGTTATACTTTTGGCAGACACAGTCAAGCTTGTAACATGTTTTTGATTTGCTTGGAGGTAGTCTCATCGTTCAAATGTTTTGTTGTATACCTGTGAGAGTCAAGAGAGAACATTTAAATACATTTAAAATCGTATCAATGTTTTCAGCAGAATCAAAGACTTATATGGATGTCCATCAACACTTGTGTAATGTTATAATGTTGTTGTTTTTTTTAAAGAGTAAAGCTCACAGACCTGAGGGCATTGAGAAGCCCCTCCACACTGTTGGGCGGCTGATATCGCAGAACCTTAATGCATCCTTTCATCTGTATCATAAAAAAAACAGACAATAACATTATGTACATTACAATACAATACAATACAATACAATACAATACATACAATAACATTATTTGTATATAGTTTACTTTTAATTAGGGTGCTCTATTTAGCACATTAATTTAGTTGGTAACAATTTACAATAAGGTTTGTCCGTGTTAAATAATATAAGAATGAACAATACTTCTATAGCATTTTTTTTTTATCTTAGCTAATGTTCATTTCAACATTTACTAATACATTATTAAAATCAAAAGTTGTATATGTTAAAGGGATAGTTCACTTTGAAATAAAATTTTGGTATGTTTTAGCTTACCTCAAGGGCATCCAAGATGTAGGTGTCTTTTTTTCCGCAGTAGTTTCAATTTTGATATTTTTAGGTCAAACCGTTCTTGTCTGTCAGTCATATAATGCAGGTCGATGGTCACCGCCTCAAAGAGCATGCACAGAGTGGGCGGGTATAGGTATATACACTAGATGTCGCCTTGGCTACTGCAGTTCATTGGAACGAAACCGTAGCCAAGGCGACATCTAGTGTATATATCTATACCCGCCCGCGCTCTCAGATCACTTGGACGTGGCTGTGTACAAGAGGTAAAAACTATATAAATACTGTTCGTTTTCTCACACAAACCGCTCGTTTCGTGTCTTAGGCCATCAATGTGTACTTACGATGGGGAATTGTTTAATTTGAACGATGGGGAATTGTTTTAATTTGAACGATGGGGAATTGTTTTAATTTGGACTCTGTGCATGCTCTTTGAGACAGTGACCATCGACCTGCATTATATGACTGACAGACAAGAACGGTTTGACCTAAAAATATCAAAATTGAAACTACTGCGGAAAAAAAGACACCTACGTCTTGGATGCCCTTGAGGTAAGCTAAAACATACCAAAATTTAATTTCAAAGTGAACTATCCCTTTAATATTAGTTATTGCACTGTGAACTAACATGAACAAACAATGAACAGTTGTATTTTTATTAACTAATGGCAACAAATATTAATAAATACTGAAACAATTGTAATGCTCATGGTTAGTTAATGTTAGTTAATACATTTTGCATTTAATGAGAAAGTACTAATATTTTTAACATGTTTAACATTATGTGTTAAACTGACAACCCCAATTAAACTATATACAAATATAAAATCAGATTTAAAAAATTGGACGTAATAAATTAATCAGCATAATTCAATTAATATATTTAAATGAAACAAATTTGACTAAAATCATACATCGATTTTGGAGGATTTTACGAAAGCTCCAGCTGGATGGACATAGTCGTATAGGATGATCACCCCCACCATCACGCGCAGACAGAATAACACTGTGTCCTCACTGGCAAAACGGGTGCGGTACTCCCTGATCATTACACACACACACACACACACACACACACACACACACACACACACACACAGAGGATGAATTACAAAGTTACAACCTGCTACAGAAGAAACAAAAGCACGATTAAACAGAATTGTTTTAACTTACGGTGTCTCTAACATGACTTTACACACACTTGCCATCGTACTCAGGCAATCTGTTGTGTTCTCTACGGGTAGTTCTGTATGCTGATCAGATAGAGAGAGCAAAATGTGTTGGTTATGCTGGTTTGTAATGAGAAAACAGTGATTTGTAAGTGAAAGTGAATGAGAAACATTCTTGTATAGATGTGTTACTGAAGTATATTATGCATTTTCTGAGACTAATCAAGTAGAATTTATTCATGAGCATCTGGACTTGTTTGTCTATTTGGTTTACATCCATTTGAGTGGTTGTGTAAGGCATGTTAAAATCAAACTTCAACAGTTTTACAACCACCTACCTTTGATACAAATTTAGTTGTGGCATCGCTTAACGTTTTCAGCATGGGCGTGGCATTGGCGTAGAAGAGAGACATGCGATTGGCCAGTTCGTTGTCAACCTCATTATGCTCTTCTGCCTGCAGAAAGAACACACATGGGTTTTTTTCAGCATCTAAATGTGAAAAATCCATACTTTTGAAGATTTAAACTAAAGGGGTCAGTTAAGGCAATGGGCTTTTTGGAGGTTATGGATGCGCTTTTCCTTGGTCAGCTTTACTTAAGTAGTTAATCATGGAAATGGATGTGGAAATTGGGCATTCTGGTGTGCTGAAAAAGCATTTTAGCTGACTTGAAACATTTCATTCATTACTGTATGCTAAAAACTGAATGTAAATCCTGCTTAAATCCACAGACTGCAGACATGTCCAGAATTCCTAATACGTGCTCTTCCACAGCCGAGCTCATGTTTCATGAGATGAAAGCGGCTGTCGTAATTATTCCTCACAGAGAGTGCTTTTAATTGGCGAGGCAAGGTCAACGATCCTCTGTGTCAAACCCTGCTGAGCCGCTCCCTGATGATACAGCACACGCTTAATGAGACTCAAGTCGTTAGCGCACGTTACCATCTCAACGTCAACCAAACGCACTGAAGCCTTGTGTCAGCTAAAAGATAAAAGCGGGCATGCGGGAGGAAGACAGACAAAATAAAAACCAGGAAAAGATGGAAAGAACGAGATGAATGCGATATCTCGTGTTCCCCTGAGTCAGGATCTTGTGCCGCTCTGCCATCTAATGATCCAGACCATTAGAGAACAGAAGAGCTCCCATTAACCCCTGGGACACGGGGGAACAGGGTATTACTAAAACATAAGTCGCCTGATAATGAGGCATATTTCCATACAGAGCAGGTTTACTCACTGTTTGGTTGATGATACGCATGCGGCTTAAGGTCCTTCTGTAGTAGCTGAAGTCATTCTGGATGGCGGGGTTGGTCATCTGGCGAGAGAGCAGATGAGCATTTAAATGCAGAACTGGCAGCTAAAAATTGTATTTCTGCTGAATATGGGAATGGGAAACATGTAAACATCGCATTCATGCATTTTTCATTTTTCATTTTACTGTGAATGTATGAATGCAAGTGAACAATTTCAAAATCCAATAAGCATATGGCCATTTCATTCACCGCTGGGTCTGGTGACAGACTTCATCAGTTCAATAATCTAGAATAACAGATTCTCTTTGGCACCTTTGAAAGCAACTGCACATGGGTTTTTATTAATATGAGTCATTGGTTGCAACTGGACTTTCTGTTCCAATAGTTCAACTAATTAGTTGAATCACTTACGTGCAAATTAAGTTAACTAATTGGATACAAAATTCAGTGGCTTGCAAATCAATTCTGTCATACACGTTCTCTATAGCAATCGGATTATGTGTGATATAGTAGAAAACTGAGGGGATTTTTGTGGTTCAAAAAACAAAGCAGCTTTACGGTATGATACTTTAACATAACTTTAACATAACAGTTGGCATGAAATGGAAATTCACCCGAAATGCACGTTATAGATTTTGCGAATGGTCATCCGTGCATGTTTTATTTTTGTTAAAAAAAAGAAGAAAAAAAGAAAAATTGACCATGTAATGTTTAATCAAAGTGTCATAACTCGATCTTCCGGAGAAAACGACAGACTTCTCGGCTGACGTATGTCAGATTCTACAATCATTTAGTCCACTTAAACCCTGGCCTTGAAAGCATGTATTCATTCATGCCAATCAACAACCGATGCATAGAACCAAGTCTCTCCACCCTTTTTCTTAATAAATATTGGACCCTTTTCAAAGACTCGAAAATCATGGAATAATCATCGAAAGATGCGTTTCCATAGTTATCAACATCGTAAATCTAGTAAAGTTTTTCATATTTTCATTTTTAAAAAGGTAATATAATTTTATTACACTATACTTTGTGTTATTTGTAGTTTTATTACAAAAAATGTTTTATACAAAAACAAAAATTTACACTGCTGCCAAGGTGTTTCTAATACTATGGCAGACGGAGTGAGGAAAAATTTGACATCTTTCTCTCTTTTGAATGTTGTAATCAATCTTTCTATTTTTTCCCCTCTTTTGAAAAGTGGTGGAAATTGATTATTTTTCTTTTGCTATTGGAGCAAATGGGAATACAAAAATTGTATTTGCTGTTGTCTCCCGTTCACCACTACAGAAGTTTACCCAACTATGAAGACTTCCGCTTCTGAGAACCATCCGTTACACTCGTATGTACTTCACAGTACTGAAGAAAACATTTGTCGTTACTTCCGTTGCGGCTGTTCAAACCCATTCAAACACATGAACGTCGACACTACGAAAGCAATCCGGTCTAATGCGTTTTTGACTAAAGGTCCTTGCACACTGAGTCCGAAATTTTCATATGCGCTTTTTGTTTTCGTCATTCGGTGGCTCTGAATTGTCAAAACACTTAAAATGCTTGCTAAAAAAACGCAGGATATCAAACCCGATCCAATTTTTTTATGATGGACTAAAAATTTTGGAGGCAGTGTGTAAACGTGATTGACACTACGTGAGGTCGTATTCATTTTTTAACGTGTGCAAATTTCGGATAAGAATTTCGGACCCCGGAGTGTGCAAGGACCTTAACTCCGGAAGTAGTCGAAAGTGGACAAGCTCAAAACGTTATAGACCCAGTTTACACCTGTATTCAGTGTTGTTCACTTGTGATCTGATTGATAAAAGCATACCGGGTGTAAACAGGGCCACACAGTCGACTGTAAGCTCACATTTAGATCATTTTTTGCTTTTCGGTAATCCGTTGCAATTGGATGTATGTCATAATATGGAAGAAAAACATTTGTTGCTATTTCCGTTTGATCCATTTTAAATGCTGCAGTTTGAAGAGAGATTTCATAATCACTGCTTGTTATGTTTCTCATTTGTAAGTCTAATAAATGAATACATATAAATATAATTTACAGATTTCTAATGGTCAGCTAACTGCAGATTTTAGGGGGCTGAGAAGAGGCAGGATGTTTCGATAGGAGTTTCAATAAAGAGGGTCTTTGCTCCTTACACCTTTGCTGCACATCCTCTTATTACACCTAATTGTTGTGATTTCGCAGTCGTTTTCCGAACCAGGTTAGTAAGAGATAATTCCATGAAGGATTAGATTGGAAGAAAAGTGCAGAGTGGCTGTGACCAGAGGTTGCCTGGTTACCTTCAGCTCATCGAAGCGCAGGGTGAAATGCAAAATCTCAGCAAACTGCCGTGCGAGCGCCTGCTCCTGCTCCAGATGCTGAGTTGGGCTACAGCGTGAGCTCGTGAGGAACTCCAGCAGGCCCTGAAGAGAGTCTTCTACAAGAGACACAGAAGAAACAAACTGCTAGTTCTTCATGCTGAATATAGGTATGCATACTGGGTTATGGTCTCCAAAATTTGAACAAGACCAGTCTGCCTTTTGATGTTTCACCAGAGCCTCACCTCCAGAGAGCACTGCCATTGGCTGGAGTTAATGTTTGATTAAGGGCTATGTCATGTTTAATTATGTCATGACCTATTTCTAAACAACAGACCCTCCATCTGAATCACTCAAACCCACAGACAGACAGCTCAAAAAGTGAAAGCAACCACATTTATTCAAGGAGCATGGCAGATGCTTTGAGACATACAAGATTATAAAACAAAATATTTCTGTATAATACATCAGTGGCGTGTAATACTCAAAATTTCCAGATGAGTTGCGTTCACTTGCGAAACATTTGTGCCATCTCGCTAAAGCATTGAAATATTCTTTTTCTTCTCATCTAATTTTTTACTCTCCTTTTTCACCATCTCTTTAAGGACTCAGCAATTTTAAATTGTAATAGTATTTCACAATATTACCGTTTTTACTGCATTTCTGATCAAATACAGTCTTGGTGAACATAAGAGACTTCTTTTAAATAAAATCTCATCAACCCCAAACTTTTGAAGAGAATGCATTTCTTTCCAGGATAATGAATTTGTCACTGATACAGTAGATGTGGGGTGTATACTGTCAGAGATGAGGAGAGCTGTGTTTTTGCTAGATGTGGTGAAAGAAACTGGCCTTGACCAAAGAGCATGATAATCCAATTGTGACGCACTGCTGCTCTGTTTACGGCTCGTTCCCTGGGAACATGCGTTGAGTCGGAACAGAAATTTCACAAGACTATTAAAATCTTTTAGAACTCAAAAACATATTCAGCAGTTAATGTAGCTGTGATTCAGCTGTGGGTACGAGCCCACAGACTGCTCATATTCTGTACAACATCAGTCTTGCTCACGTGACATTGCTTAATTATATCACACAATCCACATTTTTATTTTATTACTTACGAATAGCTACATGACAGTAGGTGATTTTCTCTAATTAAGAAAGGCTTGTGAAGGAGCATATGAGCTGATGTAACAGTAAGGACAGTTTAATGCCTGGGCTTATATAATCTCACTAATGTCGGCTGCTGGCGTGTGCACTGGTACATGTTTGATCATACTGATGAATCAAGTCTCACTGAAAATCGAAACACTCCAAAGCAGATGCAAATCCTACAGTACATGGTAAATGGGTCAGTGGACCATACACCTGTGAGGAATGGTGGCACATTAAAAATGACCTCTCATTTATCACCTGTGCCTCTAGGTAAAAATAGCTGTACGTGTTATTATATATATAGTTTTGTGTGCTGTGCATATTAAAGAAAAGAGAAAAAAAATGACATACCCAGTTTAAGTGAGAACTCATAAAACTTCTTTAGTTTGCCAACCAGCGGGACAACGGCGGCCCACGCTCCTTCCTGCACACGCTCATCACTGGGATGCTGTATGGCCTGAGGAGACAACACGCGCACACTTAAACACAGCTGGGGACGACATTGCTGACAACAGAAATAAAAGGAGTTTGTGTCATGAAAAGCAACACAGCACAGGCCGATGTCAGAAGGATCTGCAGTGCACTCTAGATGTACTCGCCTGTCTGATGGCTTCACCTGCTCCGCTGTATGACTGCAGGTCCTGTAGTACAATCACCGCCTCTGCTAGCACCCCGTTGACCTCCTCCCATACTCTCCTCTCGGCTTCTGTGGGCTTGGCATCTACAGAGGAGAGATCAGCTCAGAATCGCGGCTGGAACTCCAATCGTCATTATTATTATATTAATTCGTTATAGTAATTATTTTAAAATATATTTTATTTTTAATATAAATATTATCGACAGTTATGGTAATAAGCAAATAGCAATAGTTAATAGTAACTAGTAATATTAATAATTATTAATCCATTATTATTATTAATCATTATAATAATTAAATACTAATTAATTATTTATAACAAATATATTATATATATATATATATATATATATATATATACACACACACATATATATATATATATATATATAATTAATATTTATTATAAATAATTTATATATAAAATGTATGTATGTATATGTGTGAGTTCAGATGCAAAAGCCTCTAAGTGCCATCTGAAATTTTCTTCTAGAATGAACATTTTTATCAAGCTCGTATATTTAAGTTCAGTAATTTCACTTAAATGGCAATGCAAATTACCTATTAATTGTCATTTAAGTGAAATGACTGAACTTAAATATACAAGCTTGATAAAAATGATCCAACAGAGGCTTTTGCATCTGAACTCATACATACATACACATACATAAATATATACATAAATATATATATATATATATATATATATATATATATATATATATATATATATATAAAGTTGATTTATTTCAAGAATTCAACTTAACAGGTGAAACTAATATATTATATAGACTCATTACATGCAAAGTGAGATATTTCAAGCCTTTATTTGTTATAATTTTGATGATTATGGCTTACAGAACCAAAACCAAAAACCACGAAATCAAAATCCCAGAAAATTAGAATATTACATGAAATCAAATCACACAGTAATTACACAGTAATACCATGGTCATTGAACCAGGTTTTTTTGGCAGTGTGGGCAGGTGCAAATCCTTTTGGAAAATGAAGGAAGCATGAAGTGCTCTGAAAATGTCCTGGTAGACGGCTGCGTTGAGTGGACAGCACAGTGGACCAACACCAGCCGATGACATGGCTCCCCAAACCAACACAGACTGTGGAAACTTCACACTGGACTTCAAGCATCTTGGATTGTGTGCCTCTCCATTCTTCCTCCAGACTCTGGGACCTTGGTTTCCAAATGAGATGCAAAGTTTGCTCTCATCAGAAAAGAGGACTTTGGTCCACTGTGCTTTATTAAATCCAGAGTCAACGCAGCCGTCTACCAGGACATTTTCAGAGCACTTCATGCTTCCTTCCTTTTCCAGCAGGATTTGCACCTGCCCACAACTGCCAAAAGAACCAAAACCTGGTTCAATGACCATGGTATCACTGTGTAATTACTGTGTGATTTCATGTAATATTCTAATTTTCTGGGATTTTGATTTCGTGGGTTTCATAAGCTGTAAGCCATAATCAACAAAATTATAACAAATAAAGGCTTGAAATATCTCACTTTGCATCTAATGAGTCTATATATTAGTTTCACCTGTTAAGTTGAATTCTTGAAGTAAATCAACTTTTTGATGATATTCTAATTTTATGACCAGCACCTGTATATGTATATATATATATATATATATATTTTTTTATTTTTTTTTTATAACATTATATATTAATACTTATTTATAATAGCAATTATTGTTATTACAATATTGACAGTTTGTTTAATTTTATACCAGCAAAATCACTGTGAATATATTGTCAGTGTATGATTTATCGCCCAGCCCTTGACTTCAGGTAATATGGTAATATACAGGTTGTAACTTTTGACTAGGGCTGCACGATATTTGAAAAAACTGACATTGCGATATTTTGTCTTTCTGTGATATATATTGCAATATGATAACAGTTAAACCAGATGTCTTGAATAGCTCTATTTGGAAAGAATGAATCATTCTAGAATGATTGGGGTGATTTTGTAGGGAGTGAATCTGCTGAGCAAATAATAAATAATTTACAAGCATACTGTAAATAAATACAATAGAACAAAGGTTCAAATTTAATAAACAGTGCTTTATGTTTTTCAGGCAAGTCTAACAGCATTAAGGTACAGAAATTGAATAATCAAATGTAAAATAACACTGCATATTCACATTATTCATATTACTGTATAAATTAAATATAATTCATATTTGTTAATGCTACAAAAGTGATTTTCTTTTTGTATTTTGTTGTTTGATAACATTAATGAAGAACATAGAAAACAGAGCGCAAGTTCTCTTTCACGCCTTCTAGTGCTCAAATGGTTTAAAATAGCTTTAATGTTTAAACTGACAGGACCTAAAACACCTGTAAATGATAAACTTGTGCTCTATGATAGTTAAACTTTGCAATTAATCCCAGAATCACGTGCATTTCGAACCGTGGTGCCTGGTCCATACGTATCAAACACAATCCCTATCATTGACGTCACACATCCTGTGATGTGACAACAGCGGATGCACACATAGAGACATCGATGCTAAAACGATATATCGTGCAGCCCTACTTGTGACGGTATATTCACTTACTTTCAAAGTCCAGGAAAAAGTTCCCTGTATTGTTCTCAATATCCCGCGTGAGAACCTTGATCAGATTCCCCATCCCGACCTGTCAGACACCTAAAAGACAAGGAGAAAAGGAAAAGTGACGCAAAACCACTTTCTGTATGACAATTTTTGCTCGTGGCACTTTGAATGTCAATCAAGGTGTATACACCATTTTATTTGCCTTCAAATACAAGAACACATTCAGGTTGACTCAAGAACCGTGACACCTGTGCTTTCGACAGCAACATCTGGCCACACACATGTGAGCGTGACAGGGAACATCTGCTCGGGGCAGTGCAGAAATCAGGGGGGAGACCCAAATGCTGCTGCATTCCCCTCCTGAACACACACCCCAGTTCCTGCAGGTGAAAGGACACAAGCCGCTGAGATTGCAGTAAGACTGCAGCACGCATGGGTGGATCCTACTGCAGGATCATGTCGCCCTCTAGCAGTCAAAGGGTCTCTATAGTCCAAAATTGACACTCCGAAGTACCCCTCCCTTTGAGCTCAGGACTAAATCATTGTAAGACTCATATGTTCCCTGAAAAGAGCGCACTCTCATTCTTATTCATCAGCGCAGGAGTCACTGAGCAAGCATAACAGATTAAATAACATCAGAGGATCCTCAAGACCTCAGAGTTAAACAGCATGTCAACACATTCAAAGCCCAAGGACAGTTTGTTTTCAAACCGAAAGGAAACTTTGTTTATTTCTTTGAAGGACTTTTCTTTCCCTCTAAAGGAACTGCCTTGAAAATAGGTAAATGGGTTTCTAGAGTGTCTCACTGACCTACAGCGCACGCTGCAGTGTGAGCGGGGGTGTGCTGTCTTTATATCTTGGCATACTCGTATTCACATGCCATTTTGGATTTAAGCAACCAAAGGGACTAAATAAGCACTGGTGTCTTGAACCTCCTAAGCCCCCCTCTGTCAGCTTTACACCCCTCAGATTGGGGAGGGATGGTTCCATCTAAACTGAGGTTACTCATTTGACTACAACATACACAACCTGCAATCCTATTGGCTAAGGAGGGAGAGACCGAACATTCTGCTGTTTCCATGGAGCCTAAAATATTTTTCAACACAAAATGTGCCGACAGCCAATAGGAGCGGAGCACAGGAGTACTCGACAGGACTTAAAAAGAACTTGAATGAATTAATCATGAGTGCGGCACTAGGAAAAGAGACACGTGACTCAAAAACTAATTTGGACACAAAAGGGGAACAGTTTGATAAAGTAAACCTCGCAAGCTTTCTTAAATGTTTACAAATGTCATTTAATTAAGTTCTGCATAAGATACATTCAAGTTCAACAAACTATTAAAGCAAAACCTTTTTACTATAAGAAGGGTATTAGGGTGTAGAGTTCTAGGAAAGCTTTTAAAAAATGCTAGATGAAATTAATTAATGATCATATCATAATGTATAATAATTCATGGTTACATTTTAATTTATAAATCATGAATGAAATTATTTCATTACCAACATTACCAAAACTATTTACAAAATTAATTTGAACAGCATTAATAAGAGCACTTTTTTTTTTTTTTTAAAGAGGTAGGTAAACAGTAAATTAGTAGGCCTACATCTGAAGTGGGGCGAAATACAATCATATACTTCCAAATTTAAATTAGGTGATGATCTCAGTGAGGAGGAGTAAAATCCCAAATCCTATTAGAAGAATGTGTAGCTATCTCAGTTTTTGCTGGTCTGAGAGGGAGAGAGCGAGAGAGAGAGAGAGAGAGAGAGAGAGAGAGAGAGAGAGAGAGAGAGAGAGAGAGAGAGAGAGAGAGAGAGAGAGAGAGAGAGAGAGAGAGAGAGAGAGAGAGAGAGAGAGAGAGAGAGAGTTTTATAGGTGTGGGCTGTTTCCTCCCACTGCAGCATTCGGCAGCATTTGCCTCCACGTGCTTTTGCCTCTACTACTACTACTATCACCAGAGAAGAATATGACCCCGCCCGTCTCCTCCCCTCTCCCTCTTTATACGACAGAGAGTGGGGAGGAAGTCACGTGGGTGAGGGGAGGCTCTGCAGTCTGAGGCGGTCTGCTGCGGCAGTGCAGAGAGCACAGATAGCGCTCCTCTTGACCCAGATTCCAGCCGTGCCACGTCACACTGGGTTAACATTAACCCTGGCATAGAAAGACATGGGCAGATACGCTGCAGGTTGCCCTCGGCAGACACGGCTAACACTCATACACACGCACGCCTTTGGCCACACAGAGTCTGTCCCTTTCATTATTACCTTAATTACATTACATTCAATCAACTTAATTATTAATAACACTTATTGTGATAATAATAAATGTAATATGATGTTATATATATATATATATATATATATATATATATATATAAAATACAATTCAATATTCTGTTAATTATTAAATTATTTATAGTTTTCGAATTTAATTATATATTATATTAATATAAATAGCACATGAAATTTATAACACTAACACTATCTTTATTACCGTCACTTATTATAATGATAATAAATAAATAGATAATAATAATAAATATATATTTGTGATATATTGTATATGAATTATATAGAAAATACATATAGAAAATATAATCATTATATTTATGATTAAATATATTGAATTTCTCACACACACAACACACACATAAAATACAAATTTCAAATTAAATTATTTACACTAACAGTCGTCATTTCTGTCACTTATTAGGATGATAATAAATACATAATTCTATTTCTGTGTGTGTGTGTGTGTGTGTGTGTGTGTATTATTGAAATTATAAATTATATATTTTATTATAAATAATGATACAATATTATAATATATAAATGATAATATTATATAATATTATTAATACTATATCAATAGTAAAAACTTTTCCATTATTTGTTCAGAAAGGCACTGTGCTCTGATTAGGTGTCAGCCCACCGCCAGAGCTTGATTTCCCATCAGGAGGGAAAGAGAGACACAGGCACGTGTGCTGGACAGACAGACAGACAGACAGACAGATAGTCTACACATGGACACAAGCATGCATGGCTGGCCAGCTGTAACGGGCCTGGGAAGCGTCAGGCATGAGTCAGAGAAAAATAGCGATCACTCCTTCCGCCGCATGATGGAAATTCTGACATCTGCACCCTTCATTTAGACCCTCGAAATACCACAGGACACCCAGATTTGATCAAATAAACGTTTGGTATATAAGCTATGACATTTCTTAAGAATCTGTGAATGAAACAATATTTATGACAATATTTTTGGGTGATTTTTCTGTTATTGCCCCATATTTCTGTAGAGCAGATGATGTTATTTAGATCTACAGCTGTTCAAAATCTCTGATTAACTTGTGTTGGGAGCACAGCTGAACTTTACATGAACCTAAAAATGAAACCCATGTTGAATCATGGATGTGAGAGACACATCATTCCCCATCATTCTGAAACACACAGAGGTGTCAATGAACCGACAGAGAGAATTTTCACATCCACTACACTCATGACGACCTTTTAATGTAAAGCTAATATGACCCAACACATGATATTGTTTTCACTTTAAAAATGGGATTAAGATATGTGTCAAGCTGATTTGACCTTGAAAAAGCTACAGAAATTCTTTCATTTCATATCTACTTCATAATAGGAAGGTTACAGTATCTGTGTACAGACACTAGAAATTGAAGGGTTTTATTGCCTCCTGGTGGACATTCGTAGCTATGACAGGTTTTGTCACCCTGCTGACTTTAATTCAGGGTTATGCACCATTTTCAATTGAGAATGCACTGTAAATTCTTAATGAATTACTGAACTTAAACTGAATTCAGGATGCATTGCAATTTGAATATAAGGAAAAGGAATTCAAATTCAAAGAAATACACTGTAATTTTCAATTTCAAAAGGAATATTTGTCAAAACTTTAAATGCTGGCTTAAATCCTCGTACAAAAGTTTTGGAAAAAGTTTAAAAAGCCTTGAATTTTAAATGTTTATAGACTTCATACTTGTATTAGATTACCTTAAATTGTTTAGCCACTACTGTAAAAATTATTGGTGCAATTAGCTATCATCACAACTTAAAATGTTGATTTAAATTTTAAGTTCTCTTTTAATACAACTTCACAATTCATGTTGTCTAAACCTAAAATTTTTCCTTTTTAGCAGGATCAAGAAATGACTTTTTGCGCCATTTTATTGACGTTATAAACAAATGAACCATGTCAACATTTTTTTGATCAAATATGTTATATATAAATAAAAACCACTAAGCCAAGGCTCTGACCAGACCAAGCATTTTATGAACATCCTTTTTTTTTTTTTTTGCGAGTGCCTTCCCCCTCTTTAGGGGTGATAATAAGATGCAGAAATGATACTTTGACACCTCTGGTTTAAAGAAAACCACCAAAGCAGCATTAAGTGACACTGATGCAGAAACAATGAATTCTCAACTGCCAGCCATAGTAAGTTTGTTGTGAATTTTTGCACTTACACTGAGTTTTCAGCTTCAGGTTATTTTGCACATTTACTATTTAGATTTATAGATTACATTTAGCATTAAATCTCACAGGGGAAGGCAGTTGCAATCCCTTGTCAACTCCAGGATGACTCCCACCTGATCTCATGAGAAAACTTAACTATTTACGAGGTGGCAAGTTTGTGAGTCAGACAAAAATGTATGAAGAAAAAAGTAAGCATAAAGTCCCACCTCTAACCCCAACCCTAAGCATAACCATCAGTGGGGTGTTAGCAGATTGTACGAATACGAATTAGACACCAATTTGCCAAAACCTGAAATAGTAATGAATTGCTATGAGATTATGTTGGTGAATCAGAAAATTCATGTAGGGAATAATGTATGATACAGATATGTATCCTTAATTCGGTTAAATCTTCAAGATAGATTGAAACTCTGTGTATCATTTGCTTGTTATGTATATGTTCCTCCTGAACTAAGATGAGGGACAGTTTGCTGCATAATGTTGATTGCACAACATCATTCTCACATGCAAGACCGACTACCTTCACTGTTAGGATGTTTATGGGTCATGATCGGGTCAGTTTAGTTTAAAGGGGTGGTATAATGCCCCTTTTTACAAGATGTAAAATAAGTCTCTGATGTCCCCAGAGTGTGTATGTGAAGTTTTAGCTCAAAATACCCCACAGATAATTTTTTATATGTTAAAATTGTCCCTTTTGAGTGTGAGCAAAAACGCGTTGTTTTGTGCTTGTCCCTTTAAATGCAAATGAGGGAGGGCGGAGCTACAACAGCTCATGTCCTTAGCAGCTTGCAGACACGCACTAAAATGTCAGATACCATTCTGTCTTTTATGTTCAAACAGGAGTTGGACAATGATGACAAACTAAAGAAGAAGTGACAATATGTAGAATGCAACAGGACGTTTCTGAATGGTTAGTTGATGAATTTATGTAGAGTTAAAGGGATAGTTCACTTTGAAATGACATTTTGGTATGTTTTAGCTTACCTCAAGGGCATCCAAGATGTAGGTGTCTTTTTTTCCGCAGTAGTTTCAATTTTGATATTTTTAGGTCAAACCGTTCTTGTCTGTCAGTCATAATGCAGGTCGATGGTCACCACCTCAAAGAGCATGCACAGAGTCCAAATTAAAACAATTCCCCGTCGTCCAAATTAAACAATTCCCCATCGTAAGTACACATTGATGGCCTAAGACACGAAACGAGCGGTTTGTGTGAGAAAACGAACAGTATTTATATCGTTTTTACCTCTTGTACACAGCCACGTCCAAGTGATCTGAGAGCGCGGGCGGGTATAGATATATACAATAGAAGTCGCCTTGGCTACTGCAGTTCATTGGAACGAAACCGTAGCCAAGGCGACATCTAGTGTATATATCTATACCCGCCCGCGCTCTCAGATCACTTGGACGTGGCTGTGTACAAGAGGTAAAAACGATATAAATACTGTTCGTTTTCTCACACAAACCGCTCGTTTCGTGTCTTAGGCCATCAATGTGTACTTACGATGAGGAATTGTTTTAATTTGGACTCTGTGCATGCTCTTTGAGGTGGTGACCATCAACCTGCACCCCCTTTGTTGAGTGTTCCCGGGGGCGGGGTTTATGTACATTTTAGGGTTCATGATGTCACTAACCCGGGAGGAAGCTTGTGTAGTCCCTATCAGTCGTTTGTTGTAGTCCTTAAAAAGCGATTTCTGTAAAATAAAATATCTCCCTTTGCTTTGAACTTTGAGCGTTGTAACTTTGCAGATGTTGTTTATGCTCAAACAGCAACATTACACACTAACTAAAGTTAAAAAAGCAAAATCATAATCAACCACCCCTTTAACAATATAGAAGGGACAATTTCAAATTGAATCCAAGATTCATGAAATTGACACTATTTGACTATGGAAAGACAAAACTGAAACAAACCATTAAAAAAACATTCAAAAATAAATACATAAATCCATAGTTAAGAAGGTCAAACATGCCATCATGAACAACTTCTTGCTCTCTTAAATGCTTTCTTGCGCTCACTAACATAACTTCTGCATGCTACTGAAATGCTGGATTCACTTCTCTATACCTCTTCCAAAAAAAAGAAAAAGAAAAAACAAGCAGCATGGAAAAATGCCACAGGCAGGAACACGAGAAACCTAATGTGAGCCGCAGCTATCAGGCCTGTAAGAACACGCTTCCTTAGGCATGACAGCACAGGTGTTTCTGTTCTCTCCTGTGCTTTTTTTATTTTTTTGCGCATATACTGCTGAAAAATACGCATGCTGTTGTTCTTAGACAATATCTAAAGATCATTTTTGCACTTTTACCACAGCACGACCTGAGGGAACGGATACCATTTCAAATGTGATCCTGTGAGAAATAAAGTTGAAATTCCAAATAATACTTGAAACTGAAAAGAACAAGATATATTTACTTCTAGCTTTTTTTCATCTTAGGACAGCAATGAAAATAAGCTGGCCATGTGAATGTATTTGGTGCAGCCATTACGGTACAATGCAAAAATGTGCTGAAGCATTTTTAAAGAGAGTTCGACCACAAAAAGGTGTCAACTTGTTGTTGATTTGTTTGACTGTGAAGACAGATAAAGCGAGCCTGTCCTACCACAAAGCATAACCAGGAAACTGAACCAACATTCAAAAAGGGCAACCTCCTTCACAATAGGCTACATCTCAAACTGAAAGCTAGTTAGTATATAAGCTCACAAGATAGTACAAGCTCACTGTAAACATAGAAATATGCAAACACTCAACACATTATTTAACATACAGTTTCTGCATGTACTGCTTCAGATAGTCACACATGCCCTAAGGGCATGTAAAGTGCCACTGCACGAACCCTGCAGTACAGGAATGCTCCGCTAATTCCAGAAGACCAATCACAGCACGACATCTCACAGCACAATAGCATCACAAAGTAGCCGTTTGCAGAGAGCAGATCAGCATCTTACAGTGATTAGAGATGTGCAGGTGGCAACACTGCTGTTTAAGCAGTCCATCAGTATTAGCCTTTAGTTAATAATTACAATGAACGAACACGTTTTTGATCTTTTCCCCTTTTACATAACACATAATGGCTCGGTTTCACAGATAGTACTTAGACTAAGCCAGGGTTAGGCGGGCCTTAGTTCAATTAGGGCATTTAAGTAGCTTTTATAAACGTGCCTTACAAAAAAACATTACTGGTGTGCATCTTGAGACACAACAATGGGCAGTGACATATTTTAAGATTTGCCAGTGCAAATGGCTTTCAGTTAAGACAGCTCAAACATGCATTTTAGTCTGAGACTAGCTTAAGCCTTGACTGTCGACCTGGGGGAATATATGCCAAGTTTAAATATTCACTTAAAACATGTAACACATGTTAATATATGCAATATAGTTTATACAGTCGTAATTATCTGCCATAACCTAGTCTGGACATCTGCACGTCTTGGTGTTTTAATGCCGACCACTGCTCTGGAATTTGAACCATTGCTGCTGTGTCAGTATTTATAGTTCATGTTTTTAATTAAAACCTGTGGCCTTGCACATCACAAACACTTCCCATGGAGGAGGACAATGACATTGAACAAACAAGCTAATGGATTCACACATGAACAACAAACAAACAAAAAAGAATTTGCTTATATGTAAGAAGTAGTTTCTGTGGATTTATTAAGGGTCCCTATGAAACATTTTTATAGTTAATAATATATAATGTTTCTAGTAATGCTCTGCTCTAAAATAAAGTGAATGTCCACTATTGTTTTTGTTTTTTTAATTACACTAATTTAGGGATGCACGATATATCGGCCACCATATCGGTATTGGCCGATCGTATATGTTCCTTTTTAATGTTATTGTTATCGGCCCGATAAGAAAATTTGGCCGATATATTAAAGCTGATAAATAATGGATTGTTTCCTTCAGCTGAGACACACCAATGCGCACTGTCCGCCATGATGGTTTTGACCTGCTTAAAATATGATTAGAATCACTTCAAAAAAGGAAAATACAGTTAAGTGCAACATGAGCAGAGCAAGTCTGTCATGGGTTACATCAAATTTAAATGAGAACATTATAATTGTGTGCTTGGGACATGGCTTTTAATAGTAAGACGTTTGTTTTTGTAATCAGGCTCTCAACAATTTGATCAAATTTGATTTTTATTTATCGGCCATTATATTGGTTATCTGCTTTCAAATATAACAAATTATCGGTTATCGTATCTAAAAAAAAAATTATATCGGTGTATCCCTTCACTGATTATTATGTTTAGTGTCTGATGACCAATATCCAGAAATGTCTTTTAATAATCTTTGCTTGTGACACAATAATAACGAATAATGAATAAAAATAAATGTAGCCTATGCTTAACCTCTATCTAAACAATACATTAAATAGATAAGTTACCTATGTGAACATGTAGCCTACCTGTAAAAGAGAAAGGGGGGTTAAAACAATTATTGGCCTATCTACTAAATTATTACATCAACTAGATTTTTTGTTTGTTTTTGTAGCCTATAGCTTGCTTAGTAAAACATGTAAAGTCACAAATATCTAGAAAGGTCATGTAAAGTTATGGGAATTTATTGGCCTAAAAGAGTGGGAACCCTTTTTATTGGTTATACTTTGAATGAACCGCGCAATTGTCATATTAACATTTTTATTATTGACCGTTACAAGGACTAATAATTGTTATAATAATCAGCCATACGCAATTGCAAAATAAATGGTTATCCGTACATCGAATAATCTAGATTTGGACCTGTATGACAGTGAAAATGTAGGAACTTACTGTGAGTTGAAATGCGTGTTTTGAATAAACAAAATCAGGAAGTGGCATGATCTATTTGAACACAGAGGAAGTCTGAAAACTCGCACCATTGCTTTTGTTCACAAGAATAGTCTCGGTATCATAAAATTCACTCTTTTTTTCTCTTTTCAGCAGCAGACAAATACGCACAATACACGTAAAACACAATACAGGCACAAAATTCAAAACCATATCTGTAATCACCGTCCATTACAAAGAATACACACGTCAAGTCAAGTGAAATTAAAAGTGATCAAACGCTTTGTTTCCCAACATACTTAGTAAAGTAATGTAGAAGCTTGATATGATTCATTTAAAATCTTTAAACTTGAATTTAAAGTAGGCCTATGATTGATCTTTCTTTGAGTTTGGTTTGAGTGATTTGTACACTCAGGTTGTCTTTTGTAGCCTCTCATCTCACCTGAGCGCTGAAGGAAACAAACGTTCTCTCGCGCCTGGTGTCAGGTTGCATAGTGGAAAGGTAATGCATCTTAATCCATGATTCTTACCTCAATTTCCAGTCAATTCAGTGAAAAGTAAATATAGGGAAACGCTGAAGAACACCCTGCTCAGCGGATCATTGTGAAGATGTGGCGTGTGTCTACATTTTCCGGATTGGCCAATCAGAAGTGTTGGGTTTGACGCGCAGGTTGTGCTCGACTAGACTATGGGAGCGCTGAAGAGGCTCAGCCTACATCTATAAAAGGAATTGATTTCGAGAGAGGAAGGAAGCGGACTAGTTTTGCTATGCCTGTTGCGTTCGCACTGTAGTTTGGACGATTTTGCTTTCACTTGTACGTTTTATTATTTTATACACTGAGGCACTCAGACAGTCTGCAAGCGCGAGCAAAACGACAAATGAAGCAGCGAGCGTTGATTGTAATGAAAATGCTCTAGTTCTTTTGCACTGTATTGTCACAAATTGGGTAAAGTTGTGTGTTAACACACAAATTGAGTAAAAACAATTAATACATTATTAGACCTTAGCCCGATCTACAACAGGCTGATTTTCAGCATGGAAAGAGGTAATGAATAATATCAAAAAATGAATACCACTTCCAAGCAAAGTTCAGTGGAAAAATAGGCTTTTCAAATGTGGTGTTTTCTACCACATTAAAAGTTGTTAATTAATACCATGAGCTTTTATCAGAGAGAAAATCAGAAATTTTTCAGAAACAAATAAGTCAGAAAGTCAGCACTTTTCAAGACTGACCCTTAAGCATATAAAATAACCCAGTTTTGATAATAAAAAAAAACATTGAGACTGCATGGTTTCAACTTAAAGACTTTATTTGAAGACTTGATAGCCAAGTTGATTTTCTTTCTGACTGAACTTACAGTGCAGCAAACAGACACAAAAAAAGGAAGAGAGTGGCGAAAATTCATCCTAAATGTAACATTAGGACTGAATCCAGTTTATTCACGTAGATGTGACGTTGTCCTTTTGACTGTTTCCAGACTTCAGTGTGCTACAATATTAGCAAACACAAGACTCCATCATATGGAGTTGTGCTGGATTGAACATCTAAACAGACAGACATTGTCCAACAGTGGGCTCATCATAGGGGTCTAAACAAAACAGTCCGGGAACGGTGCATCGGCAACTTTATACCACAATCTCGGAGTCGTTTTGTCTTGTTCATTGAGCAGAGATGTTCTTTGTGCTGAATTCTTGTTTTTTATCCTTTAGTTAAAATTATTTGAATGTAACATGACCTAAAACAGAGGAACAAAACCCATAATAAACTACACTTGAAGGGTCCATTCCTCTCCATGCTGAAACACTTTAGCCCTATAAATGTCAAATACTATCATCATCAAATATAGTACAGGTGGCATTCATTAATACATCGTCTATCATTAATACAACAACAGTTAAAAACCAAGAGTGAATGCTGGTCTCCCTGATAGGGTAACAAGAAAGAGGCAGCTTTAGTTCATTCTGAGTCATACCGAGTCAGTCACTCACTGCCGGGTCCCCTTGCAGTTTAATTCAACTTAAATGAACAAAACAAACCAAAACAAACCACATTCCACAGTCACTGTAAGCAAACAATAAAACTCACTCTAAGCAACCTTTAACAGATTGTGTTCTGCTCAACATATGTCCATTTTTATACAAAGCCAACAACGTTTGACCAGTCATATCCATGTATGAGAGAAGCTTTATAATTTATGCATGAGACCAGATGGATAAGGTAGGTTATTGTATGATCTAATAAAACAATATCGACAAGGACACTTTCCCAGAGCTGAGGCATTAGTTTTGTCAGATTTGGCGTTAAACAACAATGGGGAAGAAATTAAACGTTCCCACAGATGCGACCAAGGCCGTAACCACCATAGACACTGAAATATTTGATCGATATGAGCTTTTTAGCGATTTAACTGGTTATATGTAGTGGGGTTCTTGGCTACAGCCACCATATGAACATACTGGCATGGAGAGAATATGGGTACAAAGTGGTAACATTACACCAGCAATTTTCAAGGGCTGTAAATTGGTCTCCTACTCATTGAAGCGTTCAGAATAAAGATTTCTGGCTTTTTTTTTTTTTTTGTGAGTGATGCAAACGGAATGAATGGCAATTTTGATCGTCTATGTATAGCAGATGAGATGTTTAAACCTTTACATTTTGGTTTTGATCCCTGACCAGCATGCCACTATGCTGGGACTTTAAACACTGGTATGTTATTGTATTCTCACTTATCACTTATGCCATCCAAAAATTTAAGAGATGATCTTTTTTTTTTCTTTTAAAACAGTACACTAAAATGTCTAGAGTCACTCTGGCTCCATAAGCAAGCAGGGTTAACATACATTTGCACACTTGTACATTATACATACGTACATAAATATACACTTACATCTGTGCATATGTATGTACAAAGACACACTTTAAATGGACTTACATAATTTCTATATGTGTACACATACACAAAGTTACAGCATACATGTTAAGTGCTAGATTTCCAAGTATAGCTACTGCAAACCCAGTATGGCATGCTGGGTCTGCCATGGCTACGATAATACTGGTAGGCAGGATAACACAGTTTATGAACAACACATAGTTTACACATTTCACCCTTGAGGATTAAGGGAGCATGGGTTTGATTCTTCATGTTACGTTTGTTTGGAGACCGTTTGGGTTTCAGCAGCTATGTACAGAGGCAATGCCCACAGTCCAGTGTGAGGCTAGAGAGAATGAGAGAGAGAGAGAGAGCGGAGCTTGTGCTAGTTAGAAAGCCTCTCGGCCGCCGCTTATACACTGTCAGTCTGACAGAATGTGCACAAAGGACATTGGGAAGGCCCCTTTCCTTTCAGGCTGCCCCTCTATGTGCCCGATCTGTAAAAAAGGCAGGTAGATGAATGTGACAATATGCCCTAAAACTGCATTAACAATACTAGTAGCAAGCGCACAGCACAGATTTACTCACCCACCACTCCTGGTCTTCCTCTCCTGTAACAATTATAACCTCCCCCTCCACAAAAGTCAACTCATCATCATTATCTGCTTGGCAATCGTAGATGGTTTTCACACGCCTAATTTTGCTCTTTGCCTGCAAAGAGATGATCCTCAGTTATTTTAGTGTTACACCTGTTCATATTTTCCAATAAGTGTTAAATAAGTGTATAAATAAGTGTATTTTTTTTATTAATAATAAAATAATAAATAAAATAATGCCTTTTAAAGATTTTTTTTTTTATGTTAAAAAGTGCACTTTTTAAGCTAAATATTTTCCCTTTTTTTTTGTTGTTGTTGTTAGGTTTAAAATGATAAAACAATAGATATAGGTCATGAAATGAGGAAACAAAATTATGTGTGCACTTTTGGGGGCCACTGTACATATATAACACTCTAAAATATCTTTCACTCACTACTGTGTTTATTTTCCGTGGCATCGGGACAGGCATCTCCACAGCTCCTGCAGGCGCACCATTAGTGTCTTCACTGGCCTGTCTGGGAGAGAGCTCCTCCTGCTGACTGGATGACTGCACCTCCGTCAGCTGGGGCTTCGGGCTGGTTTCCTCCTGTGTCGTTTGCCTCTGTGTGGTCTCAGCTGCTGGAGACATCATAGGCTTGGATGGGAGGTCAGAGAGCTGCGGCTTAGGGGGAAGATCCTTAAGCTGTGGTTTCGGGGGCAGGTCAGAAAGCTGAGGTTTTGGGGGTAAATCCGACAATTGTGGTTTCGGGGGAAGATCAGACAGTTGCGGTTTAGGGGGAAGGTCTGAGATGTGAGGTTTCTGTGGCACCTCCAGGGGCTGGGAGCGTTCTGCGGGTTGTGGGATTTTAGGTGGAGGCTCAGTGGGTCTGGTTATTGTATCTGAAGCTCTGGTGTGAGGCGTGTCCTGGGCATGTGGGGGTTTCTGCAGCACATCGGGACCAGACTTGTCCATTGAGGGGAGGTGGATTGTGTCAATCTTTCGTAGTGCCACTGAAAGAGCAAGACCCCATGGGGCAGGTCAACGTAAAGGTAAAAATTAGAAATTGAAGTAAATCCGTTGTATTTAATGCCATGTTAAATGTACCTTTTTGAGGTAGTTTGGGAAGAACTCGTGGGCCAAATGCTGCTTTTGTGTTCATAGAAGTAGTGCTGAAATCAAAAAGGTCCTGTGATTAATTTCTCTATAACAGACTAGAAAAAAAAACCTTCATGATGGATTTATGAAGATAACATGAAAATGTTAATGGTCTACCGGAAAATGTTTTGTTTACAGTTAAGATCTATTACACACACTGTAAAATACACAAATGTTTTTTTGTGCAATACAGGACTTTTCAATGTCTAAATGTCAGTGTGGTGCAACACCTTTGCTGCTGCTGAATTCCCTCAAACTTATTGGCCGGGGATGTCCGATTCGCAGAAGGAGGTGTAGAATCACTTCCTATGAGGTTCAAAATAAAAAGGGGGAAGGAGGTTGAAAGCGGTTTTGAAGTCCCCGTATTTCATTAAGAGCTTTGGCCATGTCTTACACTCTTTGTTTTTATGTCCCAGGAACCTTCATTGATATCACCAAGACATTTTTTTTATGTTAAAATATTTTCTCAAATCGCAGCTTAGTTCACCCAAAAATGTAAAATCTGTAATTTACTCACTCTCATGTCATTACAAACCCGTAAGACTTTTGTTCATCTTCGAAACACAAATGAAGAGATTTTAAATGTAATCTGAGAGATTCCGGGTCCCTCCATTGACAGTCCACGCAACTACCACTTTTGACACTTCAAAATGTTCATGAAGAGAAAGTTCTGTTCATCATATAAAGTGATCGTGTCTCTTCATAAAATTTGGACTAAACCGCTCAATTCATATGGATTAGATTTACGATCTCTTTATGAACTTTTTGAAGTGTCAAAGTGGTAGTTGCATGGACTGTTAATGGAGGGACTAATATCTCTCAGATCTCATTTAAAATGTCTTCATTTGTACTTTAAAGATGAACGAAAGTCTTATGAGTTTGGAATGACATGAGGGTGGGTAAATTAAGACAATGGTTTGTTTGCAATTTATTAAACTTTAATATGCCAAGACAACTAAAAGAGGGTTGATTTCTCTGAAAAAATTATTCAAATAAAACGGTGGCTCTGTGGCACTATTAGATCTTCACCAGCCCAATTACCTCAACCAATGGCATGAGTTTGGGGCCAACTATTTGTTTATCCTACCAATGAAACAGTGTTTGGGGAAACCAGTTTGAAAATGGTCACTTTTCACAAATACAGTAGACTTTTGGTGTCCCGAGACTTTAAAAAAAAAGAATTAATGCTGATAAAACACTGTTATAATTTTGACAAATTCTTAAATTGATATTTTGTCTAATCGTAATAATTAACTAATTTTAATCACCATTTTAATTTGAGTTGTTCTGTTAGGTGAAGCTAATAGAACACATTACACATTTTACCTTTAAACAATTTAATAGGATATTTTAATTTAAAACAATGCAACAACACAAACAAAATGAATGATAATTATTAAATCGCAAAGCTCAGAATCACAAAACAAAAAGAAAGCTGCCATAAGCTAATTACTAAGAAAAACCACTTTAACTCTCATTGGGGGGTGAGGAAAGAGAACATGCTGAAGAAAATGTAACATTAAGTGCTAGATGTATTAATATTTTTGGTTGTTTGATATGTCAGGCATCCTCCCAGACAGCTCTCGGTCTTTGATTATTGACACACTCAAGAACAAGATCTCTAAATCAATTATTCAGAATATCACTTCATTATGTAATGGCCATTTGAGGTCAGGCTGAGAATTCCTACCCACCCATTTCACACCAACACCACCACCACTATGAGCAACAAAACAACAAAATGACAAGAATTTTTCAGAGGTGTTGGCAAAAAACTTTTGTTTCTGCAATCACAAAACAGAGGTGTTGCCACCTGGACGCACCTTTGCTCTGCGGGCCCTGCAGTACGGGGCTGGGGGGGTCTGAGTGGGTGCGCTTGTGTCCGGGAGGTGGAGGAGGCGCTCTCTTCTTAGACAGAGTGGAGCTGCCTCCTGCACTCGATTGCGATCCCAGCGGCAGGGAGGTGGGCGGTCCAGAGGACGGAGCTGAAAGAGTGACGAGATGACGTGATTGGTCGAGAAGCAAGTGAGGCCCGAACGCACCGGAACACAAGGGCAAAGACAACACTCCCATCATGTCAGGAGTGATGAGTGTAAAGTGATTTCCAAAAGCACAACCAAAATAATCAAGAAAACGACAGCTAACATGGTCGCAGAATGCAGGTGCGGGCCGGCTGATATCTGATTAGATAAAACGACAGCCAAAGGTTCCACATTCCAGTTCAGTTTGCAAGCAAACAGTGGTTGTGGTGTGAGAGGATGTTTTACAATCACTAAGGGTCAGCCTCAACCGATTCCACATTATACCTCCCCCGCAATTAGAGTTAATGTAAAGAACAGTACATGCAAACAATTCAATCTATCATCATGTTTTACCTTTCCTGCTACATGGGCTGCTCTTTTTTTATCTGCAGCGTCATGCATAAAGGCATGTATACCTTTCCCAGTGGTCTTGCTGGCTATTGTGGGCCCCTCTGATACCGGAGATGCAGGTGTTTCGGTGGAGGTGCTGTAGACAGGGTTGGCAAAGGCTCCGTAGGAGAGTCTCTGTTTGTCCCTGTGTCCTAAATACCCCGGCAGAGACAGCTTCTCCTGAGGGGACACGCTCGAGGAATGACAGAAGCTCTGAGGTCGGGGAGAACGCTCCTTCTTTACCGGACTGGGCTGGAGATGGAAAAATATTACACATCACTTGATTTTGAGACTAGTCCACAGCCTCTCCAAAACCTTGCGATTACAAGTGAATGCATTAGGTGGCACTGTGTATACGTGGCGTTGAGGTTGTGTGTGCTTTCAGGCACATCCAAGTGTGGTAATATTTTGATTTCGGTTCTCATTTCACGAGTCATGTATCTTTGCAGATAAGGGTTCCACTTTTATGATGGCATAAAATGCGCTATTTAAAGCGCTACAAGGAACTTGGTCGCTTATCAAATCGTTTTGCTTCTGGGTGGCAAGAGAGCTTTGTTTGCACAGTGGACTAAGAGCATTTTCCACCCTATTGTTAGAAGACTAATGTGACAACCATTATATAGATTCTTACATAGACTTCAGTTATCACAATTTTTATTTGTGCATTACCCTAATGGCAGTAATATACTTTTTGTTTTCTATGTAAACTCTGGGTAAGATTGGCTTCTTTTTTTTTTTTTTTTTAAATAGCATATTGTTTTTTTAAGAAACCTGTACACATAAGCTTAGTTTGATACAATTACAAAATATAGAACTTTTGTGAATAAAACATAATACAATTTTGCAAATTTGTTCACCCCAAAATGAAAATTCTGTCATCATTTACTCACCCTCATATTGTTCCAAACCTGTAAGACTTTCGTCTATATTCGGAACACAAATTAAGATCTTTTTGATGAAATCTGAGACCTTCTGTCCTTCCGTTGACAGCTACACAACTTTGACACTTCAAAAAGTTCATAAAGAGTTTGTAAAAAAAAATCCATTTGAATTGAGCAGTTTAGTAGTTTAGTTCAGTTTAGGTGTTGTTTAGTTTAGTTTAGAGACACGATCACTTTATATGATGAACAGATTGAATTTAGGCTTGTATTCACATATAAACATTCATCAACTCACACATAAGTTGTGGTAAACGGAAGCTCAAGCATGTTCGCTTCACATGTGAGAACCAATGAGGTTTGTTCTCGTGTTACACAGCACGTTTGAGCTTCCACAAGAACCAATGAGGTTTGTTCTCGCGCGTCACGCAGTTATGGGTGAGCTCCTGTTTATATTTAACTGTGAATAAAAGCCTAAAATAAATCTGTTCATCATATGAAGAGATCGAGTCTCTTCAGAAAATGTTATCTACACAGCTCAATTCATATGGATTAGTTTTACGATCTCTTTATGAACCTTTTGAAGCATCAAAGTGGTAGTTGCATAACTGTCAATTGAGAGTGCAGAAAACTCTCAGATTTCATCAAAAAGATCTTCATTTGTGTTCTGAAGATGAAAGTCTTACAGGTTTGGAACAACATGAGGGTGAGTAAATGATGACAGAATTAAAATTTTTGGGAGAACTAACCCTTTAAGTTTTGCACTATGTTCTAACCAGGTGTGAAGTTTCCAGCAACAAGTAATCAGTTACCTACAAACTTACTCATAATACCTAAGCTTATTACAGGTGCATGAAGAGGGAGAGTTAGTGGAGCTCTAGTATAGGGAGATATTGGACAAAGCAAAAGGTGGGCGCACAAACCTTGTCATCTAGGTCATCGTCACTCTCGTCAATCTCCTCCAGCCGCAGATTCCACTCATACTCCACATGCACGTGAGGATTAAACCTCCCAGCTGCTGCCTCCATCAGCTGCACAACCAATCACAAAGCCATTAACATAATACACGTCTCCTCTCTGACATTAATGCCAGAAAATAAAGGTCATGTTTTGAACAATTACATGACTGTATAGTGAAATTGCAGGTGGTTGTATGGCAAAATTCTTCTGTAATTACCACAGTGTCAGCAACACAGAAATGAAGCATTGAATATAAAGTATCACACTCACTAGCTCTTCACACTGTGCATTTTTCATTCGTCTGGCAATGTCCAAAGCTGTCTCCCCATTTTGATTAACTGAAATAAAACACATAAAGCACATAGGTACAGCCTTGCTACTACTATGGAGAAATGACATATTTTAAAACTAAGCAAGAAGCAAAAAACAAAGCCTCCAGGTTAGGTGTGGTGACACCTGTGTATTATTCAGTAGAAATGAAAAGAATTTGAGGAATGAAACTCGTTGGAAGATGAGCCTCTAAGCATTCAGACCGGCATGTGGGTTCCAGAGGCCTGTATTTACAGAGGTTTTTAAACCTCTGTAAAATATCCAATAATCTCTAGCAAATCATGTTATGACTTTATATGAAATGTTAGAGTGATTATACATAGGTTTGGGGTCAGTAAGATTTTTTTTTTTGTTACTTTTTTAAAATAATTTACTGTATTTTTTTATTATTAAATGAATACAGTCATGTGGTCTTTATATATATTATGAATACTGCATTTAATCAACTTAATCTTAAAACTTAAATCAACAAATTAATGTAGAATCTAAATAAAGGAAGTATATGTTAATAAATTCACATAACCATGCATTAAGGTTTAAACAACAAAGTATTATATTACAAATTATCAGACTTCTATCATTTATTAAAATGTTTATTTACAGCAATGTAATTGCTATTGTAGAATTTAAAATTTAGACAAATGTCAACAATCAGCTGTCTTTATTTATTTTGAAATAACTCCAGATGTTGTCTCTGTTGAAACACCATTGCTACAGATAACCCACTTACCCAGGTCAATAGATGGTTTTCCCCTGAGCAGCAGTTTGAGACACTCTGACTTTTCATATGTGCAGCAGTAATGGAGAGCAGCGTTTCCACTCTCCGTCTGTCTGTCTGGAGTTCCACTGCACACACAGATCCATATTTAACATCTTGCAGCTTAATTCTCTCCTAATGAGCAACAGTGGACTAATACACACTACAGAATGTTCTGTCCGTTACCTGTTTTGGACAAGAAAGTCCACCAGGTGCAGCGAGGTCTGGTCTGACATCCGCACAGCAAAGTGCAGTGCTGTCTCTCCCGGGTCCTGTCGACAGTAATTCAGTGCCAGAATCAGGACAACATTACTAAGAAATATTTGCATTCATTTAAATATTAATGAGTACTGACAAACCCTTGGGGACCACACTTCTCATCTGACCTGAGGTCAGTTCATATACACTCTGAGAAATAAATGACTATACTTCTCTAAAAAAGCAGCATATCAATCAGTTAATCTATGACAAACTATTAGTCAAAGATCAATACCCGTCCTGCTTCTGGAAATGGATCCATTAGCTCCACTCCATCTGCATAGAGCTGAATCAGAGCCATCAGGTCTCGAGTTCTCACGGCCTCGTACAAGTCGCCCTGTCTGGCTGTGGCTGTAGTGGCTGTCCGCCGAGCAAACCTGTGCTCCACGTACTTTGTGTTTATGTACTCCTTCCTCTCGTTCCTAAAATAGTTCATTTCAAAAAGCACATACTGCTTAACATATGAATTAGTGCATTAACTACTAAACAAAGGGTCATTCCAATAGTTAAAGTCTGTAGTACTATCTACGGTTGTTAAGGTATGCTAGGTAAGCCGGTACTCACATGTCACTTGATGGTGTTGGCTTTGGTGAAGGGCTTGGCAGATTCCCTTCTAAAATTTCATTAAAACTACTGTTACCCACATTCTTAGCCAGCTGTGGAAAGATCGCAATCGGCTGTGAGTAACAAGCATGTTAACAGATCATGGCATACCTAAAATTTAGTAATACATTCATCAAACAGATTATGTTAAAAAGTCAACACTTTTTCATTTATATATACACAAACTACCGTTCAAAAATTTGGGGTCCGCAATAATAAATCAAAAAACCTTATGCTCACCACGGCTGAATTTATCTGATCAAAAATACAGTAAAACCAGTAATATGCTGATTAAAAATACAGTAAAAACTGTAAAATTGTGAAATATTATTAACTTTTGTATTTTAATATATTTTATAAACAATTTGTTATTGTGATGGCAAAGCTGAATTTTCAGTATCATACTCCAGTCTTCAGTGTCACATGATCCTTCAGAAATCATTCTAATATGCTGATTTGGTGCTCAAGAAACATTTATTATCATCAATGTTGAAAACAGTTGTGTTGCTTACTTTTTTTGTGGAAACTGATAATTTTTTGTTAGAAAGTTGAATGGAAAGTCAAAAAAAAAAACATTTATTTGAATTAGAAATGTTTCGTAACAGTTTACAGTTCTTTTTACCATCATTTTTAATCAATTTAATGCATCTCAGCTGAATAAAAGTATTAATTTCTTCCAAAAAAACCCAAAAAACCTGACCCTTAAACGGTAGTGTAAATTACAAGATTTACATTCACATTACCAAGAGTTCAGAGGTGCCGAGTTTGTCTAGTTCCATGGACTGGATGCGTGAAATATGGACACCCATTTCCCTGTGGATCCCTGAACACTCGATGCATGTCAGGATGCCGAGGTTAGTGGATAACCATTTAGGCTCTAGAGCAGATAAAATGGGAGAAAATTGGGTTTTATATTGTAGTCGATGAGCGCTGTGTCCTGCCACTCACCTCTAAGCCACAAGGTGGCGCATGAATCTATGAAACTCTGTTTTGAAACCTCACGGCATTGATAAAATGGGGACTGTGTCAGATGCCACTGCTACAAAACTTTCACACACAAACTTGGCTAACCTGGTGCTCCACAGTCGCAGCAGACTTCATTTCCAGGCATGCGCAGCACATCCTCGATGATGGCTTTGGTCAAGTCTTCCAAACTGTCATCTCCAGCACTCTGCTCCCCACGAAACGCCATGTTCAGAGCCTCTTCCTTACTGTTAGTCAGCACTGAAATCCATCTGCTCATCACACATGAACATATATATGCATTAATCGCTTGCACACCACCACAGATGGGCATGCACATGTGATAAGTTATGTGAAATACCACACGCACACACACAAACATAAAGACAGATTTGCACGCAAACACATTTATGTATCAATATATGTGCTATACAGATATTTAAATATCAACAGACACACACAAGCTTACTAATCCACAGCAAAATATATAATATAATATTATATTATAATATAATATATAAGCAACATGAATCTCACAATGATTTTTTTTTAGCTATTAAGCATACTAAAGACCATAATTTAAACTTCAATAGCAAAAACAGCATTAGAGTAATTACTTTCTGGGAATCTGCTCAACAATTTTTTTTAAATATCAACGATTAGTTCGCAGCATCACTCAAAAATGTTCACAGAAGTTTCAGCATGTTTTTTTTTTTCTATATAAAAATGTTTTAGTAAAAATATATGAATACATAGGTTATGAAAAGTGTTACTTTTTTTGTTACCTTATTCATGTAGTGCAAAAACGGCAATTTTGTACAATTATTTCTTATTTTTTCTTATGCTCACCAATAATTCATTTATTTATGATTAAAATTTAAAATAACTGATTTCTAATTTAATATATTTAAAAATGTAATTTATTCCTGTCATGGGGCAAAGCTGAATTTTCAGCATCATTACGTCAGTGTCCTTCAATGATCCTTCAGAAATCATTCTAATATTCTGATTTGGTGCTCAAGAAACATTTCTTAATGTTGAAAACAGTTGTGCTGCTGAATATTTTGTGAAAACTGTGATGTATTGTTTTTAGGGTTCTTTAAGGAATAGAAAGTTCAATAGAACAGGATTTATTTGAAAGCTAAATAATTTGTAACATCATAAATGTCTTTATTGTGACTTTGGATCAAGTTAATGAATCCTTGATGGTAGTATATGTTTTCTGTCTTATATTTTTTGTTATATGTAGCACACAGTCCTAGAATATTCTTCTCATTAACACAAAGAGGCACTGATACACTCACATCTTGTTCTCACTCATGAGCAGAGAAATAACAGATGGTATCAACTCTCGAACTAACACATTCACACTTACATCACAAACTCCTGTTCATCCTCTGCCTGGAAATGATATGTTCGATTATCTGCAGAGGGAAAGAGGGAGAGAGATTATTAGGGGAAGAAGTGCATTATGTTAACTGCTCTTCAGCCTCTGAACACTGCACTTAGTAGTCTCTGCCTGTGTAATGGAGTTCTTCTGGAGGCCTTTCTAGCACTTGGCACGGATGGAAGTACTCTGAAGTTTGGCAGGGGACATAGGTTTTGTGTAGTTACTCACGGGAGATGAGGTCAAAGCACTTCTTATCCTCTCCGCTGGGTTTAACCTGACAGGTCAGCAGATTCAGTCTCACCGGTTGCCTGTTGGACTGGACAGAGTAATTACAGTCAGTCTTAGGGCCAGTTTATGGACTTGTCACTTGCCCTGTGAGGCCAAATATGTCACCAAGGTAAAGGCATTAACCTAGCTAACGTAGATGAGACTTTGTGAAAATTGGAAGAGTGACTTGGAAAATCATCAAATGACATGGTTTACCAGTTGTTTATGAATTTATAGTTTTCATTAAGTTAATGATGTATTATTTTATTATTATATTATTATTTTTGTTTAACTATTATTTATTTATATTTTATTTATTTAAAACATTTATATAAAAATATAAACCGATTTCTTTCTCACACATACAAATATGTTGCTAAAATAACATTTATATATATCTGTGTAGTGGGGTCAGTGAAAATTGCTAGGGTAGGTTAAAAAAATAAGAGAGATAAGAGAAATAAGAAAACAAAATAATAATAGTTGGACAACTTGATTTATATATTAATTGATGTATGTAACTAAACACATGTCAGTATGAGAAGTCATAACAATATTTAATTATACAAATATTTTAGAAACACTTGTATAAATAATGTGTTTTTGCACACATTACTGTCTAACTCAAATCCCAGAGAGAATGTTTTGCTGAGAAAATAAAAATGAGAAAATCTACAAAAAAAGCTCTAGGGACAAAAGCCTTTGCTGGAAGTAATGTGGTAAAATAGATTGCTATAGCTCCATATTGGTAACAATAACAGCCTTGATGGACTGCCAACACAGTTCATGCGTGACATC
Source organism: Leuciscus leuciscus (assembly GCF_965113295.1). Taxonomy (NCBI): domain Eukaryota; kingdom Metazoa; phylum Chordata; class Actinopteri; order Cypriniformes; family Leuciscidae; genus Leuciscus; species Leuciscus leuciscus. The sequence goes on from NC_138730.1 coordinate 29,724,365, forward strand.
TGGGCAGTATTGTAGAAATCATCCTTCAGAAACATGTGAAAATATTTTTACAATAAAATGTAATTAGTTGCAATGGAGTATCCAACACAGGATCGATGGTTTCAGACTTAAGACAAACCTATGAGGTATGCAGACTGTTAGGTTAGGGTTTGGAGCATATTAAAATGCTATCAGACAGGAATATGAGCACATTGCCACAGAGACGAGAGACCAAAATGCATTCGCTCCACACGGAGCGTCCTTACAGCAGATTACACCAGGAAACTCATCGACCACCTGGGGCCCGGAGCATGCTGGGTCTCGTTCGTGCTAATATCATCAGTGTATGAGTCAGATTGCACCGGGTGCATGTTTCTATGGTAACTGGGCAGCACTACCCCCCATGTTCACCTTTACACGGTGAGAGATAGTTTTGAATGAGTGCTAAAGTGAGAAAACAAAAAGATTTTTAAATTGTGGCAGCTGTGTTGCTTCACCGTTTATATACAACAGTTTAAAAGCTACAGCTATAATTAATTAAAAAAATTGAACTAAAAAATATTACATTCGATAGGTAAGTAGTAATTAAATGAGACCAAACATCATTTTAGAGCAAATATCAGCATATTCTGTGAGTATATCTCGTAGTATTACTCTGGTTAGTGAAGTACTCACTGTGGCATGGGAGATGGTGAGGATGCCATTTTTCACTGAGCACTTCCTCCTCTGCCACACCTTACGGATCCTGTGAATGAAAATCATTACACCCGTCCTTAGAATCTCTAAGATGGCTTGATAATTGGAACAAAGGAGGAAAATGTTTGATTTATTTAATTTAAGAAGAATACCAATTCTGTTCTGTCACATTCTTTCAAAGTCAGAAGGTAGTTTTCCATGAGTAAGCTACTAAATAAGGTTTGAAATCAGTGGAACTCTGTTCACAATGTGTGAATTGAACAAAATTCATAAAATTTTAAAAAGGGTTGCAAATATAGCCTAAATCAAGTTGTTCCTAAGTGGAAGGGATTCTTGTTCCTTAACAGGTGTTGGTTTATAGTTATTGATAAACTTATATTTCCCATAAACTACACAAAATATATTTATTTGATATCTTTTTCATACAATACATTTTTACTACAGGTTTAATTGGTTCAACACAGCCAGCACTACAATTTATGTAAAAAAAAAAAAAAAAAAAAAAAAAAAAAAAAAAAAAACCTTTGTAAAAAACCATTACAAATTTGGAGGTTAGTAAGACCTTTTTTCTTCCAAGTCTCGCACACCAAGGCTGCATTTCCATTAAAAAAATTCAATAAAAACAGTAATATTGTGAAATATTATTACAATTTAAAATAATTTATATTTTAATATATTTTAAAATGTCATTTATTCTTGTGATAGCTAAGGTGAATTTTCAGCATCATTACTCCAGTTTTCAGTGTCACATGTGTCAATGTCAAGAAATCGTCCCCTTGGAATTATAAGGTTCTATCTGACATTTTTGTCAAAATTGAGTTATTCACATATTCTTATTCTGTGACAACTTATTTACATTATGTGATGTTTTTTTTAAAGTTGTGTACATTTTGGGACTTTTTATTGAAAAAACAAAAAGGTTCTATCTACAAAGTCGAACTCTAACTTGGCTCTATAAGGTTCTATCTGCGTGAGCCAATCAGCACTTTGAATGCAGAGAAGAGGACCAATCAAAAAATTAGTCATAGAGAGTATAAATCTGTGTTTTAAAAAATGAGTCACAGAGAGTATTATAGTTCTGTGTTTTAAAGGGATAGTTCACCCAAAAATGGAAATTCTGTCATAATTTACTCACCCTCAAGTTGTTTCAAACCTGTATGAATTTCTTTTTTCTGCAGAACACAAAATAAGATATTTTGAAAAATGTCTGTAACCAAACAGTTGATGGACCCCAATGACTTCCATGGTAGGAAAAAAAAATACTATGGAAGTCAATGGGGTCCATCAACTGTTTGGTTACAGACATTTTTCAAAATATCTTATTTTGTGTTCAGCAGAAAAAAGAAATTCATACAGGTTTGAAACAACTTGAGGGTGAGTAAATTATGACAGAATTGTATTTTTTGGGTGAACTATCCCTTTAAAAAATGAGTCCGACATTTTTTGTGATTATATAGTCAGTGAATCATTTTTCAATGATTATTAACTATGAATTAATTTGCTGAAGCATGTCTGTTTTCTTGCAGTTTTTAAAGTCTTAAAATGTCTTAATTTTTACAATATTAAGCCTTAAAGGTCAAATAGTCAACCATTTAATTGATGGGGTCTTAATTACAACAATAAACATTAGCATGTTATTTCAGCCATACTGATGTCTAGAGAGAAAGCCATTTTACCTGGCCCACTTTAGGTGGAATAAAGTCCTGCTCAGATGTATTACAGTAGCTGCTTTCGGTCTAAACAAAAGAAAGATTAAAGTAACAATTTCTGCAATAATGTGTTTAATTACCCACCAAATTGGTATCAAAAATTAACATCTGCACTGGACAAAATATTTAGACCTACCTTGCTTAATTTGAAATGTCCTAAATACATGGAAGTGCTAAAAATATGAAATAAATGTCATAGAAAGGATAAAATTTTACTTTCTAACACATGTTGAGACATTGTTACAACATTAATAATTTTATATTTAGTGTTCAAATAATGTTTTAGCAGATAGAACCTTATAATTCTAAGCGAAAAGTGTTTTTGTAGAATTAGAAGGTTCTATCTGCATTTGACCCATTCCAAAAATCCCCATTTACAAATTTGAGAGGATTTTGATATTGTATATTTAGAGTACATTTAGGGTCCCTGTTATTTTCATGTTTGAAAGAAACTTGTTCCCCATATAAATTTTCCTATATGTAATGCAAAAACTTTGAAGCTCAATATCTCAAAACTGCTCAGAACGCAGATAGAACCTTATAATTCCAAGGGGACGAAATGTCAAGAAACATTATTATTATCAGTGTTAAAAGACGTTTATTGTTTTTTTATTAAACAGTGTTTATTTGAAATTGAAATTATTATTTTTTACATTATAAAAATCTGTCACTTTTGCTCAATTTACAGCATCTTTGCTAAATAAAAGTATTTCTTTCTCTTTGAAAAACCTTACTATGCCCAACTTTTGGTACTGTATTATGTTAGATAAACTCTTTTCAAAAAAAAAAAAAAATGTAAAAATGTTATACTTAAAAAAAAAAAACACTAATCCATGGGATTTGTGCCATAAATGCTTTTAAAAGAGCTTATTCAAGGGTAATGCCTAATGATACATCTTCTATGGTAAAGCATCGTGATGCCTGATGTTTATACTGAATATATTTAAGTGAATTGACACTTTAGAGCTGGAAGAAGCAGTGATCAGAAGCAATGTGGTGTTGAACCAATCAATTACAGTGTAGCCAATTCCATTAGACACAATCAAGAGACAATTAAGTCACATAACTCATCTGACTACATTTCACATCAGTGTGTGAGCTCACCCATCACTCTTCTTGAAGAGATAGCCCTTCTTCTCACAGCCAAACTCCTTATTGCCCTGCAGCTGGTGCATACTGTAACCGCTCTGCTTGCTCTGAGAATCCTGCACATCACAACAAAAACATTCAAAATCTAACGAATAAACCGTACCGAGCAAATTAGCATGCCATTATACGATCATAAATTTAGTAAATGAAACCTTATCATAAACGGGGGAAAAAAGTGTGATCAAAAGTCTGACACTACATTGAAAATCTGGGATTTTTATTTTTCATAAAACAAAACTGAAAAGAAACAAAACAAACAAAGAAACAATATGATTGAAAATGAAGAAGAAATATTCAGTATTTTATTCTAGTACCAAATGCAACCACAATATGATAGTAAAATTCTATTGTATTAAATGAAAAATTGTCAGTAGACATTTGCACACACAGTATATATAATAAAATCAGACAAAGGAAAAAAGTCTGGCAAACACTAAACATTACTTTTATGAACTTACTCTCCTAGACTTCAGTTGGAAGGCAGTGAAAGAGAAAGGAGGAAAGGAGTCAGAAATGCAGATGTCAGATTATTATTATTGCATTTGTGCGTTGAATAAAAATGAGAGCAAACCTAGCGTTGCAATGTTCACAGCAGTATCCGAGGATAATACAACGCAGGGCATTGTTATTCAATCGAGACCAGAAATGTCCGGTTCAAATGGACATCAACTCCAAACAAAACACATAAAAGATCAAACGCTGGGCTCTACAAAAGAGCTTGTGTTGTCACTGTCTGACCCTTATGTCCATGTTTCCTCTCTCTCATGAGAACATGTGCGCTCGCACACAAACACTGAAAACCTACTTCACAGTCTCTCAGAGGCAGTAAATGTCAGGACAAACTGGACATGAAAAGCATATTCACATCTGGACTCATTCATATCTTTAATGCTGAGTACAGCATGTAAACCCATTGTTGCATGATATATATGGAAGTGATTGCACTATTATAGATTACCCTCAGTGATCCTTCAAAGACAAAAGGGTCACTGCAGATTAAAGGCACAGGACACATCCTCCGCTGATCTACCTACCTCTTTCTGGTCCAGTTGTAAGGATGACTTGATGAGGTCTCTGAGAGCTGTAAGTTGTTTTTTCTCTTCGTCCTGGGTCTGTTTGATCTGACAGTAAAGATTTACAGAGTTACAATATGGGGAGAAATAAACAATATAAAACAAACAGTTTCCTCATTTCAAGATGTCTGCAGAAGAGTAAACACTTTCTTGAGGAGGCACTGCTAGTTAACCTTTATTACTTTTTCAAAGAAACAGTTGGTTTGAGCTTTACTTTTTCCTGTCTGAATATGAGATAATATTTCACTCATAGACTCACATATCAATAATGCTTATGTTTTATGATATCATATTTAATTTAATCATAATGTTCTCATAAGCAGAGCTGCATGCATAGTAAAAGAACTAACAACATAACAGAAAACTATAAAACAGGTCTAAAGAAGCACAAATGTAAAGGTTTACTAACATTATAGAGATCAGCTGCTAATTTCTCGATATACTGCTTCAACTTGTCAGCGGTTTTCAAGCCGTCCTGGAAAAAACTGAGAGAAAATTCAAGCACAAATGAAAGGTTGTTATGCATTTGTTTAACACTATGTATACTACTGTTCAAAAGTTTGGGGTCGTTAAGATTTTTTAAGTCATTTACACTCATGGCTCATCAAAGCTGCATTATTTGATCAAAAATACAGTAAAACAGTAATATCATGAAATATTATTACATTGTAAAATAAGTATTTTATATGTTAATACATTTTAAAATGTACTTATGTGATGGCAAAACTTAATTTTCACTTCAGTGTCACATGATCCTTCAGGAAATCAATTTATATGTTGATTTGGTACTCAAGAAACATCTATTAATATTAATCACAGCTGAAAACAGTTGAGCTGCTTAATATTTTTGTGTAAACTGTCAGGACAATCTGACAGTTTTGTTTCAGGATTTGTTAACATTTGTTTCAGGATTCTGATGAATAAAAAAGTTAAAAATAACAGCATTTATTTTAAATAGATAAAACATTTTTTGTAACATTATACATTTTTAAGGCTGGAATACTACACAAATTTTGCTCCGATTTTTGCCACGATTTGCTGTCTGGATGAGTCGACAATAGTTGGCAAAAGTCTGCAGAATTTGGGCAGTCGGAGTTGGCAGATTTCACAGAATATCGCATACTGTATGATAGGCACAGACTCCGATTTCTTAGCTTCAGACAATGATTCCATAGAACCAGAGGATATCAAAACATGTTTGATATTTTGAACTGATTTTAGAACATATATCGTAGTGTATGATGCGTCAATACTGAAACCAAAGCTGTCCTTTATCTACCAGTGTTGCAATTAATACAACAAATATAATAACAATAAAAAAAAGTGCATTTACAGAACATGTGTAACAAATTAGCCTAAAAATTTGACAGATAAAACAACCACCTCTAAAGACTAAAGTATACTTCTTTTTTTACACATTCGCTAGCATATGCATACAGTCGAACCCGGCGCCATTCAACGTTTACTCCATTTGATAGTGTTATGCTGAGACATGTTGTGTATGGTGTGTGTGTGTCTCTCTCTCTCTCTCTCTCTCTCTCTCAATTCTGCAGGTTGCACCGCCCTAATTGAATGTGTTGGTAACGTGCCCCGTGGTTGGTCAAGATGGGACTGCGCGTCTTTAAAAAAAAGGAAGAGACGTGGATCTGGAGGGGAGGGGAATGTTGTTCATAGCGCTGTCGTTGAAACTGTTGTTGTTGTTGGAAAGAGAATTAACTCTGTGTAGTGACTTTTATAAATAGAAATACGGTGTTATTTATTTTCCTCTCACCTTACCCCCCTGGTTTGTTGTTCTTTTCTCATTTCTTTTGTAAGGTTTTCTGTAAACGGTTTTCTTTTAACACTCAACGTGGCTCAAGTGTTTCGCTCATTATTATAATTATTGTAAATGTCACTGCACTTCAGCACGGAAGCCGTAGGGGTTGCGGTGCCATTTTTTCTTTGTTGTGAACATTACGTTTTCTCTTGTTTTTGATTAGTAAGGGAGTCAGTTTAGTATCTGTATTTTGTTTAAACGTTTTTTTTCTTTGATAGGATAATACGTTTTCTCTGAAAAAAAGGTCGATTCAATTTTGTTTGTTATTTTGGCTTTGACCCAAACCCTGAAATTAATTTGCTTCTTTTTGATGTCTTGTGCTGACCGTATTTACCAATTTGAACAACTTGTTTCAAAATAATAAAAAGAAAGAAACAAGAAGTCAGGTGTAACAAAGTTATTTATGTTATTCTCCTGGACCCTAGACCTGGGACGTAACAATAGCGTGCACGAACAGAGGCGGTTGAAACATGCACTCTAGAAAGTTTCATCTTTGTCTAGTGTCTGCGCTGTTTTTCTCCAGACGTTATGACCAATAAAAATTTCTAAAATCTGTTCAGATTTAAAAATTTGTGTAGTGTATAGGGCTGTCAAAATTGCTCAAAAATGACGTTCGAATATTCCCTCTAAAAAACACACGAATATTCGAACTATTCGAACATCTGGTTGCGCATTTTTTCAATGACGCGCATTACGTCAATAACAGGACAAATTAATACAAAGAGACATACATAACTTGTATAGGTAGTTAATTTAAGTTTAAACATATTTGACAATGTATTACCAACACAAAACCAAGTAAATAAACTAATGGCCAAGACCGCAGACCTCAGTCTCGCTCACTCGCAGGCACTCTCTCTCTCTCTCGCGCCCTCACGCTCACGCTCTCTCTGCTCATAACGGTTTAAATTAACAACAATAAGCACATGTTGAGTGCTGATCAAGAGTTTTGTGCAAGCAATTTAAGGTCGCGACTCTTGCCCCAAATATAGCAGGCTTCATTCAGTGATTGAAACAAATGTATTAACATTAATTTAAGTTTTACAGTATAGAACCGACATTGAACGCTCCGAGCGAGCTGTGCTGTGGTAAACATGGAACTTTTCTGTTTAACTTTAAATAAAATGAGGCACACAATTCCGAGAAATGTGACAACAAAGAACTTTTACCCTGAGGTTCATAAAAAATAAAGTGCTATTAAAAAAGAAAAAGGCTACTTACATTATTGGTGCTTGTATTAAAAAAAGGAAAAACTGACTGCAATTTATTCCATTGTCTTTTAGTGCACTGTCAACTTTCAGCAGTGACGCTGTGCTAGACAGTGCGACTCGTGTGACCTGTCCCTCAGGCAGCGCGCGCGCCCACTCGCAAAGCAGACAGCCGCGCCTCTGCTTCCGCGGGCGTGTTTTTCCATATTCGAAATTCACATTCGAATATTAATTTTCACGTTCGAATTTCTGTTTTTTAAAACTATTCGAATATATATTCGAATTTAGAATATTCGTTGACAGCCCTAGTAGTGTATTCCAGCCTTTAACTGTCACTTTTGATGAATTGAATCCATTCCCAGCTGAATAAAAGTCAAGTCAAGTCACCTTCATTTATATAGCGCTATTAACAATATAGATTGTTTCAAAGCAGCTTTACAGTGATAATAGGACATTAAAGTAACAGAGATTGTTTTGGCTTTACAGCAGCTCTAGAATAATTAAGTACTAATTAAGAAAGTACTAATTTCTTCATCTTTTTAAAAAATCTTACCAACGGTAGTGTACAATTAATAACTGTGTGCAATTACAACCTCTTTGAAGATAATATATCTCAATTTAATATCAAAATACTAAAATCTTAACTAATCTAGGAGACATTTCTTAGGAATTACAATAACAGACCAATCAGTAAGAAAACAGGATTCTGGGACACTCACTTGCACTGTGCATGATAATACTTGATGAGATTCTGGAGGAGATCCACTCCTTTCTTGGTCTTAATCTCATTCACTTTGATCAGGTACTGTTGGGAACCACAGATAATAAAGCACATAGAGACACTGGTGTGTTAATAGGAAAGAACATCTGAGATGCTGCTCCCTTCTAAACACACACAAACACACACACACACGCTTGCTTTGAAGTGGTTAAAATGGCTCAACTATAAGAATTGTGTTTAAATGCTCCACCCTAACACATCTGGTTTAAACAGAAATATGGACGGGACCACTTCAGCCTGCATCAATTGTTATTATACACTTAATAACATATATTTAATGACTTGCATTTTAAGTTTCTTTGTATATTGTTTAGATTATGAAATCCAATTCCAATAAAAGCAGTTTTGATTTGATTGAAGTGAGCCTTGAAACCTATTGGTTATGATTAAATGGTTTGTACTATGTAATTCAATATTAAATTGTTGATATAATCATTTTTGTTTGCATCTCAAAGACGACCAAATACTCTTAACACAGACCTGATATTCATATCAATACATCTTGGAAATATACGTGTACAATATTTATAAAGACAGTAAAATATAATGTAAAAACGTGATCAAACATAAAGCTGGTGTGATATCTTGGTATGTCTGTACTCAAGCATATTCTGCACCTGATTATACAAAGCCCACTGTTGCAAAGGCTTGACTCATGAATATTAATCAGGTTGTGTGAATGGATGGTTCAGTAATGTTACCTAGCAACGTCACAACAGCCTAATTAATATTCATGAGCTAAGACACTGCTGTGCAATAATGTCTCAAGCAGCCACTTCAAAACTTGCTGCCGGGTGAAAAATATGAACACATCAGAAAATCTCCTAGCCTTTCACAACACCTCAAGTTAGAGCAGACATCATGGCAGAAGAGAACAAGGAGACAAACTAAAGTTGCTGAACAATCAAAACTACTGTCAAGCTAACGTTTCTCGGAAGAACGAGACCGAAAGTTTAAATCCTCACAAGCCCACACACCTCACACATCTGCAGCTGAAAGATCCTCCGCTCCTTCTCCATCTCTTCTGCGATCTCAGCGCCAGTGATCTCCGTACGGATCATGCCGTGCTGCTTGGCATGTTCCCTCTTCTCCTTCTCAATCTTCGTGCTATGGCGAAAAAGACAAGAACCAGAAGATGACAGAGAAACAATAAGCAGAAGTTCAGACATAGGTTACCGCAAGTGGCTCTTTCACTAACATGATGATGATATTGTTGTGTTTGACAATAAAACTGCTGTACATCACCACATTACATTAAACAACATTTTGTATACAACGACCAAAAAATAAACACAAGGTAATGATACTTACAACTTGGTCTCATAGTCTTTCCAGGCCTTGTCGAAAGGCTTTTTAAGATCCTGTGTTGAGGGAAATAAAATAAATAGTGCAAGGAGAAATTAGGTTTACTGTGCAGAGTTATAGACCATTTTCTACAGTTGTTAAACTGAACACATTATTATACAATATAAAGCACCACAAAGAAATCATCTAAATTTAAAGAGGTTTGATCAGAACACTACTATAAAACTCAGACTGCTGATGTACAGTAGTGACTGATATGGACTGTGGTAATGCAATTTCTTTATTATCAGATTTTCCCACTCTCAGGAACCTATTCTCTGGACTTAATGACGTTATTCACTTTCCAACTACCCAAATGTTCATCTGCTCAAATAATAATTGATCATGAAACACACAGATGTTTTGGCTGAGTCCTTTTGGAGTGTGTTACTTTATCTGAAGTGTATCAGTTTGCTGGATTCTTAGCAAGGGTATAAGCACCAATTTGTTCACAGCATGAATATACTGTATTCCTACTGCGGAAGCAAAATCCAGAAACCTACAGCATTTTATGCTTCTGGATACATTTAAGTCAGAGCACAAAAAGACATGCCAATGCAATCTTAAATGCAATCTTAAATATTACACTGCAATATTACACTGGTGTACAGTGAAGTGGTGTACATGCAGTGAAGACTGTAAAGTGCTTGATAACTTTATTCAATTTCAGTATCCTACTACCTGTTAGACCTACCTGAAAATCTCAAAGCACTGTTTACAAGGTTACATGGTTCATAAACAACAAAAACAATAACTTTTTGTTCATTTTGACAGGGCAAGTAAAAAGCTGAACTGGTTGAGGCCAGAAAAAATTGAGCCCTGATATACTGAAGGGCACAGGTAAATGCGACATTTATTAAAATGGCTTTATGTGAAGATTGTTTTAAGTTCACTTAAATTTAAAGTTTTTCTATTTTTTAAAGCCTAATACATGTTAAAGGGGTGGTATAATGCCCTTTTCACAAGATGTAAAATAAGTATTTGATGTCCCCAGAGAGTGAATGTGAGGTTTTAGCTCAAAATACCCTACATATATTTTTATATAGCACGTTAAAGTTGCTATATGTTGCTAAATGCACCGTTTTTGTGTCTGTCTCTTTAAATGCAAATGAGCTGCTGCTCCCAGCACGGGGGGCGGGGCTTCAACAGCTTGCACTCACGCACACATGCACTGAAAATTTCAAAAACGTTTAGCCTTTTATGTTCAAACTGAAGTCAGAAAGATGGAGAGACTCAAGAAGAAGTGACAACATGTAGATGACATTTCTGAATGGTTAGTTGGTGAATTTATATGAAGCTAGAATTTTACATTGTAACGTGTTAAATATGAATATTTTTCTTACACAAACGCATCGCTTCACTTCAGAAGGCCTTTATTAACCCCCCGGAGCCATGTGGAGCACTTTTATGATGGATAGATGCACTTTTATGGACTTCAAAACAGAAACAACCATTCGCTGCCATTATAAAGCTTGGAAGAACTAGGACATTTTTGTATATAACACAGATTGTTTTTGTCTGAAAGAAGAATGTCATATACGCCTAGGATAACTTGAGGGTGAGTAAATCATGGGCTAGTTTTAATTTTTGGGTGAACTATCCCTTTAAGAGTCTCTGAGTGAGTCCTGGTTAAACATACAGGAGCATTGGTGTAGGTGCTTGTTAATGGGTTATGAGGCATCTGTTCCAGTGCAGAAAAGATTTTAGAGAGAGCTGATAATGTCCTCCAGGGACTGCACTTATACCCTTCAACTGCCTCTGCCTCTGTCAATAAGGGCTTTAGAAAATGGTTTTGTTTCCGCTGAGTAAGAGGGTGAAAGAAAGAGAGAGACAAAGTATGAGTGAGATAAGAGAGTGAGAGAGAAAGAGTGGGGGCTGGTAGGTATGTAACCTCTGTCTACTGAGCAAAAAAGTGAAGCCTCATCACTTCCACTCAGAAATTCAGCTGATGCTGCTGAAGCTCTTAGCCTGGGTCATGCTAATGTAAAAACAATCAGACAGCCCTTCCAAAACAGCTCAGTGTGAGACGGCCCTACACTTAGACTAAGTAATTTTCACAATCACTACATGTTTACCTTCAAGCCTGAGACATCAAGCCTGCTGACAAGAGTGGTCAGTTTGACGCCTGAGCTCTTTCCTCCAGTCAACCAGAAAACACTTCAAACCGACTGAGTCAAAGGGCGTTAAATACTCCCACACTGTTTACTAGCACTAACAGTGGCCATTCCTTCAGCACTGTGTTTCATAGACGACAGTGGCGTGAAGAACCCTGCAATTAAACTCCAATGTGATTTACAGTGTGCATTTTTTTATCCAAAGGGACTCATTTAAGACCAATATGGGGCAGTAAATCAGGGTGTTCCTCAGAGGGGGCCTTTCCAATTAGTTAAGTCCAGAGACAGGGAATTAAATCTTACCCCCTTCACTCCCTTCAGATCTCCTTTGAGCAGAGAGTCCAGGGTGAAGATGACATTGTGGCTGAGACTCTGGAGCTGAGGAGAAGAGTCAGAGGAGAATCAGAACAGTTATCATACAGCTTATGATCAGAGAACACACTACATGTACTGTACAAGAATGGTAATAATCAAATTATCAGCTTTAAAGGACTATTTGAGGATATTTATAAAAGCAAGAAATGTGTGGGAATATCAAAATTACTGTTACTTTAGTATATGTATTAGTTTAAACATTAAAACATCTAAATAATCATGATAAACAATTAAAATGCTGTCCAATTCTTCTCAACTTTTCATTACTAAAGCTGCAGTCCGTAGTTTTTCCTCTTTGTCGCCATCTCTGTTCGAAATCTGAAATTGCAGTTATTCGCGGAATTATCAACTTTACGTGGGTTGTGCCTCGGCACGGCACAGCGCGGATGGATCCAATGTTTTAAGGAGAATGTGCGGCTGTCAGTCACCGCGCCGGTGTGGAAACTGTCATTCAGAATCACAGATTCTAAAGTAAGTAACATCCACTTTTGTTCTGACCAACTAAGGGAAAAAAAGCATTGCAGTAAATCGCACTGATTAAATCTAACGATCGCTTATTATATCACGTCAAACCGTGCAAATTATACTTTGTTCTCAAATTGTTCATGTTAACAACATCAGCATTGTGTGACTACATTTAATGTCCTTCTGATATTTGTCATTGTTTTCGCACAGACCCGGTTGCAGTCTCTTTTTTTCTGTAGCCACTCCGAAGTCCGAAGTCTTTTGCATTTTACAAAGGGTGAATCTCCAGTTGTCACTGATTGTCGTTTGAACCTTTCTGGATCCGCCATCAAATTGATACGTTTAATTATATCAAGTGCTGTGAGAAAAGACTATAAATCTCCACCTCCAACATCCTCACACGCAACATAGCCTACTAGCCGAGACACCTTTATGTGTACAGATGTGACGTAATGACGCAAAGACAATGACGTGGAAATCCACCAGTACCACTGGAATTAGAAACATTATTACAAGCTTACCGTTTTGAATCGAGCTAAGGCAAGCAGATAGTTTTGAACACTGGCTGGTTATGTACTTGCTCAAAAATATATATTGGATATTTTATAACCCAAAGAAGTTATGGACTGCAGCTTTAACTAAACTAGTTAGTTCCTAAGTTGTTCAAATAATCCTCATTAAAAAAAAAGATATATATATTTAAAAATACAAATACTAAAAAAATACAAATAAAAAAATTACGTAACACTTTATTTTAAGGTGTTCATGTAACAGTGTAATTATACATTTAAGTATTGAGTAATAATAATAAAGTACATGTACTTACTATAGGGTTAGGATTAGGGTTAGTTGCACATAATTATGCATCATTTATAGTTATTATATTATAATATTACAATACATAAAAACATACAAACATTAATACATAAAACAGTACACTACCCCTCACCAGGTTCTTGAGGAGAGCGGCCAGCTCCTTAATAAGGCCAGAGAACTTGATGAAGGCTGTTCCCAAATCAGAGTTATCTCGGCTGATGAAGTTGCTGCCAAACTTGTCGAGTGCCTGCCCATAATTCTCTTCATTCTGCACATGATCTGTAAAGAAAAACAGACCATGCATTTTATGAAAGAATTGGAATATACTTTATTCAAAGGTGAAGTGTGTAATTTCTGCGCCACTTTCATCACCAATGGAATTGCAAAAATAATGACTTCAATACTGTTTTGAAACACGTTCCTGGACATTTTCAATCTTTTTGCCTAATAAACCTATGAATAAATACTTGTCTGTATATTTAGCTGAAATAATAAAAAGTATTTTGAGAAAACAAAACATTCAACTTCAAGAATGTATAACCCTACCTACTGGTTAACATAAAAACCAAACAACTAATAAAAAATGACCCTAGAGGATGGAGTTATGTCATATATCAAAAAAAAAAAAGACATTTTAAATAGCATACCATGTGGAGGAAGAAAACAATTCCTCAATTCCCTGCACATTTGTCAACTAGGGCAGTTTCCTGTGTGAATCCCAGCCCACAGGATGTCAAGTGAACCAATAATAGCCCTGTCAATACACATATGTGCTAAAGCTGCTCCTCACTGGGCACAGGTCAAGGTCAAGGTCATCATTGCCAACAGAAAAATAATGCAGGTGCCCATTCACAATTTGTCCATTAAAAAAAAAACACAACACAACAGTCTCTTGTGTAATAAGAAGAATGAAGAGAATTTCTAATATGACCATCTTTAGTGCTGTTCAAGTTTAGGGTCTCCATACTATTCTTTACTTTGAAAACACAGTATGGACACCACATCATCTGGTATTGCTTCATCATCTTCCCATAGCTCCGCACTGGGACCCCAGCCCATGGCACAGTGGCGTTATTAGGTCATTTGTCTTGTTAAGTGGAGTTAAAAGATCTGGTACCCTGAAATAGGGAACTGTCACCTTCTCTAAATGACCAGATGGGAAGTTTTACTGCAGCCGTTATGGACTCAACAATCTGAGGGAATCAGTATTGTGCAAACAACCCATGAACCAAAAAAATAAATAGATGAGCTCATTTCTGACTGTTTATGTCAGCTAATTATGAGCATATGAATCTCTGCTAAATTCATAAAGCTCAGATAAAAATGATTGGACGACATAATTATTCTTTTTGTATACTATTATTTTCCACATTTTAGAATAATAGTGAAGTCATCAAAACTATGAAATAACACAAAAAGTCTAAGTGTAAAAAAAAAAAAAATAACTCTTTTCTAAAGAGGTTTTATAGTCTGATCTGTTAAACACTGACTTTGAGCTGATTTTTATGATAGGAGCTATATAAATAAATGTATTAGTAGTATTTTTTTATTTATTTGTATAGAGCTGTTCATTTATTTTAGAAATACATTATAAATATAAAAATTAATACTAATACTACTACTAATAATCATTTATTTTGCTTTCAGTTGAATTATTAACAATAATAACAATAATTTGATTTGTATATTCTTTGTATATTGTATTCATAAATTATATACATAAATATCACTACTAATACTAAAAATAATTAAAGTTAATTTGAGTTGCATAGCATCTTTTATTAATTGTATGCATTAAATGCACTATAAATATAAAATAAACACTAATACTAATACTTTTACTAACACTAATACTAATAGAACCCATTATATAAAAAATGTAAGATCATGATAAATGGTCAACTAGATGCCAAAAAAGACTATCGCCACATGGAGTCCCAGTCATATCATAATATATAAAAAAAAATTAAGGTCATGATAAACGAACTCTTACTCTAGACTTTTAGGGTAAACACAGGTGAACATGGTCCACTGATGTCAGCAGAGAAGATAAGTAGATCATACCATGTCACAAATGGATTAAAAGGTTGCAGACAGATCTAAACAAGACTGTGAGCAAAGTGACATGAGCAGACCTCTGAAATTCAACAGAGAACAAACGCCCCATGCCAAGTGTCAAGAGCTCAGGTATTAATCATCTGGAGCTGATTAGAGTGCTTACTATACAGTCACATCTGATTAAACAGGATCATGACACTGAGGCCACCTGCAACACACACAGCAGAGAGTGGATAACACAGCGGGAGCCGGTTTACATCCTCTGCCTGCTGCACACAGTAAGATACACTGCACACTTCAGGAAGACAGCATCAGCGAGCAGAGTGATGTGCAACATGAGCGGCTGCTTTCGTTCACAAACTGAAAAGGTGACATTTCTGCTGCCATTTGCTGAATCATGATGGAGATGTCCCTGTATTGCTGAAGAGGCGTAGAGGCCGTGTGCTCTCTGAGGAATACTGAGGTCAGAGAGAGGTCAGCCAATCAATCTGATCAAGCACTGCAGGTCACAAGAGGAAGTCTTACATATTGTATCACATCACTTAAATCGCCACATCACAGCCATGTCCTATTATTAGTATAACAATCAGAGGCTACGTTCATATAATTAAATGGCAATGTGAGCAAAAGGTACATTTGACTTGTTGAGTGGAACTAAGCGAGCTGGTAACCTGAAATAAGGGGACTGTCACCTTCTCTAAACAAACAGATGGGAAGGTTTACTGTAGCCGTTATGGACTCTGTGGGACAAGAGGAACAATCTGTGGGAATCTCAGTGTGTTAAAAGTGCTCATTCAGGGTATTGTGTAAACAGCCCATAGAACAAAAAAAATGTGTTTATCATTTCTGACTGTTATGTCTTTGTTATGAGCTTATGAATCTCTCCCAAATGCATAAACTTGCACTCAAAAGATTGGACCGACATATTAAATATAAAACACATTTTTTAGTACTTGAAATAACACAAAAGTGATTAAAAAAAAATCCTTTCTAAAGTGTTTTTTTGTTTCGAATTATATTGTGAAGCACTTTGAGACTTTGGCCATCTTCACACAGCAACAGAATATGGTTTTTAGTCCTGTATTTAAGGAACTTGGTATGGTTACATTTACACACTACATTCTCTGCACTGTGTGAATGGAACCGGACTGGACAACTAGTTGTCTGTCACGTCATACAGTGTGAGAGAGCCGTTCTGCGCTGCAAAAGCACGTCTCTACCATGTGTTGCAGGTTTTCGTGAGTGGTTTCGCTTTCGGTCACTTACATCGACAATTTGTGAACTGTGTGTCATCTGAAGGTTTTAGATCGAGTCAAATGTTCTCCACCGTCAGTTTTGTATTCTATGCAGAGCCGGATTAACGCAAAGGCAAACTAGGCACGTGCCTAGGGCCCGATTGGCGGGATGGGGCCCAGACAGAGGGACAAAAATAAATAAATAAATAATAAAATGTACAAATGTCCTATCTACAATTTATTTCAATATTTATTAATTAACTAAAAAATAGTGACGATGTTTATCTTAACCATAGACTGTTACATTACTGCAGTTAAACCAATTAATGTGTCCGTTACAAAGCGGGTGCCGGCTTCTGAAAGTATGTGTAACGAACGCATCCATCAGGTGCTGCGAGGCAAAAGCCTAATAAGCACACAAAGAAGCACAGCTCATAATGCAGGTGTGTGAGTTGTCGTCATCTATTTTGGAGTGATTGCAATGTATTCTAAATATAAACTTGTACTGTAGATCAGCGTCATTTCTGGAAAAATCATTCACCGCTTTATTACGAGTTTAAAAGAGCGCGAGCGTCATTAACGTGCCCAGACGAGACGCTTTGAATTTGCGCGTACAATGAATAACATCGCGTCGGGAGCTGACTAGTAAAAAAGCTACAAAATTAAAAGACAAGACGTCTGTATTCTAAGTTAAAAAGCCAACACACTACAACATTTTTAAATGTTTCAAATAAAGGATCTCATATCTATGGGTCTATTTTCTAAATTCTGCTGATGATTAGATTATACCTTACATTACGCCAATAATATCAGTTTATATATTTTTTTCTGCTCAGTAGCGATCGTGTCTTTCTCTTCCACTTGATTTGTGTGTATAGCATATTTAAGGTAGCAATGCAATATAAAAGCACTTATGCTCATCTACTGAAGTGGGATTCTGGAACTGTGAATAAATTGAATAAAACAGCAAAATAACAACAACAACAATAACATCTTCATTAAACAAAAAAGAGATTACCTTAGATAAAGTTTGAATAATATGTACATACAGTACCGGTAAAAGTCTGGACCCATTACTATTTTTAATGTTTTTGAAAGAAGTTTATTATTATGCTCTACAAGCCTGCATTTATTTGATCAAAAATACAGAAAAAAACAGGAATATTCAGCAAGGATGTGTTAAATATATAAAAAGTGATAGTGGAGACTTTTTTAAAACAACTTTTTAATAATCAAAAATCCTGAAAAAAAGTATCACAGGTTATAAAATAAATATTAAAGGAGAAGTTCACTATTAAAATGAAAATTCTGTCATCATATACTCACCCTCATGTTGTTTCAAACCTGTATGAATTTCTTTCTTCTGCTGAACACAAAGGAAGATATTTAGAAGAATGTCAGTAACCAGACAGTTTCTGGTCTCATTGACTTCCATAGTATATTTTTTTCCTACTATGGAAGTCAATGGGACCCAAAAACTGTCTGGTTACTGACATTCTTCTAAATATCTTCCTTTGTGTTCAGCAGAAGAAAGAAATTCATACAGGTTTGAAACAACATGAGGGTGATGATGACAGAATTTTCATTTTAAAAGTGAACTTCTCCTTTAAGCACCATTTCTAACATTTGATAATAAATCAGAATATTATAAAGTTTTCTGAAGGATCACGTGACACTAAATTCAGCTTTGCATCACAGAAATATAAAGTATAGTAAAATAGAAAACCATTATTTTAAATTTTAATAATATTTCACTATATTATTTTTCTGTATTTTTGATCAAATAAATCCAGGCTTGATGAGCATAAGAAACTTCTTTCAAAAACATTAAAAATAGTAATGTGTCCAAACTTATGTACTGTGTAAGTAAAAATATACTGCTTTTAAAATTAAATGTTGTATAAATAAAAAGGTTAGGAATCATATTTGTTTCAAGTGTTTTTTTATTGGGGGTGGGGGGCCTCCAACATTAATTTTGCCTAGGGCCTCCTAATGTCTAGAACCGGCCCTGATTCTATGTGCGTGCAGCGCGACATCAAATGCTCCGCTCTCCTTCCAGATATAAAAGCTGCTGTCAATTAATAAAGATTTGATGTCTGACTCACGGCTCGATTGGACTCGTCGTATCAAAATTGACGACCATTTTATAATTAAAATGTCGCCATCTTTGATATTACTTTTGTCACTGACGCTATGGTTACTGGTAAAAGAATACAGGCTTGAATTCTCAAGACAATATTCTCAACTCAACTCTATTTATTGAACACTTTCAACACCACAAGTGGAACCAAAGTGCTGTAGAGAAAAAGATCAAATAAAAAATAAACCATAAAAACAATGCAAACATATGACATACACTGCTTACAAAGCATTTTCAATATGCTAAAGCAAACAGGTAAGTTTTAAGCGCACTCTGAAATCCACCCAACGTAGAAGAAGATTTAACAGACAGAGGAAGGTCATTCCAGAGCCTAGGAGCTGCAACAGAGAATGCCAGATCACCTTTACATTTTAAACGAGATCGCGGAACCATGAAGAGCAATTGATCATTTGAGCGCAGAGATCAACTGGATTGAGAATGACTGATTAAATTAGTAACATACTCTGGTCCTAGGCCATGCAGAGCCTTAAAAACATACAACAACACTTTGTAATGAGTTCTGTATCGTATAGGTAACCAATGCAGTTTGATTAACACAGGAGTAATATGTTCTGATATGTTCTAATACTTGTATTATACTAATATATAAGCAATATATTCGAGACGCTACTGTAAGTTGCTGTTTGAACGGGACATTGAGACTCACACCTGTAGGTAAATGTGGTTGTCAATCCCAAAAACTGACAGTGTGAAAGTAGTCTTTGTAGTCTTGAAAAAGACAAAAAGTAGTCTTGCTGCATTTTAAGCATGAAAGGTATTATACAAATAAAATTATTATTTATAAATGTAACTGTAAAACTATTATTAGTTACGTATATACAGTATATTAGTATTATATATATATATATATATAAACTGATGAATAAAATAAACATATAAACTGATGAATAAATATACAAATAAAATTGTTAATAATCATTATCATTATTTCTGGAATTTCCAATTAATTTCTTCTGAAATGGAAGCCCTGTATAATTATTCTGGTTTTGCATTTTGCATAAATGCATTTCTTAAGATTCGTTCATGCGTTAAAAGTTTGACCGTTTGTATAAAAAAAATACACACAAGATGTGACAACTGCCAAAGATATCCATGTGGATGTGTCTGGCTGTAGATGTGCTTTAAAATCTTTCATCGTCTTATTTAGTCTTTTTATGCTTTTATCATCTAGTCGACCATTGTGACCCATCTCTAGGTCACACAGCAGCAAAACACAGATGTCTGCCCTGTTTTAGAGTCCTAAACACTGTTCGTTTCACAATCTCCAGCCCTGATCCCAACCTTGCCAACATGCCTATGTCTTTGTCTATTTCAGGTCCACAAGAGTGTAAACATTAGGCATTATGAAGCCCTGATCAAACAGCCATTGATATTTGCCATCTGGACTGTGAGCTTGGCCAATAGGAGCGGTAAACACTAAACACTTACAAGCTGATAATGCGACTGCATAAGCCAGAAACCACTGTCACACTCATGAGATGTTAGTTACATGGTCTGGAGGATTTCCTGACCTTTCATGCTGATTTACCCTAGAGGGCAAGTAAGCATTAGAGCTTGCCAAGACAGAATGGGGGAAGAGACAATAGGAAGGAGCCTGCAAACAGTAAGTGCTATGGCAATTCCCGTTTACATGGTAACAGTGACTTCTCACTTCAGGATTGTGGGTTAGATTGGTACTTCACCATGAATGTGCCAATTAAACCCATTTCTTTCAATTATGAAATGGAAAATCACTTTATTACAGCCACACATTTTATCAAAATTTTAGGCCATATTTTAATATTCCCAGAACTTTACTGTTGAAGACCCTCAGCTGGGTCAAAACTAACCTTGACCAGAGTTGTAGATTGCTTTGACGGATTTCTTGACCTTTTGTAAAGCTGTTCGGTCCTGGTCCAAAGCCTGGAGAGACATAGATAAAGAGAAGAGAATAGGGTGATTATTAAACATGGCTAAAAATGTCTGTGATTCATATATGATTCATGATCTTAGAATTCCAAAAGGAATCACATCACTGGCCACACCCATCCGAGGAGCATAACCACACATTGGGAATCCCATAATCACACTGTAACCATGACAACACAGGAGCTGCAAAGACTTGAAGGAATTTCCAATGCTCAGATGGGCCGACAGGTGGGGAAAATGTCAGAGGTATTCCTTGTAACACCAAATTTAGTAACAGAAAAGCAACTTATACACTTGTGGACATATTTAAACATTAAAATTATATTGATTAAAAGTAATTCAACTAACTAATAAACTTAATGAACATTACCCAAAATCTCCTCAGACATGACAGCATGGGGTGGCTAAATGAGACGGTTAATGGGTACACAACTTAACATACCACGACAGACCCTTGACATGCAGTTTCCTAGAAACCGCAGCACAGGAAGGGGAGAACCCCTCGACCGCACTTCATTGTCATTTTGTGGATATCATTTTAAAAATCAAAACCTCTGTGAAACACAGAAGAGAACCGGACATGCCCCCTGAGGGTCTCTCCGCTCCTGGAAATCTCTTAAAATATTTTGATGCATGACAGTAAACAACAGGGTGTCATCGAATCCTGTTTCCTTTCCTTTCCTCTATCTAATTTCTGATTTTAAAAGATGGAAACCAAATCTGAACTCCTGGGAAACATGCATTTCCTGTATGTGAACTCTTTGCTTTACTCTTTTAGACACTTTGAACTTGTGTCCTGGCTGATGCCCTCCTCCCTCCCTGATTCTATCAGACGTGTGTCTCTCTGGATGAAAAGGAAATGATGCAAGTGAATGGAATACAGGCAGGCTGACTCAAGAGCAATTAACTTGTTATCTTGGGGAAAAAAGCAAATATATATAAATATATTGTATTTGACTAATTTAATTTGTTAGTCACGGAAAGCGGATTCAGTGCATTCATTGAACATGACCAACAGGCTTTGCCATTCATACTGCATTCATGTGCTGTTTCAGCTGGTGACTAACAGATGTGTGTCCTTACAGTCACAGCGACCAATACAAACACACCCCTCCCAAACAAACACACTCAAATGTAACCAAAAATAATCTGTGAAGTTTTTAAAGAAGCCCTTCAATTGTGATTAATGAGAAAGACAGAGCTGAAGGCCACACTTTAAAACAAATCCTTCAACATTCATGACAGCTCTCTGGAAATAAAATGTTTTCTCAAAAGATAGGTGGATACTGATGCATACTGTAGAAGTATCATTGTACCTAAGTAATGTATTTACATTCTTTATTATGAATTGTGAAGTCATTTAAATAACCATTATTTATAATAAATTATCTTAATCTATATTCAAATAGGACACTGTTATTTTAAATTGTATCAATATTGTGAAATATTAATACAACGACTGTTATGTCATATACACAGAGTGTATATTACTATATTCACTGTTTTTGATTAAATAAATGCAACCTTGGTGAGCATAAGATAATTCTTTCAAAAACATTTGAAAATAATACCAACCTCAAAATTTGGAAGGTTAGTGTATTCATTGAATACGTTTTAATACATTTTAATACTTTAGTTTTGGTGTAAGTTAACATTGTTTGTTTTGCCCATATTTAATTTTTTTCCAAAAATGACAAATATCAAACAATAGTTAGCAGACCATTAGCGGACCCCATGCTGAAGACCCATCATTTCTCTTGTTTGCTCTACCATTGAGATATAATGTTAGCTCAATTTAACCAGATGCAAATCCTGACATTTTAAATATGAAAAAGGAACACAAAATGTGAATTACAAAAACAGCCATTTATATACTGATTATGTAGTTGAGTGGCCAGGGAAAACCTGACAGGAAACATGTCATTTCTAATCCAGTCTGTAGACTGATGTCCTGCTATACACATATTCATGTACCTCCTCCTACAGTGAACACAAGGCATGCTGAGGCAGAGAAATAATGAGCATTTGGGCAGCTGCGGCACACTGATCAAGAACCTGTGGTGATGAAAGTAGTGCTTATGTGCCGCTCATGTGATAAATGATTTCCCTCTGCGGCCATTCTCTCATTTTCTGCAGCTATGTTTGGACATTGGTACACCAAAGTTGGACTGCCCACTGCGGTCCAGGGACAGACAGACTCGCCAGGTCGAGAGCTTTTTATAAAAAATTTGTATCCCTGGTCATTTCCCTTGTTATTTCATTGTTATGGGGAACAACATCCTGTAGCTATAGCCTATACCAGGATTTAAAGGAACATTTCTAGTGGAAAGGGTAACTTTCTAATGGAAAACAAGGGTTTACAAAATTGTTTGTAAAAGCAAAAAGTAATGCACTTATGATGGAAGTTTAGCAGGCAAGCAAGTCACAACACAAACCAATAGGAACATTTTTTGAAAGAAGTCTCTTTTGCTCACTAAAGCTGCATTTATTTTGATTAAAAAAAACAGTAAAAACTGTAATATTATGAAATATTATTGCAATTTAAAATAACGGTTTTCTATATTAATATATTTTAAAATGTAATTTATTTTTATGATGGCAAAGCTGAATTTTCAGTATCATACTCCAGTCTTCAGTGTCACACAATCCTTCAGAAATCATTCTAATATGCCGATTTGGTGCTCAAGAAACATTTCTTATTATTAGCAATGTTGAAAACAGTTCTGCTGCTTAATATGTTTGTGGAAACAGTGATATAGTTTCTTCATGGTTATTGGTGAATCGAAAGAACAGCATTTCAAAAGAACATAATAAATATAAATCTTTTTAACATTATAAATGACATTTACATGATCAATTTAATGCATTCTGCTGACTACAATTTCTTTATACTTATTCTTTATATTATTAATTATACAGACCACAAACATTTGAACGGTACTGTGACTCTGTGTGTGTGTGTGTGTGTGTGTGTGTGTGTGTGTGTGTGTGTGTGTGTGTGTGTGTGTGTGTATGTATGTATATATATATATATATATATATATATATATATATATATATATATATATATATATATGATGAAGAGTTCAGATGCAAAAGCCTCTAAGTGCCATCTGAAAATTTCTTCTAGAATGATCATTTTTATCAAGATTGTATATATAAGTTCAATAATTTCACTTAAATGGCAATGCAAATTACCTATTAATTGTCATTTAAGTGAAATTACTGAACTTAAATATACAAGCTTTATAAAAATTTCAGATGGCACTTAAGAGGCTTTTGCATCTGAACTCTTCATATACATATAAAATTGTCTCCAGCTAATTCAGTTACCCTGTAAGCGTGAACTATCAGTCTTCTGATGTATGACCAAGAAAGTAATTTCATTACACAACTAATTACAACAATCTAACCATATCCTCAAATGGTCTTGTAGGCTATTAAGCGTGACCACAGTGAACAGAACAGTAAATCTGAGCACTGCAGAGAAGATAAAGCTCAGCAGGTTACATCTCCATTATGATCTGGATAATCTCTCAACCTTATGAGTTTGATCCACCTAAAAAACTTTTAGCTGCTTTATACATTTGAAGTTATCCTTAAAATAATAATTTATAAGTACAGCCTGATATAGCCTATCTTATATTTTATAGAAAAGAGCGGACAAGATATTCTTAAAACATTCACCTTCTGTGTTCCATCGAGGAAAGAAAGTCATACAGAACAACATGAAGGTAGATATTCCACCCTGCAATAACTCATTAGTGGTTTTATAGATAATTTGCAGACATCAGGGAGATGCTATCAATATGCAAGAGAATCCGGGAACTTCTGGGAGAGGCGTGATGTCTATGAAGGTGAGTAAGGGTTTGTTCACACTTGTAGTTCAGTTCTCTTGGTTCTTTTAGTCCAGACCAAAAAAGAAAATGATAAATTTAGTCCTCCTGGTTTACTTAGCGTTCAGACTGTCATTTTTAATAGACCGAACGGTCCGAACCTATATACAAAAAACAATGCTGTGTGAACTGCGTACATATGATGGTATTTTTACCTGCTGAGAACTCGAGAAGAGCTTATAAAATGTGTAAAGGAGTCAAAACAGTGCAAGGAATCTGCACACAAAGAAAGATTAGCTGCAAGGAGACAGAGTTTCCAACGCCTGTTACGAACTGTAATGGGCAATGTAGCTCCTGTGACAGGAAAAAACAGGTATTGCTTGAGCATTCTGTCCTTTTTAGAGTCATCTTGTGACATCACGTCCTGTTTTTGCTTCATTTAGATGTCTTTGGTCCGTGTTGCGTTTACATTTCAGTCGAACTGCACTAGAGTTCTGGTTTGGTGCACACCAGGGTTCGGATGGCAGCGTTCACACTTATTCAAATGAACCACACTAACACCAAAGTTAATTTTAATTGAACCCAACATGCCAAGTGTGAACACACCCTAATATGTGCCAGAAATGTATTTTTGTGTGAACTATTTCCTTTATGGTCAGTCAGCCACATTTTTTCAGACCACCATCTGGAACCTGAAGAGAGACCAAAAATCTAATGCAGCACTACAGTTATTATACAGACAGAGAAAGTTAAGTGCTCTATTGAGAACAAATGTGACATTACACTCACTGGCACCAGAACAATATGACACTCTCAATAAAGGGTTACTTTGTCCTTCCATGACTAAGCATTTGCCTCTGTATGACTGGATAGACTGCAGTAATAATACACTAATACTCTCACTCACAACAAACCTTGACCCTCTGTTCACCTACTCAACCGATGGGCATCACTGAGCCCTTGGCTCTCTTCCTGGAGCGCTCAGTAATCCCAGCCTAAATTGAAAGCACCTTTCTTGACAATATCTCAAAACCGGTCAAATAATGTTTTTCACTGGGTCAAAAAAAGAAGCAAACAATAAACAAAAAAAACGACCCAACCTAGCACAGCATTAATCTGGACAAATCTCAAAGCTGATCTAAAGATCCCTCAGAAACAAGATACTGGTGGAAAACCAGAGTTACACTTTTACTGCCACTCAAAGCAACCACAATCCATTAGATTCACACTACAAACAACCAGATCGATTATTGGACTTTATCAAGACAGCCAATCGAGAAGACTAACATAGGCCTGCCAAGCAAGAAAAGACTCTCTATGGCCTGCCAAAAGGGTCTTTTACTAGAAAACTTTTCCAAGACTTGAACACTGCCATGTGAACATTTAGGTCAGGAGAGACCTGCACCAGCTATCAGCCACAAGAAACATGAACTCCTTAAGGAATTACTTCTCTCTGCCAAGCCAAAGCCAGCAAACTTGACTAAGGCTGTGGAGAGGCTGGGGTGTACAGCACAAGGGAAAAAGCTCAGACCAAAGTTTCATGGGGTTTATGAGTCAGAACTGCAGGCCAAGAGTGATCCAACTTTCTACTGTCTGTTTTAATTACAATAACTGTGGAAGAAAAAGATACAAATGTCCGAGAGAAACGCAATGGAAACATTGCATGAAGTCAACACCCCGATCGCTGAGCCACTGAACACCCACAGGCCTGGCAAGCACCACTCCAGCACTGGCACTGATTGAATCTGTGGCTCTAGATATGAGAAGAACAGGTCATTGTGTAAATTATGGTCTGTTTGGTTCGTATCCATAGCAACGGGGCCTCTGATACTCACGCAGAATGCTAGGTATGCCTTTGGTTCTGAGGATTCCATGTTCTGTCCAAGTCTGATTAATAAAACACAGACACACACACAGAAACACACACACAGAGGCAGGTGGAAACTTTTGTGGGACTCTAAAAGAAACACTGAGTTCAATGCTTTTAAAAAACGCAGTCATAAAACAATGAATCTGACAGATTTTGTAGTGCGTGACATATTCATTACTGGCACATATTACAGATTTTCTAATTCAGTATCACTCAATACTAGACATGCATTTGTCAATGTATTTTTACATTTAAATTAATTGAGTGTTAAATTGCGTGAAAAAAAAACACTACATACACAGTGTTATTAAATTAATCTTGATTGTTGTGATGCCTAAATTCCCTTGCAGCATTTATAGCAATTTATTTTAGATTTGAATATTTTATTTAAAATTTATTTAGACAAAGCAGTATACAACGTTAATATCACACATTTTTCAGTTATCGGCCATAGCCAGAAAAATTATTGGTAGAGATGCATCTATCGACCGACCAGGACCGGAATCTGCCGATTTTACGCATGATCGGCCGAAAATGAGTGGCTTACTGTGCTTAAACGGTCAAATACACACAAAACTATGTCAAAATGCCTGTTTTGGTGAGTATTCAGTTAAACACAGTCAGTTTTGGAACCTAATTAGTTGAAAAAGTTAACGCAAGTTGTGTAACAGTATATTGGATCCATGCATAAACTCTTAAAATAGCAGCAGCCTATATTCCCACTGCTGACTGAACAAAACAGAACAAAAGACAGAGAAAATACCTCTCTGCCCTTGACTGAATAACTTTCGTAACTTTAATTAATTAATCTGTATTTAATTTTTACAATGAAGACTATCCAGTGTAATTTTACATTTGATTACTTTAATTTCTGTAGAATTTCTTACCTGAATACACTGTATACCCACCTGATAAACTTAACGCTATGTTTATTTCATATCTCTCTTTATTCTATTGCATCTATTTGTGCTGTTGTTTGATTTGTGCTTATTTGTTTATTTGGTACTTTTTACTTGTTTTTTTTATGAAAATAAAATTTTCCATTGAAGAAAAGTAGATTTTTGTTAGTATATGCTGTCAATTATAGTTCTTTGAAAGAAAATCGGAATTGGCAAAAATCGGCCAAGAAAATTGCAACCAGTGCATCTCTAATTATCAGCTTACTGGTTTTGGCCAGAATATTTATATCAGTGCCAGGCAGAGTAGCACATTAACTTGAGCAGGGTGGCCATTGTTGACAGAGGGGATGGTCAGCCCTGAAGGCCGGTGAAGAAGACAATTTGTCCATGCCTGAGAGTGCGTCTGGTGACCTCAACGCAAGGACACGAGACGCGGCACACTGTCTCTCCCTCAGTTGCTGCATGCGCTTGTATAACCATCCAGCTGAGCTCGGCCTGGACAATTCTCCAATGACAGACACACAGCACAATCACACAGCAGCAGAGCCAGAGCCAACAGCAGCAGCACTATTATTCTGCTGACTAACACTAAGCAGCCACTGTTCAGTAATCACAGACTGCTACAGAGAGCGCTACTTCTGACTGATAATGACATAACCGCCAGTCGACTGCTCACGTTTAAGATGAACGAGCAAAGTGGAGTTCATCTTTATGTGTTTTGCAAGCTGCAGCAACGCTAAAGGACCATTTACACCAAGGACGAGAACTACAAAGATAAAGTCCACATATAAAAATAGTCCACAACACAACTATAACGATAAACAATATCGTTGGAAACACTTTCAGAACATTTTTTCCAGCAAATGAACAAAAACATTGACAGCCATCAGAATCCATCCTGACAATAAATAACTCAAGCATTTAAAGTGCAGACAACTTCTGCTTAAAATAAACAGAATGTTGTCGAGCGCTAGTATGGATGCTAATATAGTTATCATTATTGGTGGGAACGGGCCTTAATGGTCGTTCCGAATTAAAGTGAGCAACTGAATCCACAGAATTAACCAATCAGAAGTATTCCAGAGAGCCACATAACTTGATTTCCTTGTATAACTAAACAAATTTATCAGTGTTATAAAAAGGAAGCTATACTTTATCACCGCTCAAGTTTTTTTATTGATTTGTATAAGGTAATTATTATAATTATTACCTTTAATTTCAAGGCAAAATTCTAATTAAATTACCAGGATAGGATAATCAAATGGCTTTGGAAAATCAGTCAATTGAACTTCGATTGGCATAAAAGCATCTGCTAAATTAATAAATGTAAATGTACATTAAAATAAGTAGATTTAACAGTTCAATCTGCTCCTGCTAAATGAAAACATAATGCTGTGAAAAATGAAAATCTGGTCAGCACTGAAACATCAAACCATACTATCTCTCTCTCTGGCATATGTCCTTAGACCTTCAGTTCTGTTGAGGCGAGCCAGTCCAGCGTCCTATCAAGGTCAATTAAACCACATTTGCCGTTCGGTGGCTGATATATGAGGCAGCTAGTTAAAATGTGTTCCACAGTTTGTAGTGGGTCTCCGCACTTGCATTGAGGAATATCTGCGATGCCCCACTTCATCATTGCTGCCCCGAAGCGTCCCACACCTGCCCTCAGGCGGTTGAGGATTGGACACTGCTTTCTGGGCAGGAACGTCCGTGGGGTCTTCAAAGTAGAGGTGTAGCCGAGATGGTTCCGCAGACTTCCACTGGTCCCTCCATTTCGCCTTGACCCAGGCAGCCTTGCAGATGTCGGCTGGTGTAGTGCGCAGCAGTTCTTGGGCGTGTGTGGCCAAAGGTTGCCGGGACCACTGAATTGAGACGCGCCAGGATAAGAGGTTCGAGGAGCTTGTATGGAACGCAGAGCAGTGAGATGGGACGGAATCCCTTGGGGTCATCGCATGGCTTACCATCAAACCATACAATCCCATAGATCTCATGCACCAGGAATTTCAAGGCAACCAAATGTTGTGTAAATCCTCTGATTTCCCATCTGGCTACAAATCAATGGCTGCAGATCAGGTCTGCCATAAAATAGGTCACTAGAGCATTTTATCGTTGTTCCCATGACTACTCTGCAGGCACTATAAAGCATGAATGAATGCACAGAAAATAAATGTGTAAACTAAAAAAACAAAACAGCTTCCAAGCAGGCAGGTGTCAAAAACATAAATTTGTTTTGTTTTTTAAACTTAAAAATGGCTTGGGGAAAAAACAACATAGTTTTAAAATCAGAATCACATTTGTATGGTGAACTGTCAGCATGTGGTCTTTTGTGTTGGCAAATATAATCATTGTTTCCAGAGACATCAATAAAAAGCAATGATGAGATTCCTCAATACTGTTGTAATCTCTGCTTGGACTTCAAACTACACAAAATTACAATAAATACCAAAAAATGCAAAAAAATTAAAATAAAAAGTAAAGAATTAAAAAGAAAACTAAACTATTGTACTCAATAATACAGTGCTGTTGTACCTACTTGTTTAATTCATTGGAGCAAACAATGCAGCATATTATGAGCAAATGGTAAAGGGTGGACATCTTTTATTCATTTTTCTTTTCTTTTTTGCTAGAGACAGGGATGACTAGGCAGCGGTTGTATATGAGCGTCATTGTTGTCAAGTAAAGGAGGTATTTCACTGACCCGTTTAACCCACAGATTCAGACTACTGAAGAGGAGTTTGATCATTGTGTTCACATCCTAAACACATTACATTAGACCATAAAATACCCAAGTTTCTGTCCTGTTTTGTCTACGGTTCCCTTTAATGCTTTAAGCTCCACCTCAGGCATAAAATGAGTGAATCCGGTCTATAGTTGGATGGGTTTTGCTGCAGTGCAGAATATAACTGCGTGTCTCTGTGCAAGGGATTTATTCTATGCCCATGTAAATGAAGCGCTAACTGCAGTATCAGTCACTGGGGACTTCTCCCTTAAGCACTCAGGGACATTTTTACTTTTTTTTCTGAGAGGATTATGAGGGCAGGCATTGCTCCATACTGGACTAAAACAGAGAATCTCTTACGTCCTTCACTCGATTGTGCTGTATAAAATACGACACAATCAATAAACAAAAAGCAAGTTTCTATGTAAGCCCTCAGGACAAAGATCATTCTGACATTCCCACAAATACTATTTGAAATGGAAATTATGAACAGAAATTGAGTTAAAAAAATAAAAAAATACTGTCTTTGAGTATGCATGCCAGCAGCTTGTTGATAAGCAGTCTATACATCTACCTTCATTACCTTGCCATCTGGTCCTCATGAGAATATACGAGCACAGTGCCATGGAAACCATTATCAAGATGGAGAGGCCTTGTATGGAATGCAGGATTAGGGCAAAGATGTTGTGGACAAAATGGAGTGAAGGACGGTGCAAATGTTGAGGTGTGTTATTTTATATCCTGAGAACAAACTACTGTTTGAGTCCTAGCAATGCCAAGGTCATGGTTCGATTCCAAGGGAATCCATGAACTGATAAAATGTATACCTTAGTTGCTTTAGATAAAAGCATCTGCCAAACGCATAAAACGAGACTCAGGCCTCAACCATTTTCATGCACACAAATAATCAATTTATAATCAGATTGATGGCTCAATCGGACTGAATGAAATTTCGATCTAACTGAAAGGGCTGGTGAAATAATGCGATCAACAGGAAAAATTAAGCATGTTAACACAATCTAGCCTAACTATTTTCTCAATCTGATTGAATAATACCTTCAGTCTCATGATGAGCTCATCTCATCTCATCTCAGTCTCACAGCTTACAAGCTCATCATGGGATGAGACTGAATATTTACTAAAAAGGGTTAGTTCACCCAAAAATGAAAATCCTGTCAGTAATTACTCACCCTCATGTTGTTCCAACCCCGTAAGACCTTTGTTCATCTTCGGAACACAAATTAAGATCTTTTTTATTAAATCTGAGAGCTGTCTCACGCCTCCATAGGCTTCTAAGACACTATAACTTGCTGGCCCAGAAAATGCATTAAAGACATCGTTAATATAGTCCAAGTGACTACAGTGGCTCAATCTTAAGTTTATAAAGCGACGTGAATACTTTTTGTGCGCAAAAAAAAACTAAAATAAAGACTTTATTCCACTATTTATTTCCTTCTCTCTGGGCCTCGAGTTTTTTCACGTAGTGTAACTGCGTAGCGCTTCTGTGTTGGAAGTCACACGCATGACACATATGACCAGCGTCGGCCAATAGTGAGCCTATGTGGTGACGTGCAACACAAACGCGCTGCGCTAAAACACTACGTGAAAAAACTCAAGGCTCAGAGAGAAGGAAATAAATAGTGGAATATTTTTGTGTTTTTTTGCGCACAAAAAGTATTCTTGTCGCTTTATAAACTTAAGATTGAGCCACTGTAGTCACTTGGACTATATTAACGATGTCTTTAATGCATTTTCTGGGCCAGCAAGTTATAATGTCTTAGAAGCCTATGGAGGAGTGAGACAGCTCTCAGATTTAATCAAAAATATCTTAATTTGTGTTCCGAAGATGAACGAAGGTCTAACGGGGTTGGAACAACATGAGGGTGAGTAATAACTGACAGAATTTTCATTTTTGGGTGAACTAACCCTTTAATATCAGCTTTCTTTTTAAATATGTCATCAAAGCAAAAATACAAATTAAACTTACATAGCTCCGATGACATTAGCACAGTGGCTTTCTCTATTTCTGAACACGGCGATTGGGCACTGTGAATGCACTGAAGTTTTGTGTGTAATGTAATTAGGGCTGTAATGATACACCAAACCCACGATTCGGTTCGTATAACGATTTTTGACCCACGATTTGAAACCTTGATTCTTTTCGGCAAAAGTAATGATTTTGAATATGTCAAATATAGCAAGGATACATTTTAATTGTTTATTAATAAACAAGTGTTTTCTGTGTCAGTGTCTGCAAAGATGAAATTGACGATGCTGACTCGCGATCTTCGCAGTAGGCTACTGAACGCGCCAGAGAGAAATGCACATTTCATACAGATTACATAAGCAGAGAGCAGTCTGTTTTCTTTCATTTTGAATTGTTCTGTTTAAAAATAGACATTTCAAGCCTACTATAGATATATTTTTCAGGTCTGTGAGGCAAGTAGGCTACCTTATACGCTAAGTTTCGGTTAATTTATGAGAAGAGCTCCAGTTTACGCACCGGCGCCTCCGTGTCGTGATTATCTATTGTCTGCTATATTTACTTCTTAGTAAATTCTATAGTAAATTCAGGCAATTGGTTGATGAAACAATTATTAAAATTAAGATACAATTAATACAAAACGAAATTCCCTTTAAAGAAAGGCTTTTTGCTTTCTGTTTGAGGTCTCTGTAAAAGTTTTGAAGCAGTCTTTTAGTGCCGCTTTCAGAGCGGCCACGTCCGTAACGGAGAACTGTCACGTCCGTAACATTGTTTTTTCCTCATAAATGCGAACTGAATATAAAATGAATATGTTATGTTCTGTGGAGAGCCAACCCTCCTTCATCCGGTGGATAGTAGGCCTATTACTTTTGGTTTGCGCAGTGTAATTCACAGTATTACAAAAAAAATTATTTGCCACCTAAAAGTTAAAGATTTTTTGTGTCACTTCCGTAATGAATGTGTATTTCCCTCATATTAAATATAAAACGCATGTGTATTTTTTGTATACCTTTATTAAGAGAGTATGGATATATAAACAGACGTTTCAATATATTGGTATTAAATGCATTCTCTGAGAATTTATATTTCAGGTTTTGACTGCAAATGTCACGTCCATAACGCTGGAATTGCCCAATTTTAAAGATTTCATCCTCAACTAGTTTTGTGGTGTAGGTCTACGTATTTTAAAATGTTAACTTCAAATAATACTAATAGTAATTTAAAGATGTAGTAGCATTGGATCTGGACGGGAAGGATAACTCTGGGAGTTGGAAGGGGTGTGTCGCGATTCTGCCTTCTCACACCACGACAAAGGTTTGTGGATCTGAGTGTCGCGATTTCGGTTTCATATGCATATCGTTACAGCCCTACATGTAATGCACATGTAAATTAATATGTGAATTGGATTGCAATGTTTAGGGTTAGGGCTCGAACGAAGTGCATGTTGACGTAATTTCATTGATTACAAAAATCCGTCAATTTGCGTGGACTGCGTCAACGTTTCACACTGTTTACCTCATCCCTGTCATGTTTCATCAAGCATTAATCCACAGAAAATTATTAGGTTGATCTTTAAAATAATCATTAGAATATTCGACTAATCATAAAAAATTATAAATAAAATCGATAGATTAATTGACTAGGCTAATTGTAAAAAACTCGTTTGTAACAGTCCTAAATAAAAACAGTTCATTTAAACTTTCAGAATCTGATATTAGATTAGATTAATTCTGACTGATGAAAATTAGTGCATGTAAACATAGCTACCTAGTGTGGAGACTAAATAAAATTATAAATCTTTTGGTCTGAAACATGATGGCGATCATGTAGGGCAATGCAAATTCATGTCATCTGTCATCTCATGCCCCTTCTTTTCCCTAAAATTCCCGTGTCCTCTAGTTCTGAATCAAGTGTGCCGCACAAATCCTGAAAAGTGAAGCCAAAGCGTTTCGATCGCCCCCCTGGTGGCTGGCTGCAGTATAAGTCATAAATCCCGCCCTCTCCATGTGATCAAAAGGGACGCAATTAATAAAAATAAAAAAACGCATACGTGTATTCAAGTGTTCGTTTTTCCCAATAAGTTTGGTTTTTGTTTGTTATTTGATGCTATTAAAACTAGGTGTAATGCCATGATTGATAGATGTGCTTTGGATTGACGTAATCGGCAACGCCCGTTTCTGGGATATTTTGGCTTCATTTTTCTGGAGTGGAGATGCATCGTCCATCTTTTTTTACAGTCTATGTTCTGAATAAAATAAGAGAGAAGAAATCCTTTGGATTCCAGATGATGTATTCAAAAGAGGTCAAAAGAACATGTGGAGCTGCCAAAACGAGACACCACGGAGGAGTCTCTCCAGATCACCAGAAACATCATTAGCTAAAACCACTAATGGGCTCTTTACGCAACCCAGCCTAAGCATTCTGTTTCGTCTCCTTAACACCCTCGCTATAAAAAAAAAATACGGTCAGCCTACCCATGTGTATTATTCAGAGCGCTGTTCATTCACCTCCCATTCATTCTGCCTCACAATACCTCCTATCACTGCCCTGGACATTGCTAATTCATGGTGGTGACATTCATGTCTCTCAGAGTCATTCAGGGATCACCGTGTCTGTCTTGGCCATTAAAACCGTGTGTCAATAGAGAGTGGGCTCTGTGGCAGAGCAAGAGGAAGCCCCTTTATCCGCCTGCAGAGCTCTCTGTTGTCTTGGCAAGTCAGGTGTTCACTGGCCCATGTGTAAGTAGGTTAATCCCTTCTCTCTATCTCACTCTTTCTGCTCCTGGAACCACTGCTCAGGAGAATAACCTCTCCTTGTTACATGAACTATTCTTAGAACATCACAAATCTCAGATCCACAGAGGATGAGAGATGCTGGCTTGACTTGTGGGATTTCTGCCTTTTGAGAATTAGGGAAGCACAACTGGCTGTTCCTGAGTCTTACGTTTCCTTCTCCAAAACATCAAAGCGTGCAAATAATCTAAACTAATGCATTTTTACGTCTATGGATGAACTAAAAGAGCTTGATTCATTATGATAAATTATTTAATAGTTTCACATAGTGAAATGAAAAAGTTGATGATGGCTTTGGTAAATTATTCCAAATGACATACATAAACATTACAAAAATTAAAACCCCTTTCAAGTGGTTATGCAGATTCCCAAATCCCATTTGACTCTACCATTCTGCAAGTCCATGCTCATCTATGAACATAATAACATACAGGCATCTAGGTCATGCGGACCATTAGCCCATCTGTCTCCGCTTATGTTCCAGTGCATTTGTTGCCTTTTACTAATTAACTGAGGTTGATCTAATTGCAGTTTCACTTGTATGAGGTTGTTTACAATCTCTGGATATCCCTGAATATATATGTCAGATATATAATGGAATTTATTGTTGATTTAAAAAAAAGATTTATTAATGCATATTTGTATGATAATTATGCACAAACATGCTCACTCCAAACCTGTAAATAAGACTTGAACAAAATATTATATTTTATTGCTTATTTTGTTTAAACTTTGTTTGCTTTGTAAAGCACAATATGAAGTAGTAAACAAGTTAATATTATTAATAATAACAACTAGCCTATGCCAATTGCATGACATGACTGGTCATGTGATGTCAATATGGCAGCTAGCTACCATTAAGGCTCCATGTAGAATAAAACAGCTGAAACCGATAATTTCTCAAAAGTGCTGTTATTATTATCTTTATAGCAAAAAAATATATATTGAAGGCTGTAACGTTGATTTCATGACAAATAAAATTTGATCAAATTCCTATTGACTCATATCAAGCACCCAATTCACTGCACATCCACGGCTTCAATGACATCAGAGTTATTCAAGAGAATTGCGCCAACACTCCAAATTATTAAGTTTTCTCTTGTGTGCACATTAAAAATGTATATTAAATCCAACGGACCTTTTCAAGCTTACATGAAATTCTAGATGAACAAAATAATTTGTTATAAACGCATTATAATATGCACCAATTGATGAAACCAAGAGAACACAGATTTTCGTTGAAAAATAATATCGTTACCATACGCACAAAACAATAAAATAGCCTTAAAACTGCAGAAATTACGACTGAAAAGCAGAAACGGATACATACTGTTGTCGAATAATGTAAAGTGTTACGGTTAACAATGGATATATTCATATATGACTGTTCATCAGCGCCGCATTCTGTGTATTGTAAATCCATATCTACCGAACCACATGCAACCCAACGGGGACGAACCGGTGCTTCAAACGAGAAAGAGAGTGTCAAGGAGAATTTAGAGGTTGCAGGACAGAAATGAGCGTTAAGTGTGTTTAAAGTGGATCCTCCATTGGATTGGGCTCGTTCAAGGACCGTTATTTGTGTCTTGCACAATAGTGCGAGTTGAGCCTCCCTCATTTAACAGTGAAAGAGCGGCCTTACCTCTTCCAGAACATTGACCGTGTTCCGACAGCTCTGCAAGCGGGTGGTGAAGCTTGATGTCGTGGGGGAATTGTAATCCTCCGTCGTCTCCGAGAGAAACTCGGACACGGAGATCTGATCCGGCATCCTTGCAAACACAGTCGCCCAATAAAAATGGAGGGGAGAAAAATCACAATAGCACCATGAATTAGACAGGGGTGGTCAAGAACGGAGCGATGTCTCAGTTTGGGTAAGGTTGAATGGCAAGGCAATGCGTAAAATGAAAAGAAACGTTGCCAAATGTGTGGCAGACAGTGCCTTTTTCTTCACTGTGCAATTCCCGTCCCTAGAGAGGGTCGCTGTGTGTAATTTCCACGTCTTTCCTCTTCCCCTGTCTTAATTATCCACTTGCATCTACATAAAACGGCTCAGGCTCCTCTCCGTGTTCTCCCAATGTAAGATACAAGATGCTGGTTTAAAATGTCCTCATTCCACAATTTAGCTTTAAAATAGTATGATAATTTGAGTATTTCCTTAAATTATTGTTGTTCCGGTTTCGGAAGCGGTTTCATTCTGTTTTCCCTTTCTCTTTCCTCCGTTTTCCCCCCCGTCCTGACGGTCTGAGCTCCCTGACACCAGCGCGTGCACGCACGCTCATCTCCTCCCACCATTGATGACGGGATAAACAAGAGGAGAAACCGCGCATGCGTCAGAAGGCTTAACATTAGCAGCTTTATAGTCAAACCAACTGAATAAATAAATTAGTATGGTTCAAATAATAATAATAAAGAATTAAATAAACGCAAGAATAAAAATGATAAATTATTGGTAAAGTGAAATAGTATGTTCATATTATGTTAGTATTAGTAAAAAAAAAAATCCAGAACTAAATTGTGCAAAAATAAAAAAGGGTCCAGTTGGGTCATTTATTTATGCATTCGGTTATATTTCTTATTATTCCATTCATAGAATATAAATAGCTATTGTCTATACAGTGATTTTTTTTTTTTTTTTTTTTGCCCTAATGCGGATATCTTGGGTCATTTATTTATGTATCAGATTATATTTCTTATTATTCCATTCATAGATCATAAATGTAATGTAGTCTATAAAGTGATTTTTTTTTTTTTGCCCTAATACTGATATATACAGAACACATCCAGAATTTACGGTTTCATGCACTGAAGCAAGAAATGTTTAAGATGCAGTCAAGGTCAAGTTAAATACAGTTATGACAGTCAGTTATTTGTTTATTATGCTGTTATAATACAGCACAAGCATGTAATGGTTTGTCTCAAATGTACACATTTTTACTTTGTAGAACTTCAGCTCAGCACATAGGCACAATATTTTTTGATATATAGTATATATCTCACAGTTTCTTGCACTGCAATATTATTACACATCATTTGTGACGAGAGGGGCCATCCAAAGAGGCCGGTGCCCAAGGGCCTCACAGGACCACAATCTGTCCATGGGGGCATGAACCAGTTTAAGAGTTCAGGTAGTTCTTTGATTAAACTTAAAAATAGTTTGACTACTCTGCTGTAAATTGAGGAGTGTTAGTATAGATTGATGTGCAAATCTGGAGGCAGAAAAAACTCACTAGAAGCACATATGATGTGCAGATGGAATATATAACATAAAAAAGCGATGAGCAGTGCATTTTCTACTCACCGACTCCATAAAGAATCCCTGGAGGAAAAACTTGACAAACGCGAGGATGAGGACCTCATCTTTGTAGTCACCTCAATAAAACAGCCTCAAATTGAGACATTAAAAATGCATTAAAATCAGTGAGAGGAGAACATGTCAAATACATTTGATCCCAATTGGCAAATCCAGCTTAAGCTAGTAGCTGGTTTCTGGTCCAGGCTGTTAGACCAATTTTGGGCCATCAACAAAACCAGTATATTGAACTGGTCAATCTGGGGGTTTTTTTCTGTTTTTTTTACATGCTAGTTGGTCAACCAGCTGCATGTTGCAAGACACAACTTCTCCAGTTAAAGCTGGATTTTCCAGAGAAGTAAATATTTCAATAGTTAAGTGCGATTCTCATCTTTCCAAGGAAAAATACAATCCCTAAAAATAAGCCTCTCCTGGAGTTTCTGTTTGCTGCCGAGTGCTGACATCACATTTGTCTAAACAAATTTTGCCACTCAGGGAAAAAAGCCACGCCTTATAACTTACCGAGGCAACTGCGGTTTCACTCCGTATTAGATTAAAAAGTACTTGCAAAACCGATTGTGCGTAGAGCTCCGAGTTTCCAAGCGGCACCATATTCACTGCATTGTGCTCAATCCAGCGCGCGGACATTACGGGCTGAAATCACATGCCGCTACAGTTACAATGAGCTGGAATGCGCGCATTGATCTGCCCCATCTGGAGCTGCTGGACAGGAAGCGAAAATCAAGCATGTGGGCTGGAGGGGGCCGGAGGAGGGAATCCTGCACAGGACCACAACTAATGGCAGGAACTGGGAACGCTTAACTTTTAAATGGAAATCTGATACCGCTGGCGAAATGAACGCGTTATGCAGTATTAAATTCAGCCTCACTGACAGAAATGACAAACTCGTTCTCTGAGAATGCTGATCAGCAATGAGTAATAATCAAAGTAGCCTATATTAAGGTCATCAGACACAAGAATTTAAATTAAATTAATAAAGAAATCAAGTTTGTTAAAAATGTATAATTTTTAATTACTTTAAACGTATTTGGAAAACAGCTACAATAAATAGTAACTGCATGTCAAATTAAGTTAAATGTTTTAGTTTTTTTGCAAATGTTTTAAATCAGGCAAAGATCAAATCAGCATCCTCCATCTCCTTGAAGTTCAATATATATTATTTAATTCATATATTATTATATGAATATCAGAGGTGGACAGTAACAAAGTACATTTACTTGAGTACTGTACTTAAGTACACTTTTTGAGTATCTCTACTTTAGGCTACTTGAGTATTATTTTTTCTGGAAACTTTTTACTTTAACTTCACTACATTTGAAAGACAAATATCGTACTTTTTACTCAACTACAATTCTGTCAAGGTCCTTGAGTAGAAAGTAACATCAGTCAGTGGATGATTTTGGTTGCAGGGGTTGCATTTTGGTTGGAAATGAAAGTCGGGTTGACGTCAGAACCCGACTGATGTTGGTTTCTGACGTGAACCCGATTTTCATTTTCAACCACAATACGTCTGTCCAACGTTGGAGATTGACGTCAATCTGGCGCTGGATTCTGACATCAACCTGATTTTCATTTTCAACGTTGGGTTTGGTCTTCTAAATGTTGTCTTTTGTCACTTTTTTGGAGCACACTAGCTTATAGATAACAGTAAGGCTAACATATTCATACTAAAAGCCAAAAAACTTTAAATAGGGCAATATTTGATGGAACAGCCATTTGGGTGTCCGAAACCATTGTGGACGTTATTGAGTGGGCTTATTCAATCTCACATTCAATCCCACTACTGGAACTGTGTTCTAGAAATAAATTTGATATTAATATGAGGGTAGGAAGGCAGGCGTAGATTCAGAGGCATACAGTACTTTAAGTATTACATACAACAATGCAACAATAATAAAACAATGCATTGACATTTACTTTTTACTTTTGATACTTAAGTATTTTTAAAAACGAGTACTTCTGTATTTTTACTTAAGTAAAAATAGGTCTTTACAACTTTTACTTGTAACGGAGTAATATTTGACCAGTAGTATCTGTACTTTCACTCAAGTAAGGAAGTTGTGTACTTCGTCCACCTCTGATGAATATACATATTTATTATATATGAAGTTCATCATACATATTGTATATGCAGGACCTTCACGGAATATATAACATCGAATTATTTTTTTGAAGTATTATGTTTGAAGTTTATTATTATTATAAAAAAAATGTAAGTATGAAATCTAGCATTTCTATATTGAGGGTCTCTGGGTTGGTTAAAAGTCTGGATCTGTAAAGGTTGAAAATTGTTGCTCTTAAATGCATCTGTCATGTTTTTACAACACTGGATTGAATCATTTGGCACATTGGTACACACTCTCATCCACATACTAAAAGTCTCCTAGTATAACAGTAATAAATATCACTATATTGCGATCATATTTTGATGTATCTGAAAATGGCCAATTAAGTACAAGAGGGGAAAAAGTGCATTTATTATGGAGGATCTGCAACAGAACGTTCTAAACAAGACTTGAGCAGCTCGTATAGTCCTCAGAGCTCCAGCAACTAGCTGAGGCAAACAAATATAAACAGGAGAACAAGGGATTTAATCTCCATTCCAAAGTCTTTCAACCCTAACATCCACCTCCAAGCAACCCTGATACTTTCGAAACTTATAAAAGCTCAACTGGCTTTGAACAAATTATTTTCAAGTTAAAATAAAAAGAACAAAAAACAGCCAACACAGATTTTAATAACACACCTATATAAAGGCAATAAAAATTGATGCGATTACCACACATGTAACATAGCTCCGTTAAAAGAAAAAACAACAAAGAAAGTTGTCCGATTGACTAAGTCTGTTGCATGGACGTGGTGATGGGGAGAGCTGTTGGCCCCCATATTGTCTCTTGCCCTGTAAAGATAGGGAGCAAGATTACTGCATGCTGTGAGCTCACAGCTACTGAACCCCCTCCCTGTTTTATGGGAGGGGTATTACAAGGGGGCGTGTCCGGCACAGCCCCCTCTAAGAGGGGGTGGGACGGGTTAGTCTGAATCAGAGTCACTGCTATCTTCTGATGATGAGCTGCTGGAGCCGTCTGACCGGTCATCATCATCATCTTCTTCATCTTCATTCTGTGTATCATGTGTCAATGTTAGAAAAAAATGAATACCGACAATAATAATAATAATAATAGAGCAGATTTTCTAAAAATGTAACAAAAGGAAAATTAACCTCGTCATCTTCATCATCATCATCATCACTATCAGTGCTGCCAGATGACTCATCATCTTCATCCTCCGAGTCTGAGGTGTCTGTTTTGTCATCATCGTCATCCGAGTCCGACGTGTCCTGCTGGAAACCAAGAGTCACATATCTTTCAAACAAGCAGCTATGCATGTCTATCACTGTATTTGTTTGTGTACACACATACAAACACACACACCATCAGCACACAAGGCAAACTTTAAGATGATTAACACCCTAAGACACTTCATACTGAGTCCACAGCCTGTGTGGGTGAGTTGCCCAGAGAGAGCGGGCGTTACCTTGGCCCGGTACGCCATGGAACGCTTGCCCCCCCCAAGACCCACCGTCGCGGCTCTGGCACCTACCGCCTTCGCCTTGGTGACTCGGACTTTCGCCCCAGGACCTCGTGCTTTTGTCGTGCTTCGCCGTTTCTATGAGGGCAAAGAGAAGGTGGGGTAGGGGGGTGCAAGGACAGAGCAGCACAGGAAAAAAAACACGTTCAAGCTTAAGCAATGATTATTAGGCCCACAGTACAGCCCTAAGAACATTATCCATTCAAGTCATGTTAGTTTGAGCCGAGAGACGTATGTGATTCTGAATAGACAGAAAGGAAATAATAAAGCCACATGTGGTGGCAGGGACAGAAATAGCCTCTATAAGCAAAATCAATCAACTAAATTAATCAGAGTGCCTCATTTTGCCATGCAGTGCAGAGGGTTACGGCATAGAGAAGAGTAAATCACAATCTCAGCTATATGAATGCTGTGTCAGAAGTAACTCAAATATACAGAGCTTTGCATTATAAAGCGCATTACAGCTGCAAAAATGCGCAATTACTTACCGTAGTGGAGAACTCTTTGTAAACCGCACGCTCCTGAGGGGACAGTGACTAGGAAAAAAAGGAAAAACGAGAGGGAAATACGTCACTACAAATCTCCAAACTCACATTGTTCACACATTTATTTTTGTAATAAGGTAAAAGACACACAAAAGTGTCCATGTAAAAGAAAAGGAAAATCTTTTAAAAAATCTAGTTTAAAACACGTGTGCCAATTTCTTAAAGGGTCAAAAACCCTAAACTAAATTTCCTGAGATTTTAGTATTGTTTAGCAGTGTGTGGAACATGATAGAAGGCAATGTTACCATTCCTTAGTTTTAATTGTAGGAGAAAACTAGTTCATTTTAGTATTTTTTGCACTATTTTCAACTTCGGGTTTAAATTCATCTTCGTGTCAACGTCATAGGATGTGAAATTTTCTTGTACTATTGTACAGTGATGACTCATCAGTGTCTCATAATTATTCATGAGACAGTGTGTCCTTATCCTATGAGAAGACGCATCGTATTAATTATTCACGACAGCACGCATTGATTTCCCATGACAGGCGCTTCAAACAGTGAGATTGCATACGGTAAGTGAAAG
The DNA here is from genome assembly GCF_965113295.1 of Leuciscus leuciscus. Classification (NCBI taxonomy): domain Eukaryota; kingdom Metazoa; phylum Chordata; class Actinopteri; order Cypriniformes; family Leuciscidae; genus Leuciscus; species Leuciscus leuciscus. Next base: position 29,767,320 of record NC_138730.1, read on the forward strand.
ATGCACTTACTTCTCACAAAACCATGTATATTGTGTTGCGTGTAATGGTAATGGTAAATCGCAGCGTGCATTTGTGGGAAGCTTTGATGCTTTTAACTCAATGAGAGCGAAATAAAGTCTGAATCTAAGCCGTTGCTGTGTTATCGGTCTCCCCTCTTCCCCCTCCACTCCGGAGCTTACACTGGTCAATGCACTTTTGTTGCATTTTTCAAAACTGACCGACTGAAACAGGGGGTTTCATGGCCCTTTAAAAATTTACTCTTTGTATTTATATTTATTCATAAATAACATCTATGTTTTTGCAGATTCACACTACATGATATTTTACCTGAACAATTTGCTTTGTTTTTCAAAAATGAAAAAGTAGGGAAGTCTTTGCTAAAATATTAAAAATATAATAAGAACAATAACAGATAAAACAAAAGATTATGCCAAACTACTTAAGACATCTTCTTTTAACATCATTCAAAATGAATTTTTATTTAGAAATTGAAAACATGCTCATAATGGTTGAGGTGTAATTAATTTTTTATGTATTTCTGAACTACTTAATATGTAGGACAATAAATTAGCATCATGCCATTGACCCATTAATAAACAAAGTGTATTTGATCTGCAGAATTGGATGATTCAACAAACTTCTTACCTTTACCCAAGCCTCAAGCTCAGCTTTGTACTCTAGCTGTTGTTCCTCCACCTGTTTTTTATATTTGTCTTTCTGGCTCTGACTAAGCTTGTGCCATCGCTTGCCGATCTCAACCATGCGCTCCTTCAGGCTGAAGTGATTCAGCTCACCGTTAGTTAGGAGTTCCTGAGAGAACATTTGATACCCGCTCCTGAGGTTGGAAAGGAAAAGAAGAAAAGTTTTGGGAACACCTTATTTTACACTGTCCTTGTTACATGTACTTACTGTAGTAATAACAGTAAATGATATAAGGTAATTAATCACATGCAATTAACCCTAAACTAAACCCTAACCCTAATTATATTGTAAGTGCATGTTGTTAATTAATATTACTCAGTAGTTAAATGTATAGTTACACTGTAACAAGGACACCTTTAAACAAATGTAACCAAAACGTTTTTTTTAAAAGAAGGAAAGTCTCTCTGGAAACATCAAGCTAAAAACGTGACACTTACACCGGGGGCTTCTTAGGCTCGCCATCAAATTTCGGTTTCCTTTGTCCCTGTCCTGACAGAACTGTCCTCATCTCTAAAAGCTCCCTCTGCAGAATAAAAAAAACAAGAAGAAACATGAGCGAATAGACTTTTTCTATTGATCCTAAACGCAAAGACAAGACAAAAGACAAGTCTATGTTAAAATGCTCATGAAAACAGATTAGCAGGCTGATAAACCACTGCAAAATAAATAAATCTCTCTCTCTATATATATATATACACACAAAAGTTAACATATCAAGATGCCAGGTTCATGAGAATATGGTAGAATAGGTGACAGAACACTAAAATAAAGACATTTAAACATCACTGCAATGATGTTGAGTCACACTGATCAAACAAAAGTGCAAGTTCCACCAACTTCAGCTGGAAACAGCACAAACTAAGCATATGCATATACACACTGAGATACAAGTGCATCCATTGCAGACTCCTCCACCTCTACACTGGGGAGGAGGAAAGTTAGGGGTGACCAACATTTTGACATTTCTTCAGCACAGGTGAGAAGACAGTGGTCAAAACGTCTGGTCACTGACCACGGTCCGGTACTGAACCTCGTATCGCTTCTGGTCCTCTGCAGCCTTCTTGATCCAAGGAATCTTCTCCTTCTTTTCCATGGCCTTCCAAGCAGCATCCATTGCATTCTGTGCTTTCTTCCGGTCATTCTGTGAAGAGCAGCAGTTTAAGTTTATGGTTTCTAAAAAAAGAATGTAGTGGTAGCTCAAGTACTTTGGAAAAGCTGTGCAAAGCAAGCCAATCAGTACAAATATGCTTAACGTGAAGTGTTTTAGACCAATGAGATTTTGCATGATGTCACAGAAATGTTTAATACAAATGTAGCATTCTGTGATTCAGTAAGAGGTCTCTTCCTAACTTATGAAAATCATTCATGTTGCTCTTACTCTGTATTTAGCCAGATAGTCTCCTATCACGCTCTGCTGCCACATTTCCTCTGGAGTCTTCGGTGTTTCAGGAAGCCGTGTTTTCTTATTCTTATTGTCTCGCTTCTCTTTTGAAAGGACATGCCCCCATTGATCCAGCTCAGGGTCACGACACCGTTCCTACGGCACAACAAGAAGAAACTACAGCTCATTCCGATCCAGACAGCATACCACAAGAGCATAACAGCATGCATGTATATAAACAAGGACATCTTGCACATGCCCACCTTCACACATGGGGATTTGGCCCTCAGGGGGCTGCCTGCACCCCCTAAGCTCATCTTGCCTCCCAGCTTCTCCTCTCCACACACACGCTCCCTCTCCTCTTCTGGGAGACTCTGGAGAGAGACGGTGTTTAAGACAAAGTGTCAAAATAAGCAGAGCCTCCCTTGATCAAGAATTCAATGGTATCTGTTTTAATAGTATGAATTTGTGGTGCCTTGTACTTACCTCAATAAACCTCTGAAGGTCAATCTCATACTGTTTCTTTTTCTGTTGAGACAGATAAACATTGTAATTTTTAGTTATAGCAGAGCCAGTGTTAATGTAACAACTGTGTTATTAAGAATTGATATTTATTATTAACCATGCCTGCTTTGCCAATTAACCTGAGTGTTTACCTTCCCCCTTTGTTAGTTCCAAAATAGTTGTCAACGAAGAATAATTTTTTTAAAGTAAATTTTCAGTTAACACTGTTTATTTTTAAAGAAATTATACTTTTATTCAGCAAGAATGTATTAAATGTTACAGTAGAAAAATGTATCATGATACAAAAGATTTATATTTTAAATAAATGCTAAAACTTTGTTCAAACAATACTGGAAAAGTTGCAGCACTATTTCCACAAAAATATTAAGCAGCACAAAATGAACAATAAATGTTTCTTGAGCACCCAAACAGCATATTAGAATGACTTCTGAAGGATCATGTGACACTGAAAACTAGTAATACCGGCTAAATATAATACCTGCTAATATTCTATTCTATGCTTTGCCATCACAGGAATAAATTACATTTTAAAATATATTAAAATAGAAAGCAGTTATTTTAAATTGTAATAATATTTAACTATATTAATTGTTTACTGTATTTTTGATCAAATACATGTAGCCTTGATGAGCATAAGTCTACCATTTTGGCCATCAGCCACCCCAAAAGGGGTCAGCCAATGGTCAACCACAGAAACCTTTTTGGATAACTATTATTTGATACTGACTTTTAATATTTTCTCTTTTGCTTTAAACAACCGAGAGTAGATGGGTCTACAAGACCTGTTCACATCGTTTCTGGAACATGTCCTTCTCTTTCTGGGTCATCATCTTCCACTGCTTACTGCATAGCACCATTCGCTCCGTGCTTGGCACGTCCTTCATGTTTACCATTAGTTCAGCACAGTACAGCGAATAGCCATTTCTGCAGAACAAAACCATAAAAATATACTTTAAAAAACTGCATATATATGACAAATACTGCAAATATATAGACAAGAACCACTAGTTGATTTCAAAACGATCAACAACATTGTTTCTAAGAGCAGCATATCTTGGTAAGATAAGTCAGCATAAGCCATGCAAAACATCTAAATTAAGAGATTCCTGAGAAAACCAAATGTTACTTAGCGGTTTAAAACATACGGTGGTGGTTTGGTTGGCCGGCCATCAAACTTGTCCTTGAGCTGCCGTTCAGCCTTGGTTAAAACAGACTTGACGTGCTCATCAGAGTTTGCATCTGGGTGAGCTTCAAAATATACTCTCATGCTTTCCTGAATGAGGAAGTAACATTTCACAAAGTTTACAATGTAATTTATCCCTCTAATCAACAAAGACTGTATCACCTATGCCTCAGTGAGAACACAAAGCCATACCTCGTAGTGTTTCTGCAGCTCTAGAGCTTTGCTTATCCATTTCAGCCTCTTTTTGTCTGGTAATTGGGACCACTGTCTACGTAATACTTCCTTCAGCTCCTTCTGGCTTACCTACAAGTATCAAACATGGAAAGGTGAGTGTAGGTCCATCCATAAACAGTTGAATATGATGAAATGCGCTCAAAAAAAGACTGAATTTTATATAAATAAGTCATAAGCTGGACTTTGATTCAGTTACTCAGTTCTAACTCTTTGTACTTGAGTTGCTATACCAAGACTATATGACCACTAGGGCCTTTTTCCTGCCAAATTTTGTTACCTCTGGGTGAATTTTCATGTAGGCTTTCTTCTCATGGTTGTACCATAGCTGCTGAGGGGTCTTGGGCTTCTCTGGGAGGTCTGACTTCTTTCTCTCCTCTATTAAATCTGGGTGGTCCTCCCTAAAAACAATAGAAGCTTCACACTGAATCACCAGTACAAAAAACGGACATACTTGTGTTAGGTATTTATGTGCAGAGGAACGTGGACACTAACTTGAATCGTGCCATGTTCTTCTCAAAAGATTCTTTCTCTCTCTGGAATTCTTGAATGTACTTGAGCTGACAAAAGTTATAGTGCAAATGTAAAAGCAAAACAGATGACCTTCAAAAGTAGGAACTTTATGAGAAAAACAGCTCAAATCTTTGAAAAGAATGAAATTCTACAAACACCAGCACTTCACATACTGTATAGTAGAACAGAAAATACCAAAGCACTGGACTTTTTTTAATGAACAACAACAATTTAGGTTAAAATGTATGGTAATGTACAAAAGAATGTTTATATTACCATTAGGTTACCATTTCTGTTACATTTTTCACTACACATCTTTTTGCCATTTAAAATGTTCTGCAGTGAGAAATGTTTTTTAAGTAAAAATATTCTCAATAGATGTTAAATTATAAAAGTGTTCTTTTAGTATTATTTATTTATTATTTTCCCTCTATAGCTTTAATTAATTTTATTTCAACTTATTTCAGATAGTTACAAGGCAGTATTTCTATTTTTTATTTGTACTTTTTTTTTATTAGGTTTAAGCTATTCATCTAATATATTTATACTTTAATATACCAGTAGTTAATCTTTACTGCAATTACCAAAACCGATTTTTAATAATTAGTTTTATATAACATCTTTATATAACATCACTGAGCTAGCATGCATAATAATTAAAAAAGAATGAGGAAAATACAGTCTTCAAGAGAAATAGTCAGAAGTTTCAAGTAAAGCATGTCACACTGAAGGACAACTAAACTTCCCAAAAGTATTTCATGTCAACTACCCACAAAAACTAACCTTTTTCTTTTCAGGAAGCTCTTTGTATTTTTTGGACAGAATCTTGGTGAGATCCAAGTTGCTCATCTCGGGGTGGATTTTTGCATACTTGGCTCGCTTCTCCATAAAGAAGCGAAAGTAGGGAGTAAGGGGTTTCTTTGGGAAGTCTGGATGTGTCTAAACAGAGTTAAATGCATAAACACTATGAAAACGCTCTATTAGTTGACACAACACATCAGGGTAAAACATGAAATTTGATTAGGATAAAAGAGATATTAAGAACTTTTGATATCTTCACATTCTCACCTTCAATTTTTTCCCCTTATAAGGGTTCTTCACATATTCAATAGCATCAACAATGAGCTCTGTCATCGTTCTGTATTTACGTACCTAGGGTGGGAAAATTATTAAATCAACTCATTTTAATGTTCTGCTTATTATTGTGCCAACAAAGTTCAAAGTAAAATAATCTTTACATGGACAATCTAAACAGAATGTCTTTCACATAAACGCCTATCAGTGTTATTTGGAAAACAGGCACATTATTGCTTTAGCTCACTGGAATTTGGCTCACCTCTGTGGAAACTTTCTGCCATTTCTGCTTACACATGTCTCCAGTGAAAGCCCCAAACCCCACCTTCTCCCAGTCAAAATGAGACTCTGTGGTTTTATACTTCATTGTGTCTCCATCAGGTAACAGACTGCGTATCCTCTCCAGCAGTGTCATGCAGTCCTCTTTGCTCCATGTATCTGCATCTAACAAAAACCAACACCAAAGCGTTGAATGATCAAAAACAAGGTGTTTTTTAATGCTGACAAAAGCAGTGTAATTGTCGTGTGTCTGTGTGAATATGTCCTTTATTAACAGCGTGCGAACGTACTTGACTCAATTTTGATTCGGCCTGCCTGGGTGCCAGACACACTGGTGCTGCCATTCATGATGACAGAATTCACCAATCTCCACCTTGACACTTCAGAGAGAGAGAGAGAGAGAGAGAGAGAATTTATTATATAGTATTATATTGTATATTAGTACATTTTTATGAGATATTAATACATATCCCTTGAACTGTTACTAGTAGCATTTTCTTTCTTGTTTAGCAACAACTGCTTTTTAACTTTTCATATGTAATAACTAGTCAAAATTAGTTTAATTAAAAATGTAAGATTTCAAATGTTACTAGCAACAATTGTAATACACATTCTAATAAATAGGTACCAGTGTTTATTCAATTAGTGTTAGGAGAACTGGTAGAGATACTGATAATCTGAATTGTTACAAGTAATGTTACAAGTAACTAAAGAATAAGCACTAGAACCACATGAATAGTAAATTGTAATATATAAATACTAGTCGGAAGAGAATAGCTGATATCTATGAAAGCTTGTTTCCGCCACAGATAAATTAAAAAAAAAGAAAAAAAAAGGTAATTGCGACTTTTTTTCTCAGAATTGCGAGTTTACATCTCGCAATTCTTTTTATCTCAGAATTGCGTGATATAAAGTAGCAATTGCGTGTTATAAAGTCAGAAATGCGTGATATAAAGTCGCAATACAATTGTGTTTTATAAAGTCAAAAATAATTGTAAACTCGCAATTGTGAGATAAAAAGTCACAATTATATTTTAAAATGTTTTATTCTGTGGCAGAAACAAGCTTCCATAAATATCTGCACCCCAGATCCTTATCCAATTCAAAAGTAAAATATGTAATATGTTACCAGTAACTATGGAATAGTTACTTGTCATTATTGAGCGTCTAATAACAAAGAAATAAGTACTAGAATTTAATAACACACTTATGACTAATTGAATAAATATTAGTCACAACTGGAGTAAGTACATAAATACTAGTATCTAAAGAACAGGTTCTAGTGAAATTGAAAATGAATGATACAGTCACTACTATATTAATAGCAATTAAGTACAGTAAACATAAAAGTAACAGATGCTAGTTAGTTAAGAAATAAATGTAAAAAAAAAAAAAAAGCTTGCCATATTAATGGAAATAAGCTAAATTAGTTCTCATAAACTCATATCATAAAATGTAAAACAATAAAACAGTCTGTACAGAGCAGTGTTACTTTAGTATTATTTGTGTAGTATTAGTATTATATTTTGAAGTAGCTTTTATTTTTATTTTGTAATAGTTTTAGTTGACAAGAACCACACTGGCACATAGGAACGTAATGAAAGGGAATGTACAATTAATGTATTAAACAGCTGATTCGATTTTATTATTATTTTGTAAATGGTCGTCTAATTGTGAAAGAATAATGAAATGTACTGGATGTCATCACTGCCACCCAGAGGAACATAATGTGCCCATGCCCCGCCTCTGGAGCACCTCGACACGGACGCGTCATCACGCCGTGACCATACCAGTGCACCAGCGGTGGCGAGCGGCGAGAATCCTTGACGAGATGCTATGATCGCATATTTCCAACGCCTACACATGACCAAGCCGCGATTTTCATCTTGGTTCACTTAGAGCGACCGGCTAAACCAGAAAGGACCGACAACTATCCGGGATTGCTTCACGATTCATGCCACGGTTTGAGGATGCGAGAGAAACGCACGTACATGGTGTCGGGGGTCATCTTGGCAAGGAACGGCAGGAAAGACTTTCCTTTGGGATTATGTAACCACGAGCAGCGAGACGCGAGGACAAACACGACCCTTGCTCGAGCGCATCAGTGTCCGCGGAAGTCTCGGTCTCTCCTCCCGTTCTCCGCGAGCGCTCACTGTTTACATTCTGCCAGTGCAGCACATTCATAGGCGAGTACTTCAATAAACGCATAAAGATAGTACAGACATTTTATTTTCTGATCCGTAAGAGATATGACATACAATTCAACACATAGTATGGTTTGCTTCAGCATCTATTTAAACGTTTAACTGATTTTATAATATCTTCTCGTGTAATTCGTGTTTGTTTCAAATGTAATAACAACGAACAAACTTAGGTCCAGTGTTTCACTGGCATGCTTACTTGCATGTTTATATCTTGCGTGATATATAACAATTCTTATGTTGAGCAAAGGCTCGCATGTATACTTTTACTTTACCAGTATCACAATATTTATTGCCTTGTATAATATGCTATGTTATATATCATGTCATTTATCGCAAAATTACCGAGAATTGTCACTGATGCACCTCGCACGTGCCCGCGTTCCTCTCGAGCTGTGTGTCTCGCTGCGCGCCCGCACGAGGCGCCGGTTTCCCGGTAACAGTGTCATCCCCGCCCGCGCGCAAGGTCAACTGAGCCAAAAAGGCTAAAAACGCAAAAATGTTATTCTTTCTGCAATGCTCGAGTTTTTCTATGAACAATAAACCTCAATAGTCGTATTATGTTCAAGAAGTATTGCACTAATCACTTCTGACCAAAAGTATGACAAAACTGTCCAAAAATACATAGAGTTTTATTAAAAGTACGGTCAATAAAAAAGTTTACGCCTACTTACTTAATAATTCGTGTGAAGCTCACTATAACTGATTAAATGAATGAGTGTAAAATACGTTTCCTTTAGTGCACCGACCGTTAGTCTGTTTGCAACCCCGGTAATGGCGTCTTTATTCCGGCAGGAGTCACCACGCAGCTTCCGCTGGCACGAACGCCTCGGCTAGCGCGCGAGCTACTGGGGAAAGTACGACGAATAGCGCTTACGCCGATTAAAAATGCGAATCGATGTCTTTATATGCGCATACCAGTTGTATCCTTGCTGAATTCAGGTGTATTTGCATGCAGATTTTTTTGGTTTGTTTTTTTGCAGGGATTGTGACAATATCATAAAATGCATTATTTCACTATAAAATCAATTTGGTCATGAATAAAATACTTAAATGTTTAATTCTGGTGACATATTAAATATCAGTTGAATAATAAAATGTTTCGGCGAATCAGAATTAAAAATAGAGGTATGAGCGGGCGCTTGTGCCTTCTCTCGCCCCAGAGCTCTCACTGCAGAGCCGCCATGAATGTTACAAAGACTCGGGGACGAGCAAATTGAAAACCGTTCCAAACGGGCTCAAAAATGATCAAATCTCTTACCTTTTTCAATATTCCGGCACGGATGTGCTTATTAATTAGCGATGTGTTCGTGTTAAACGATTTTATTGTATTTAAGTATCTGTTTTTTAGCCGTAAACCCCGGGGAGTCAAGTCGAAACGAATCCGACAAAAGGAGCGTCTGGTTCGGTATGAAACTCCGCCCAGCGCCGCAGGGGGAGGAACTCCGAGGGAAAACATGCGAGAAAAAAAGGCGGAGGCTAAAACTTAAAAATAATATTTATTTTTAACATTGATACATTTCTAAATTATATTAATACAATTGTTTATGTATTTTTCAACATTTTAAAGCTCGACTTTCTCAAGCTTTAAACTCGCAAAACCTAAGTAGTAATCTACCGTACATGCATCTAACAACCATAAACTACGTTAATATTAGTTCACAATTGCTATATAGCTCTCTTTTTATGGCTGGCCATTTAACAGGACAAAATATATACTGGTTGCCAGGACTCTTTGCCAACCCTGCAACTACTTCAAGTGCGAAACCGATTGGTTTGGGTGCCCACATTCATTCTGCTGCCGCGGAGACTCGCACGGCCTCCGCGCTCCAGAAATCTCGTCTCTGCAGCCCAAAACCAGTCGGTTCTAATTCGTGTGTTGAGTTTATCTTCATATGTTTGCAGAGACGCTGGTGCCTGCTTGTGAATCACAGTCGGGCACCGATTTCCCTCAGCCTTAGTAAAAGTGCCATTGACTGTATCTCGCTCTCTCATGCTCTCTGATTGTACACACAATCGTCACGATATTTCTTTATGTGAAACTGACCAATGGCACGAGGAAAGGAGGAGACAGCTGTGACTGACTCAACCCCTTCAGTTTGACCAAGCCTGAAAGAGATGCTTCACACAGATCACTGAAATGACTGAGAAAACAAGTCTATCATTCATGGATTATTATAGTATTTCTGCAGCATTTTGTCACATGTCAGTGTGATATGAGCTGAACAGGCATGAACTGAGTTATCCAAGATTATTAGTGCACTTGGTCATTTCTAGATGTTCTCATGATTCCCACAGTCATGGTTTTTCAGATATTAAAAGAAAAAATCTTTTATTTTTAAAATTAAAATGAATTAAAAAGTCATGGAACAATGTTTGCAAGAAAATCATGCAACGTGACTATAATATTTGAGGCTCACCTCATGTTTATGTAAACTGTTTGTTTAGGTCATTGTATTTGAGAATGTGTTTTCCATCTATTATGAAAAAGATCCCTGAAAATGTTGTTATTATTAAATGTTAATTAATACTGCAGAAGTGTGTGAGTCAACGTGTAGTATGTTTGGGCCATGTACTCGGGCATGTTTCTGTGCTTACAGACATCTTGTTGCTACCAGCATTGAGTGGCCATGAGATGGCAGCAGAGGTGCATTAATAGAGTGAACAGTCATTCATCATCACTACCACTACAACACATGGATTGCAAAGTTTTTCACTTCATATCTAGCACATATGACTACATTGTGCTTTCTTGTCAGTTTGTCTTGCTTCAGGTTACACTGAGTTGTAAAACAGCATTCTAGCATAGAGAGAGAACATAAATGTTGCACTCGATAGAGGATATGTGGAGAGTTTAGTGACGTCAGTGGCTGATATATTCGGTTGTTTTTCAAATTTGAGGATTAATTGAGACAATATTATAATGGTATTACCATTTGAAATGCACTAATTTTAGTCAATGTGACAGAAAACATTTTAGCACTTCAGCAAGATATAACAACAAAATGAATTTGCTTGATGTGTGTAAAATAATAAATAAAAAAATAAGACAAAAAGTCTTATGTAAAATCAGTTCCATTATTTTATTTTGTTGGGCCTGCATCTAAATATTTACAGAGCTAAAACCAAAACATTTGCCCAAATCATTGACATTCCACAGTAATATATTAATTAATAATCACAAAAATCTGTTATTGAACACCTCTTTCTCAATCACACCTGCTGTGTTCTCTTGCTAAGGTCACTTCAGCTTTTTAAAAGCAATATTGTATCTGAAAGGAACAATCGAGTGAAAAAAGGCACTACTACAGGGTGTGGGATAGTTATGAAAACAGTAGAGAACTGTTTTAGAAGGGGAAAATACACAATTTGACATTTTTAAAACCATACACAACAGACTAAACAACATCTTAGATGTAGTCCCTTCTTTATAAAATTAATTATTCGCAAGATCATCTTGGTGACTGGAATGTACATGATACACATGATACATAATTATACCAAATCTACACTTGCTTCTTAATTGTTTACATTCTAAATCAGTCCCTCAAACAACAAATATTCACCTATGGAACCTGTTAATAAAACTAAACAGTAGTGCAGCGAACGATCAAACCATTTCACAAGTGTGCTTGGTGATATTTAAATCATAACAACATTATTCAACATAGCAGAGATAGTGTAAAACGCAACCCTTTGAACAGTCATTTTCTCTCATACAAACTGGGTAAATAATAATCAACCATAATCAAATTACTCTTTTTGTGTCTTCATGTATTATTTGTACTTTACTTAAAATATTCCCTTAGTGTTCGTGTGATAAAAACACGGTCCTCTTTGGTGCTCTGGTGAGAAAACTGGTTTCAAAATAGCTATGCAACCATTTTCAAAAGACAACATATTCACAGTTGTGAAAAACATATATTTTCTTCTTCCAATTAAACTTGTGACTGCAACCAGAGTTTCGTCGCTAGTGGCAATGCTTATAGATATATATTTCTGTTTAGCTACAAAAATATTGAACACAGACATACATGCATACAGTATATGTATATATACATACACAATTTGCATTCATGTTATTATGTACAGTTGTTCATTTTTAGCAGTACACTATATGCAATCTTCCAATGAAATAAAACAAACTGATAAGCAGTAAAAATTGCTTCATTTTAAATGTACCTTTAAGTGCTTCCTGTACCATTTTGAGCTGAATGGAGATCATAAATTCATTTAACGCTCCACAACACACACATAACACAATAACATTTCAACTCTGATAAATAAACAGATAAAATATTAATAGTACAGGCGACAAACATTTCTTCACGCAACAGATACAAGTGACACCGAGCAACTATTCAATACTTTTACATATGTATAAATATAACGTCTCCATGAATTAAGCAAAAACAAAATGAGACAAACATTGATTAAAGAAAGGGAGAAAAAAAAGACAGGCAGTACATTTGGCCATCTCTGCCTGAAAAGAAAGTCAGGCCAGCCCAGGTAGTGACAGAAGAGGAATGAGGTCATACTGGCATTTGCATCTCTGTATATTCATCTTGGCCTTCTCTGTCATCAAATGACGGCTCTGCATCATCTGCGTCAAGCTGTCACACAGACAAAATGAACAGTGTTAAAGGCAATGGGCAAATCAAGATTTCACATTTCATTATTAGCCTTGTTATATATATATATATATATATATATATATATATATATATATATAAGTGAGATTTTATACAAGTTTACATAAGATATCATTAGACACATTTTTAGAGAATGTATCTTAAAAGTTTATTTGTCTTACCCCATTGCCAAATTTAGGTGTAAAACTAAAACAGGTTTATATTTTAGTATTGAACGCACTATATTAAACACCATATCTACAAATAGCATTTTGCCTTTAAACTGAAAGAAAATAAACACTTACACATTGTATCTCACGTTGAGTAAATATTCGGGACAACAGGAACCTCCTGAATGGCACAGTGAGGACAAGGACAAACGGGAAGGCTAAAGAGGCCGCGGTTGACATTACAATCCACAGCACAGCCAGGCACACCAGCTGCAAACAAGTGAACAGGTGCATGCGGAGAGTACGCACCTGAAATAGACGAGTCAAGAGGTTAAAGCACAGCTAAATCTGAAGAGAACGGCATTCCAGACCTAATGTCATCAGAATATTGATTTAAGAATGGTGAATACTGTGATCTGAAATCTCTGAAACGAACCTTGCGGACATAGGTGTGGTCAGGGTGGTACTTCGGTGGCATGAATAGCAGCATCATGCGTTCTGTTAGCTGGATCCCATTGAGAGACATCACTCCCATATAGAGGAATATACCAAACAACACAGCGATGGGAACCTGCCGCAAAAGATCTCCAATCACAATCGAGAGACCTTTGGAAGGAAGAGGGTTTATATACTGTCAGTTCTGAACAACAAATAAAAAGAAAATACAACCAGTAATAGCCACAACTGGCCATTCACTACTAATTTATCTAGAGACGCACTGATTTTAAAATTCTGGCTGATACCAATACAGAGCAACTGTCGAGTTCTGAAAGTAAAAACTAAAAAATTCAATTTCTCCATAGGTAAATTGACTTTCAATGATAACTTATAAACCTTTAAAGACAGCCTTACTGTGAACTACGAGGTTGTTAATTAAAAGTATTTGCTTCTGTTGAAGCTTTTAGCCAGCATTCTCTCAACTTATCTTTCTTTCAAATAATCATGTTTAACTACATTACCCATGTTGCTGTACAGAAAAACGCACCAAAAGATTGCATTAGCTCCGCCCACTCCCATGAAGCACCGCAAATGATGTAATCGAGTTGTTCTCTCTACACTCTCAAAATACTTCAATATTTGAATATGAATGCATATTTTGCAATAAACTTTTATATATAATCAACATTTTTAAATGAGTAGTTTTATATTTCTCTAATATTTTTTATCTGATTATGCTGTTTACAATGCTTCATGGGATTGTAGTTCTTTCTATCACTAAAGCCATTAAGTACACAGTCTAGTACCTTGTATTTTTGTCCGTTTTTAAATAAATGTTTTGCTTCGAATCAAAGTTTGTAATGTTATGATTCTCTTTGTAGCTGGTTGGCTTGGTTCATGGCTTATAATGCTTTAACAAAGACTTTTTTGAAATCCCTATAGGAAAAATGAATGGGAAAAAAATACTTGCAGGAAAAAGTGGGCGGGCACTGTTGCACTCTATAAACCAATAATTATTTTCATGTAATGGCCTATAAGTAATTAATGGCAGTATTAAAATTCTATAATATTTTGAATACTATTTTGAATTTTAAACATCAAGCATTTTAAATTAGGCATCACAACATTATAATGTACAGTATGGAAAAAATAAATAATCATTGTGAGATTTGCAAAAGATTAAATTTAATTGTATAAATTTATTAAAGTATTATTATTATAAAGTATTATTGAGTAATTATTATTAAGTATTAAATGTTATTAAAGTGTTAAATAATTAGTATTTTAAAGATTAATTTGAGTATTGGATTGAAATTAGATTGAGTGTTAGATAATGGCAATTTAATAAAAATGTAAAATAGGAGAAATGGGCATGTAACAAATAAAAATCTAATACCAGCCAATTTATACAGTACATCCAATATAAACAGATAGCGATAAACTAAATTGGCGGCTAACTAATATGGTGCAGATATATATTTATCATCCTTGAATTTAAGCCACTCACCAACAAGAAAAGCCACCAGAAATCCTGTTACTCTCTGCTCTTTTACTTCCTGAATTCGAGGTTTGTCACCAGGAGCAACGGCTTTGCTCATCACCGTCAGACTATTCGCATGAGTGACAGAACGAACAGTAGCACCAGTCAACCACGGCAGCCCAAAGAGCGCTGAAATCCCACCCGCGACCACGATGATTAGCAGGTCCAAGTGAAACCCTGACCCCTTAACCAGCATCCTGTCCTTCTTACTCACAATAAGACTGTAAAGGAAAATAAAATAGAGGAATAATATAATTGAGTTTTTAGTAGGCATGGTCAGATCAGAATAGTGAATGCCTGTGACTCACGTAGTGATCTGAGTCTCCATGAAAATGAGTATGTAGACGAGCAGAGCCGGTAGAATGCTGGCAACCATCATCCAGATGGGGAACTGGCCATCAGAGCCCAGTGGGTGTATAAACCAACCACGCTTGTCCGGGCTGGTCACAGAGAAGCCATCAGGCACACTTAGTTTCTATATGGGGAGGAAAGAAAGACCATAAAGACATGCAGAGATATTCAAGTCTCTAATCAAATAACAAGCATGGGGTAACTTATAACTCTTAAAGCACAGTCACATCAGCGAAGTTGGCAAAAAATATTGATAGTGTAGCAATATATGAAACACAGCTCACAAAGAAGCTCATTTTAAACCAAGCAGCTTTCTGTTGGTCAACATGGAGATTCTGTGTGGGGAAATCTTACACCCTCATGCAAAATTGCAGATAATGTGGATTCCTATTAAAAAAATATCTGAACATCACCTGTGAAAAAAATTCACTGAACTATAGTAAATGTGACTGCATCTTTACAAACAAGTACTGAGATGATCGTCTCAGATAGTAATATCGTGGGACTTTAATTAATGGCGGGTAGATGTTTAAAAAGTATTAAAATGTCTTTAATTCACTTTTCAAAATGTCCCTTTTCAAAAGTCTCAAAAAAAGCATAGGAATTTTTTTTTTTTTTACTGTTTTAAATCTTTGGATAGTTACAAAATTGGTCTTAAATTGTGTGTGGGGGGTGGGGGGGTTAGTCTTTTTTAAATTTATTTTTAAAAAAGTATTTTTTTTATTTTTTAAGTTTAATTTCTTTAAACATTTCCTACAATTTCAAGTACTTCAAAATGTCATATGTAAAAAAAAAAAATTTTAAATAGTAAAGGGATAGTTCACCCAAAAAAGAAAATTCTGTCATTTACTCGCCCTCAAGTTGTTCCAAACCTGTATGAATTTCTTTGTTCTGCTGAACACAAAAGAAGATTACTCTTTATTCTTTATTTACTCTTTAAGATTAGATATTGGTTACCCATATTCTTCCAAATATCTTCTTTTGTGTTCAGCAGAACAAAGAAATTCATACAGGTTTGGAATAACATGAGGTGTTTAAATGATGACAGAATACAATTTTTTGGGTGAACTATGCCTTTAATATCATGCTGGTCTTTAGTAATTTTGAAATGTGTAATTTAAAATATTGCTTAATGTCTAATGAATTTGAATGTTTGTGTGGACAATGCTAAGACTAAACTAGTTACATTATACATTAATCAAATTATATAAACATTTCTTCATGTGTCACCTGTGTGTAAGTATCCTTAATGCTGTAGTCCAACAGAACCATGGTGGAGATTGCAATAGGAACTCCAAAATCCCCAATAGCCCTTCGGAGCTGTGTGAAAAATAAGATTCAATATCACTATGGCCAATAACACTTCATCACACACAGAATCAAGTAAATGCCACCCCATGTTAGAATGAACATTGGGATACTAGCTTACACTGCCAGGGAAAAAAGCGCTGTTCTTGAATTTACGCAGATAAAAGGCAATGAAGAAGGTGCCTGACGTGAGCACCAAGGAGAGGAGAGCTGTGTTTGGCTGGTTCAGGTTTTGAGAGGTATCTGCAGGTCCGCCGTCACTGCTGGGTGTTGGTAAAGCAGTGTCATTTTCTTCTCGCATATAGCAGCTCTTGAGAGGATGATCCATAAAGATCTGCACAGTAGACAAAGACTGTCTGAATATCTGCTATTTGCATTTAAATCTCTCTCATAAACATACATTACTGTTCAAAGGTTGTTGTTTTTTAATCAATGAATACTTTTATTTAGCAAAGATGCATTCAGTTGACCCAAACAACTGTACAAATGTTACTGTATTTTTGATCAAATAAATGCAGCCTAGGTGAACCTAAACATTAAAACATTTCAAAAACATTAAAAAAAATCGTATCAACCCCAACTATTGAACGGTAGTTTAATTAACAAATAGCATCTCAATACTTTGCCCAGCTTGAAGAAGGTCTCGTAGATGAAGATGAGAGAGATGAGGATGGAGAAGATCTCTTGGGTGAAGCGTGTCACAAATCGCACCAGGAAGCTCCCTTCAAAGGCCACCGTGAGAACTACAATGATGATCAACCAAATTCCAATCCATGCACGTCCTGTCAGAAACTCGATTTCATTGGACCTGCAGAACTGCAAACACATTGATTCATGGTCACATTCAGATTTTCCTGCTATATCATTCCAGTGAAACATTTTACAGTTGAGTTTGTTTGTGGGGCGAATTCACTAAACAGTTGCACCATTTTTTCATGCAGCAATTCAGCATAAAAACTGTCTTATTCAAGTTACACTGTGTAATTTTTTTTTTTTTTCAAAATGTACAGACTTTTAATATTGAGTCAATACATAATTAATAGTAAGCCTATTATAAGCGTTTATATTTTAGACCTGTCAGAATGGTTTTCGCAGGAAATTGCATCCATGCATCACTCGCCTGTGCGTGTCTTTAATGCGTTTAATGTTTAATGTGTTTATGGTGTGGGTGTGCCATAGATTAGTTGTCACAATGAGCAAGAAAGTTAGACATGAACCAGCTAAATATCGAACCTCCAGGGAATAAAAAAAAACACTGAACAGAGGCGAGTTTGCTGGCAAAAAGAGAACGCAACAGAGCTCGTAATAAAACAAGAATCAACACTGGCTTGGCTTTTCGGAGATGGCGAGAACTGAGGGATCTGAAATGTTGTAAAAGCAACACAGAGATGGCGTTTTCATTACTTTAAGATTAAGGTATTTTATTGAATAGATAACTTGCCTACTAAATGCGAGTACTAAATGCATTGCAATAGCACAGCGAGTATTTCAATTTAATCACTATCATTTTCAGTATAAAAACACCATTGTAAGCAAATTAGGCTAAATATAAATTGCACTTTATTCACAATTCGGTGCTATTTGAGTGCAATTTGTTCATAATAAAAAAGCACTATCAGTGGGTGCAATTTGATCTTAGTGAATTTGTAGAATTTGTATTTAGTTATTATAAATACTAACTGAATAGTAGGCCTCTTCAAATACTAGAAGGGGTCCAGAGAAGCCCACCACCAGCAGAGGTTGAGCCCCAAGCAAGCAGAACAACATTCCCTGCATGGCAGTGGCAATAATCAGCTCTGACACACCGATTAAACCATCTGTCTTTTCACCTGAGGAAGAGAGAAATTATTTCATCAGGCAATGGTACCTTGTTTTAGTTGCATCAGAAAAACAGTGCTTTAAATAATTAATAAAAAAACAGCTTTAACTAACCCAATAGTCCTCCAAAGGTGATGGCAGGTGAAAGGGCAGCAAAGTAAATGAATATGACTGTGGCCATGCATTGAGGACTTAGGGCATCCTTAAAATCACTGATGTATTTAGGGTAGCGGCGCTGTGCATCTCTGATAACCCCGCCAAACAGCCGACCCGTCCTCTGAAGAGGATCGTCTATAGGTTTCGAAGGTGGATGAAGAGCTGAAAGATTGAATAAAAGGGAGATAAAATGCTCATTCAGTACATTTATTTTGGATAAACAGGAAACTGATCTGTTCACATATGTATTCTGCATATGAGCAAGAGCCTTGTACCCATGTCCTCAGGGCTTTTAAGTTCCTTGGCCTGTAGTTTGACCTCTAGCTCATGTCTCTTGTGCAGAATCTCTTTCTGGAAGCGAGCGATAGAATGCAACAGCTCATCTCCTCCAACCTCAGATGGAGGAAGCACAATACTGCAGTCCAGGAAGCTGTTGATTGCTGTCAGCAGGTCCTGGCGCTCATCTGCCAAATATGCCGCCTCATGAAAGTGCTGGAAGGGACATTTGAAATAGCATTTTTACTTAGTGGAAAAATGGACTCACAGAGCAGTTAGACAACACTACTGTTCAAAAGTAAGATTTTGTATTTTTTTATTTTGAAAAAAATTCATGCTTTTATTCAGCAAGCATGCATTACATTTATTAAAGGTGCTCTAAGTGATGTCACACGTTTTTTAGGCCAAAACATTTTTTTGTCACATCCAGCAAACATCTCCTCACCATCCGCTAGCTACCTGTCCCCTGAACACACTGTAAAAAAAAAAGCGGTCTCTGTAGACACCCCAGGCTCCACAACGGCAAGAAAAACAAACTGGGCTAACCCGCACCACGAAACATAACAAACTGCTCCAGCCAATAACCGACAAGAAGGATTTGGGGGTGGGGTTTGGGGAGTTAGTGCGCGGATAAGGGAGGGTCTAGCTAGCCTCCGTTTTGTTTGACAATACTTTAAACGTCAACAAGAAGTGACGTCACCCAACATCACTTAGAGCACCTTTAAATGTGACCATCAAGATATTTACAATATTACAAAAACAATATTTCAAATAAATGCTGTTCTTTTGAACTTTCTATTCCTCAAAGAATCTGCATGAAAAAAATGCAGATGAAAAAATGCATCTCAGTATCCACAAAAATATGAATCATATTAATATTATTGTATATTGCTTTTACTGTATATTTGAACAGAGAAACATTTAAAAAATCTCACCAAACCTCAAACTTCAAAAGGGTTGAGTACATTCTCTGAAAGTCTTGTTTTAAGGATATATATATATATATATAGAATAAGCCAGAATATAAATTGTTGATGAACTATCAGTTATTTAATGAGACTTGATAGTGTCTTATGTGCTTACTTTATCTGACATAAGCGTTGATATGGAGCGGCCGATTTGGTGGTAGTCAACATTGGCACTGGGTGGGCCAAGGAGCACGAATATAAACCGTACTGGAATCGGCACTTCTAGAACTGACTCTAACAGAACTGCTTCCTGCAGTCTCACAAAGGCCATGGTGGGCTGGTCCAGGAAATCCACGCTACCTGTGAAAATCGAGATAATCTGCATCAAGGCTTTAACAGATGTAGTATGTCATATGCCTACTCTTGTGATATCACAGAGCTGAGAACAGACAGTAAACTCACCCACAAGGACAACAGTCGCTTCTGCATCCTCGGGAATCTTCTCAAGCAACTTCAGCTCATGTTTAGATTTGGCCTTGTGCAAACCAAAAAACTGGGGGGTGTCTTTCTGTGGAAACAATGAGGAAAAGGTCTATTGTTTGTCTATTTTACCTTTCTTTGACTCTCAAAAGCACACACACAGACTGTAATGAACAGAGTACCTCATTCTTATCCAAGTCTACACTACCACGCGACTCAAAGTTACGCAGTCCTCCAATGAGCGGGTCTGTGGCAGGGGGCTCGGGTGCGGCGATATGGTTATTGCTATGGTAATGAGATATGAGAGAGCCAAGGCTGGTTGCAGAGATGTTCCGTTTAAACAAGCTGTGCTCCTTGCCATCACTCGGGTGACTGACAAACAGAAGAACAAAAAAGAAGAAGATTCAGCTGCATAATTCAAATGAGTAAGATGTTCCTGAATAGGTGAGTATCTTAAAGGGAATATTATTTATGCATTTTTGAGATATGCTATGTAATGTTCACATAACCTATGTACACTAACCTGTGTTTGAGGAGCAGGGCTCGGAGCACGTTGGCTCTGTCCTGTGCTCTGATCTGATCTGTGATAATCATCTGCTCCACAACCTGATGAGCAATACCAGGAAGGGTCTTCTGGTCCAGGTCCAACAACACTGCACCTGCAAAATTATATCATCAATACATCAGACACATCAGACACAAAAGACATTGCTTCCAAAACACACCACAAAACATAATTACAGCGAAAGCATTTTAGTTACAAGCTGGCGGTAATATAGTGCTCAGAATATATTTTAAAAAGGCCATATTATGCCCTTTTACAAAGTCTTGATTGGTTTTGTCTTTAGGGTCTACTAGAATAGGTTTTCATGCTTGAATGTTTAAAAAAACCCATTATTTTTCACTTATACTATGGGGCAGTTGAATGCTTGACTCTGATTGGTTGACGAACATTCTTAGGAGTGCAATTATTTTCAGGGAAACTCATGGCTGAAGTAGTTTCCAGGCAGGTCTTGACTGCATTACATGTACATTTCACTTCGCCAAATGATTTCAGTCATTTCACTCTACAACAGCAAAAAACAAAACAAAAAAACTCTACGACACTGACAAAGTAAATAAATATATTAAACAATAGGATAACAATTATTTCCATTTTTTTTATTTCCACAAAATTACGTTTTAATATGTATGGAGAGCACATACTCTCTTTCTACCGCTTCATTTAAATGATTTAAATGAGCAATATTGTGACTCAAGGCTACAATTGAAGCGTTTCAGGGAATTCAGAATCAGTGCTTACTGATATAGAGAATAACTCCTTTTGGAGTGGACTGTGTGTTTTTAACATTGCAGAACTTTTTCATGCTCAAAAACGAAAAAAAAATTAAAATGTAAAAAAGCATAATAGGTCCTCTTTAAATATATATGGAATAAAAAGTATATAGGCAAGCAATTAATTCACCTATTATATTTTTATAAAATAATTAAAAAACATTTTAATAAAATAATACAAATATTTAGTATTATATTATATTATTATATAAGATAAAATATTGTTATATTTGATTCAATAATAAAATAATTGTATTTCAGTCATTTCTGTCTCCTCTGGTCTCTGTCCTCTCTCTCACCATGTGAAATGGTCCTGCGGAGCTCCAGCAAGCTGCGGAATGAGAGAGAAGCTACATGAGGTTTTCCCCAGCGTTCGGTCTCCTCCTCCACATCCTCCTCAAACTTTATCCAACGAGCCGTTTCCCTCCACTGCATCTCCTGGTTCTTATCCATCACTAACTCATTCAGCTCAACAAACACCTGAGAGAACACATACACTTATAATTTATATGAACTTTCTTACACAGCTTTCCAATACAGCTATTTTGATGAAAAGTCATCTGATTAAGTTATAAGAAATTACGTGTTAATTGAGTCAGGTTTGAAATGCAAATCATTTAAAGCAAAAAGTTTACAACACATCACAAACTTAAGCAAAAAATGTACTTATATAGTTCATGCATCATGGCAGGTAATGCTATAACATTTGTTAGAGGAAGCAGACTGTCTCTGCAGTTCTTTTAGACGAGAGCAATCTTTTCAGGCAAGCCAGCCAAAAATGTCTGCATATTTCAACTGTTGTTGTGTTGTCAGTAGAGCTGTTCAATTTGTTGTCCTAAAACTAATTTCAAGCATTTGAAGTTCCCTGAGGAATTTCTAATGGGTTTTTAGAATAGAGGGTTAAATTTATGGGTAAAATACAGTATGTGGTTAACACTACTTGAAGAGACTTTAAACTACACACCTCAAATGTGAATCCTGAATATGTTGTGTGCTTTGAAAATAGCAATTTAAGATAAGATCCACAACCATTCAAAAGTTTGGGTTTGGTAAGATTTATTGTTTTTGAAGTATTATACTCATCAAGGCTACATTTATTTGAAGTAATATTATATAGTAATATTGTAAAATATTGTTACAATTAAAAAAAAACTGTTTTCTATTTAAATATATCCCAACAAATGTATTTATTCTTGTGGTGACAAACAGCAGCCGTTACTCAAGTCTTCTGTGTCACATGATCCTTCAGAAATCATTGTTTATTTGGTGCTCAAGAAAAAAAAAATTATGATAAATTTTGAAAATGGTTTTGCTGCTTAATCTTTTTTGTGAAAGGCAGTTTTTCTGGATTCTTTGATGAATAGAAAGTTGAAAAGAACAGCATTTATGTGAAATAGAAATCTTTTGTAACAATGTTAAAGTCCCTTTTGACCAATTAATTGCATCCTTTGCCAACGTATTAAGAGTATGAATTTATTTTAGAAAAAAATCTGTCCCCAAACTTTTGATGGCCGCCTGATTGGAAAACTACATAAACTCACATCTTTGTGAAATCTGTAAAAGTTATTAATCCACATAATGGCTGCATGTAATTTATGTTGTAGAACAAAACATTAAAGTCTCTTTAAGTACTTTAAGAACTTATTTTACTCATAAATCAAAAAAGTACCATTATTTAATAACTGAACAGCTCTATACTAGTACAGTTTTGCCAGTATGAGCTTGGTTATACACAGTTCTGATATTGTGACCATTCTCTGCCCTCCACAACACCAGAGGTACAGATGTGGTGTCAGCAAACAAGTGGTAGTTAAACACCACACGCAAGCTTCAGCTGTTCCACAAACCAATCATACCAGCTCTCTGCCGCCCTACCTTCAGCTGTTTGGCATGACGAACCCTGTGGTCCATGTAGCAGGGCCATGATCTCCTCTAATAAACAACAGCAGGCTCAGTGAGCCAATAGTAGAGATACTGCAGCTTTATTTGTACAGCATGCAATCTAAAACTATTCTTTACAGTATTTCCTCCCCAGTATAAGAAAACATTAAAGCTAAAGAGTGCAATTTGCTCGATATTTAAACTATTACTGGGTTGATTTCCTAAAAAGTGTCAAAACATTGATCTTTTCGTTTGAGCATTTTGACCAGGCAAACACAGAAATATTGACTCAACCAGTCGTGTGAGTTTCAGGTGCGGCTATATGTTTGTGACAGATGGGGAAGTGTTTGGGAAAAACTCTTTTAAAGTCCCCCTGTAGTCAATAATTGTATCCCTTAAAACTCATCTTTCACCACTAAAATTTAAAAAAAAAATTCTTGAAATTTTTGTTTCTTCATGCCTTAAAATAGCTTAAACGTACACCCTTGCCTCAATTAGTATACGCGGTTCTATGAATATGCAAATTAGCCCTGCCTCCACTCATTCACACCAGCTCAGAGATTCACTTATTGACGATCACAAGTTGACGTGATTGGTTGCAATGTAGTTTGTGACATCAGAAACAACAGCGATTTCAAATTGCGATTTTGAAACTGTCTTTGGTTCACCGCAGTTTTAAGGAGAACATACTCAGCAATGGTGTTGACTTATAAATTTGCACATGGTTTGTCTTAAAGCATATTAAAAACACCACATAGACATATAAACGATTGATTTTCACCACAGGGGGACTTTACTGTAAATACTAATCATATTTTTACAATTCCATTTAGTGACACTATAGAAGCTACACACTTCAGCTTTAAGGTGATACTGATGACATAATACGCAAATATTCGTATTTACTACATCAAACACGCAACACCTAGAAACAGCTCCAAGTGGACAGGAGAAAGATTATCTAGTTGGCTGCCGTCTCACCTCATGTGGGGTTCGATCCAGCTTAGTACGGATGCGACTGCTGGGTTCTTTGTGGTCCTTGCCGATGTGAACCACCTGACCTTTAGCGCTCTTCTTAACCAGGTGCCGCCGCACACCAGGAACATCTTCAAACCTGTGACCTGCGAGAAAGACAGCAAGACGATGTTTAAATACTAAACCAAGAGTTGAAAACAACAAACAAGTCAGTACAACACTGAATCCATTGTAACACACTAGAAAGTCTGTGAGTATCAGTAACTTAGTGCTTACCTTTCCTTGAGTTTGACTGCCTACATTACACACAATACTCAGCATCCAAACACAGACTGAAAAACTCCACTAGAGTTTTCACTAGAACATGACTCAATTTTATGTCTCAAAATGATCTATTGTTTGGTCTAATTGTCTGTATTTTCAGCACACACACACACACACACACACACACACACGGATACAAAAGAGACGTCAAAGGCACAGTTGTAGTGGGAAGCTCTGTACCCTTTGAGAATGTCCACATTCCTGAATCACTGCCATAGATGGTTAGATGTACAGACTGAAAACATGATTTATTCTCAGAAGAATGAGAACAGAAAGGTAAATAAAGAAGTCCTTTGTAACCTTAGAAAAAACAGAAAAGAAGCTGGGGAAACAAATACATTTTCCTGCACTCAAAACACGTCATTGATGATCTATGATCTACTAAAATGCATAATGCATACTACTTAACACTGAAAAACAATCCAAACTAAAAACCAATACAATATAATATACAGTATAATATATAATATTATACTATATACCCTAGGCCTAGAAGGCATTTAAACAGGTTTCAGGGGTATTTTGGAAATATTTTATAGGTTGTATTTTATTATAATAATTCTTTTTTAGAAACATCATATCATTTTGTATTTAATAATAATAATATTCATTATCATCAACATTCTTCTTCTTCTCATTATTGTTATTACAGTATCTGTGCTCCCACTGCTGTGCTAAAGCCCACACAAATGGCTGTGCATTTTCATACAGACATTTAAAAAAAAAAAGTTATATATATATACACTCCCGTTCAAAAGTTTGGGGTCAGTAGGATTTTATTTGAAAGAAAGACTTTACAATAGATTAATATTTCAAATAAATTATGTTCTTTTGAACTTTTTTTATTCGTCAAAAAGAAAAAGATGTATCACAGTTTTCATAAAAATATTCAACATTGATTTTAAGAAATCCATGGAATGTCAAATCAGCGTATTAGAATGATTGTGCATATTAGGATCATGTGACACTGAAGACTGGAGTAATGATGCTGAAAATTTTGCTTTGCCATCACAGGAAGAAGAAAAAAAACATTTTAAAATATATTTTTTTATCGAATTAAGTCTTGGTGATCATAAGAGAATTCTTGAAGACCCCAAACTTTGGAGTTTTAATTTTTTTATTTGAATAAAATAAAATATAATATATATTTAAATATAAATAAATGTTAAAACTCTCCAGTGGTCTTACATTGTCAAGTTAATGTCAGATTTGACACAAACACATACTCACTCTTAATGCCATCCAGGTCAACCGTGGCGAGCGTCTGCGCCTCACTCTCGTCGGTGGGCATGTGTTGGTAGTGTGCTAGCGCAGTGCCCGTCATGTTGCCCGTGCGGCGGCGCTCCTGCAGATCATAGCTGCGGCCGGGCTTACAGCTGCCGTCTGGAGAACTCAAACTTGGAAACAAACATGGTGCGGACACTCGTCTGCCATTGGGTAGATTACGAACCCAATTTCTGCCCCTGCAAAGTTAACAGAACAAGGTTAGGGTGAGCACATACATGTAGGTAATCTATGTGTGCGTGCGTGTTCACTTACGCGGTTGTTGCAACATCTTCTGGGATGCTGATACTGGTGTGAAGTGTTGAATGGGGTATGATTGACAGTTTTCGATGAGGCGAGGCTTTACCGTTCTTTTTTACAGTGGAGTTGGGGTCATCTTGTGATACAAAAAACTGCAGGCCGAAGAGAGAATGGTTAGCAAGGTCAAAACATGTTGTGTGTGTGGATGTGTATGTGAGCCTTGATTACCTCTGCCCGCTCTGCCACCTCTGTGTCTGTGTCCGGTGTAGGTGTGGTGGTGACATTGCCCTCTCTTTCCTGCTGGCTGCAGGAATCTTCATCCACCTCTTCATCCTCATCATCCTCATCTATCGGGGGAGCTGCTCCCATGGATGAACTCCTCCTCCGTCCTGAGTCCTTCCGTTTCCTCCCGGGCTTTTTCCTCCGGTCCTCTGGGAGATGTTTAGACAGAGGGTGGTGAACGTGTAGAGAGGTGTGACGGTGATCTACAAATACCACAAACATCACAGACTTAGAAGAGCCACACTATGGAGCCCCTTAAGGGACATGGTGATGGTAAAAAATAAAATGAGATGGGAGGAAATATTATGTTCTCTCCCAAAATTTCTCCGTCCCCTCAGAAAGCTTTTGTGATGGAAATAATATGAGGTAGGATGAAAAACTATATTTCAGTGCTTTGCGAGCGAATGCAAAGGTTCTCTGGAAACACAATCGTTTTGGGAGAGAATGCAAATGTTTTGCCAGAGACTGCAAAGTTTCTCAGGGGAACACAATTCTTATTATACTCGAAATACATTTTTTTCCTCCCATTTCTATCACTATGTCTTTAAAGTTCACATTTGGAGATAAATAGCAAAATTTTAGAAATAGAAACAGCATAAACACCGTGAACAGTCGCATAAATATGCATTCTCATTTAATATAATGGTTTATGATAACAAGCTCTCACACTCAAAGTCCTCCTCATTAAATGTGCGGTGTTGTTCGATGGGCACGCGCGGGGCGGGAGTGAGGATCTGCTGGAAGCGCTGCACACCCAGTGTCTTGTTCAAGTCCCCTTCGTCATCATCGTCACATCGCTGGGGGGGAGAATGCACTGCAACAGGCTACACATAACCAGAGAGACAAATATTAACAGACATGCATTCTCAGGTTCTTCAGTTTATTTTTATATTATAGCCAGGTAAGACAAATTTGTTTTTATAGCACGTTTAACACACCATGGTAATTCAGAGTGCTTTACATAAAATGATTTAAGAATTATCATCATCTAATAATCATGACAGATGCATAAGAAAACAAAACAAAAAGTTATTTAAAAAGTATTAAACACAAATAAGGAGAAAAGGGAAGAAAATATATACTGCCGTTCAAAAGTTTGGGATCGTCTTATGCTCACCAAGGCTGCATTTATTTGATTCAAAATACAGTAAAAACAGTAATATTGTAAAATATTATTATAATTTAAAATAACTGTTTTCTATTTGGATATATTTTTAAATTGTATTTATTCCTGTGATGGCAAGCTGAATTTATTATCGATTATTATCGATGTTGAAAACAGTTGTGTAAAACATTTTTTTCCAGGATGCTTTGATAAATTGAAAGTTAAAAAGAGCAGCATTTATCTGAAATAGAAAGATTTTTGTAATATTGTAATAATATTTCACAATATTACTGTTTTTACTGTATTCTGGATCAAATAAATGCAGCCATGGTAAGAAGTAAGAGACTTCTTTTAAAACATTAAAACATAATAAAATATTACCGATCCCAAAATTTTGAATGGCAGTGTACACAAGATGATACTTTGTATAAATATTATAGAAATAAGATTATACAAAATATATTCTAAGGAAAGACCAAAAAAATGAAATTCCATCTCATAAATGAATTCTCCCAATTAAACTATGATAAACAAACAAACAAATACAATTTATCACTGCTTGTTGTAATATTCAATAAACAAGCTATGTGGTCCATACTTATCAATACTGTAACGTATTCACGCACGCAAAAGCTCAGTACAAGGCACAAAAATAACGTGGTAAAACAAGGGCTCAAGGTTTGCCAGGATAGCCCCTGCTAGTATATTCTGGAACTACACAATCTGGCTCCAAAATCCACTGACTGCCAGTCATAATTGCCTGTGCAATCTGATGAAATACATTACATGATAACACATGATTTGCAAATATTTTGTTATATTATAGTAGGTAATTTACTAAGTTTATTTTTTCTTTTCTTAAAGGGGTCATCGGATGCAAAATTCACTTTTATGTGGTGTTTGCATATAAGTGTGTCTTTGCAGTGTGTGGACACAACCACCATACAATGAAAAAAATCCATTCACTCCTTTTTTTTAATCCTCAAAAAGCCTAAACACTCTCAATAATCAAGCCATTTGGATTTTCTGAGCAATATGATGTCATATGTCAATATGATGTCATCTCCACGTAGAGAGGGGTGGGGTGAGCAGTTGCTCATTATCATTTAAAGAGACATGCACCGAAACGGTTTTTGAGGAGGTAAAAATGGTGTTGTTTTACACAACAATTGAGGAATTTTAACCAAAGTATGCTACTAACTTTACATGAAGACCCTAAAGAATCATACCAACTTGTGGAAAATGGGCATCCGATGACCCCTTTAAGAAAGAATGAAATGAACTTTTGCCTTCATTGAATCAGTGTTGTCATCAGCCAAATAATCAGTCACAGATGACTGGTAAAAAGAAAACTTGGATGCAGAACTGAGTGCTCATAAAGAAGTCAGATTTCAAATCACACACTTCCAGGGGTCTTGCGCCACCTAATTAACTGCCAATGACATAAAAGTGAATGCAAATGGATTGCTTTCTTCGGATATTACACAGTAAATTACATATCTGTATATTTATGGCCATCCACTCTCTTTTGCTCACTCTACACTCATTCTCTCATTCCGTGTCTTCTCCCCCGCTGTCTGTGGTATGCTATCCTGAGGATAAACTGAGGCTTGTGATCTTGTGCTCAATTTAATTCAGTGTTTTGACAGGGGGGGCCCTGTCCGGGTAAAACTAACATGCCCACAGATACCAGGCTCTGGCAACATCATGTAGTTCATCCCCCCTATGCCACAGATAGTGAGTCAGCACTCCTACAGCCACTCACAGAGGCTGTTGCTCAAGTAGACCATGAAGTCAAGTTCGGGATGCTAAACGTGTCGAGGACACAAATGAAGCATTGTCTTACTTATAAAGCTGTTGGTTAGCCTTGTTAAGAAGCCTGGTAAGACATCAGAATACCAAATACCCAATGCTGTGGACCAGAAAACACAATACACAGTAGTGACCAGCTGACAGTCAGGACACCGAAGGTATCTGCAGTGATAACCATGGCAACCACATACTAGGTAGCTGTCAAGTAAAGGAAGCAGCATGAAGTAATCAGACACTTATCTACACCCCCAGCCTATGACATCATCGGCCATATCTATAGTCAAATCCTGATTCCTTACACGCGTCGTCTTCTTCTTATTTTAAGAACTACCAGTTCTTAAGAAAAAATACTGTGACCGAAACCACCCATTCACGTCTAAATTTGGTCCGTCCAATGGCATTTTCTCAAAGAACTTTTAGTTCTCAACTAAAGTTCACTGTCTATCAAGTAAAGTTGGTTTCATAGGCTAACAAAACCCCATACATAGATTGGGATTTGAACCCAGATCCCCTTTGATCCTATTCCACCAGACCTAAGGACTGTTCACACAGAAAGTTTTTGCTCTGATTTTCAATTGTTTTTCTTTTCTATGTAAACATGTGAAAAATTGACGTTTTTGACACACACAAAAAAAACATTTGGTGTTAATGTCTTGCACCATATCCTAATCAGTCGCAACCCAAAAAAGCTAAAGGCAATAAAAGGTATATGTTAACTGGAGTTTTTGTCCTAACCATGACCACACAAGAGACGCTAGATTTTGTCATGGAGCTCCGTCTACACCAAAATGTTATTAGACCAAAATAACGCTCCTCATTTATATTAAATATCAAACATGGATGGGACTGATTGTGTACGCTTAGAATCGTATATTATCCCAAATCCCTAAATTCCTAAAGTTATATGAAAATACGTCCCTGGAATCTTGTTGTGACGACCTCGTGCACCTGGGGAACCAGTAGCAGTCCTAACTTGGTGCCTTCAGTGAGGGAAAGAGTATGTGTACTTACTTCTTACTGCTACTGGTTCCCCAGGTGCATGAGGCATAAGACACTCACATTCCACCTCTCTGATTTGGCTCTATCATGGACACCTGGCTCAAATATGTCTGATATAACTCAAAGTATTGTCTTCCTGAATACTGAATTCTCTACACAGGGTTTCTCTTTTTTCTTTACAAAGGATGAAATGTGATGCTCCTATCACTTCACTTTCGTCCTTCCATCTACACAGTGAGAGACTCATATTGACTTACATTTTCCCACAGAAGTGAAATTGCCTCTGTGAGATCTGAGCACCGTTTTAATATCTAGAACAATGAATGAATGAGCTGCGATCCTGCAGAATTACATGATCGTTTTACCAGAAAGAAAATGACTTCACACAGAATCCGCTGATTGACATTTGTTTAGCTCTTTTATCTCATCAGTCATCACGCACAAAAAACCCCGAATCTTCTGCATAACCTTCAAACACCATTATCTAATCAGGTATTAAAATTACATTTCAGGATGTTCCGTTCCACCCACTTTGAAGAGATGTTTATTTTAAGAGCCATTTCCTGTGACAATTTCCACTTTATGTATGAAATGATATAATAAACTGACATCATCCCATCATCTTTTGAAGAATGTTAATCAACTGCACTGAATTTTTTCATTATTTAGGAATTTTGTCTGGTTTTACATTAAGTAAATAATTGAAATTAAGGAAATATGTATTTTACAATAATAATATAGTTTTATGAATGAATTACATATTTTTTAAATCAATTATTTAGGTTTATGCCTAGAAAAATGTCAATGGGGGTTTTCAGGGTTTTCTGAAAATAAGTCTTAATCGTCCGGTTTCACAGACAAGGCTTATGTCTAGTCTCAGACTAAAATGCATGTTTGAGCTGTTTTAACTGAAAGTAACTTAAAATATCTTAAAATATGTCAGTGCCATTGTTGTGTCTCCAGATGCACACCAAGTAATGTTTTTTTCTAAGGCACGTTTATAAAAGCTACTTAAATGTCCTAATTGAACTAAGGCCTAATCCTGGCTTAATCTAAGCCCTGTCTGTGAGACCAGGCCAATATGTTCCAAAATGTAGCTTCTGATGCAAATGTATCTTGTTTAAAGCAATTTTTACTATTAAACAAGACAAAATTTATATTTGCAGTGTGTGTATCTTGTTTGCAACGCTTGTTTCTCTGTATCTTAATGCAATTTTCACTGCAACACTGATATATAACCTAAATTAGAAGACATTTAGGCCTGGTTTCACAGACAAGGATTAGCCATGACTAGGCCTTAGTTCAATTAGGACATTTAAGTAGCTTTTTGAACGTGCCTTCAAAAAAAAAAAAAAAAACATTACTGTTGTGCATCTTGAGACAAAACAATGGCACTGACATATTTTAAGATGCCAGTGCAAGTTGCTTTAAGTTAAAACAGCTCAAACATGCATTTGGTCTGGGGCTAGACTTAAGCCTTGTCTGTGAAACGGGGGTTAAAGTAATTACAGTCTTATTCCAGTTGAGATTTTTATTTAAGGAGCTATTATGCAACATTATTCACACTCAAAAGTCATCAATATGAGCCTTTGATCAACAACAGTTTTATTTATAGTAGGAAAATTCTCGATTGTCACTGCTGAGAGCCCCTGTACCCACCTTGAAGCGTAAGGAGGGAGTCCATTAAGCCATGAGGAGCAGAAAACCACCCAGATAAAGGCTAATTAAAACACTAGTTTCTCAGGGACATATATAAAAATATTTAAAAACCAAGACACAATCGCCACAGCACGTCTTCATCACAGCTGTATAATAGCACAACATGTTCCTCAGATGTAAATTGATTTCTGGGTATGGCACATTAGGTGGCTCTGTCTCCATGGTTACACTGATTGTTTTTAAATCTTATTCTAGCGAATCAGACCCCAGGAGGATAAATGGCAATCTGACCACTGCTAGTCTCTACAAATCAGCAGAACAGGTACTTGATGTTCCTAAACATCACTATGCATTCAATTGTCCGTAAAATTACAGGATAATGTCCTGGCAGAAAAATTTCCAAAAATGTTTTTTTTTTTTTTTTTTTTTTTACAGTGGTTACAAAACTTTGCAACTACAAAATGTCTTTCTATTGAGCTGTGCTTGAGGGCTGCATGCCAAAAACTCATACAACGGACCAGTGTAATTAGATTCACAAGGAAAGGACTCTTATGAGTCTGTTCAAAAACATACAGCCGTTGTGTAGTCCGATTCTCGAGCAGAATGACTCTTTATGATGCGGTTATTTTATGAATAGTTCAAAAAGGCGATTTACCCATTTGAATCAGTCTGAAACACTTCCCTGTATAATTTACAGCAGGAATATGCCATAAAAAAGTAATCAGGGTCATTGTAAACTCGCCATATTTACTAACATTTAGTGTGTAATATGGATGAAAACTCGTGAAGTAAAACTTATGACGGCTTAGTGATCATCATAGTCTAAACATTAAAACTTAAAAATACTTAAAAATTACTTACCGAAGGTCTTGTCAAGCCTGCGGCAGAAGTGACGTCACTGGTGTCCTGAGGGTCACTCATTGCTTATGATCAGGTTTGTGGGTGATGCTGTAAAGTGCACTGGCTTTAGCCCTTTTCTCTTTCACTCAGACTCAACTGGGAACTTTCGGGCAGCATAACCTGATGTGACACACAGAAAAAGAAAATATGCTTGGTTAAAAGTTCCATGACACATCAATTTAAATAATATCAACAATGACATGCAGCAATGTCTTAGAGACGACCTTTATTTTTTTCCTCACAGAGCTTGTTTTTTGTAGTTTATTTAAAAATGCAGCACTGAGAAAGTTCTCAATTCTAAAGAGATTGCTTGGCTTTAATGGCCATTAAAGCCTGTCCATTAATGGCCATTAAAGCCTGTCCATTAATGGCTTTAAAGCCCTAAAGTAAAGATCTATATAGTTAAATAGTAACATAAATGATACATTCTGTGAATAGCTGTAAATGCATATTGCTGGAAGTTTTTCCAAGAGTAATTTCATTAGATTATGATGAGAGTAAACCACATAATAATTTGTACTCATATAAACAATTGCAACATCACATATGCACAGTCTCAAGTTTAAAAATTCATTCTCAATTGTGAAATATAAATCACATTTCCATGACAGGCATTTCCCCATCCTTGAAATCTCAAGAAAACTGAAAGCTGGAAGATGTGCTTTTCAATGCTATATTTTATCTTCAACTTGATGTTTGTACGCACCATTAGAGAGATATTCAGACACTGTAAATCTGTCTGAGCATCAGTCAACAACAAGGTCAAAACAAGGTCAAAGATATACAATATCACAGTAACAGAATTTCATATAAATTGGCCAGGTCACAGGAAATTCTGCAATTTTCTCAATGGAAAACACCCAAATTAGAAGCCACATCCTCATTCAAATCGATACAAATGTAGGTGTAAGGTGACAGTACATGAAAGGTCAAATAATGCATTTCTTCCTACATAACCATCAGTACTTTTTTTAAATATTCCACTTATAAAGAACAGGTTAACACCAGTCTATGGTTAACACCAAGCCATCACAAAAAAAAAACAATATGGCAATTTAAAAAAAAAATAAAGAGAGAGAGAGAGAGAGAGAGAGAGAGAGAGAGAGAGAGAGAGAGAGAGAGAGAGAGAGAGAATAACATTGGAATACAAGGCCTAAATATGAGAAAACATTGCCACTGCAGTCTCAGCTTATCTACTTCCCCTGACTCTTTCTTAAAGTTTCCTGTGGCACCGTCCATTCAAAGGTCAAGTAATGTGTGTGACGTTGGTGAAGCATGCACTTGCCTAAACAGAGAACACTCTTTTCAAGGCTGAGTAGTTATAATAGCTGGAGTTCATGTGCACTGTTTCCTTTATTATTAGGACATAAAGTGTCTTCAAAGCTTTATCAAGAAAAAGTTGTACAAATGTTATTTGCATCAACGCACCATGTTAAACTGTGCAATGATATTGTTCAGAGTCATGTGTTGATGATTTTGGTGAAGGTGCCCTGTTCGTGTACTTATACTTCATTTCCTGGTTTCACAGACCATGCTTGATTCTTAAAATGCATGTTTGAGCTGCCTTTAACTATGTCAGTGACATATTGTTTTGTCTCAAGATTCACAGCAGTATTGTTTTTTTAAGGCATGTTTATAAAAGCTACTTAAATGTCCCAATTTAACTAAGGCCTAGTGCTGGCTGAGTCTAAGCCATGTCTGTGAAACCAGGCTTTTTTAAGAGGGCCTTTTACATTAATGACAGCAGTACTCAAGCTGCATAACAGGCAGGGTAGTTGATTTGTTCCAAAAACATTTTTGGTTATGCTGGTTGAAAGTCTCTTCACATCCTGATAGCAATCACTGAGTTCAGTGGTCTAAATGTATTTATATGTATATAAATATCGTCTGTGAAAGACGTACAGTAGGACCATAAAATGTTCATCTAATCATTGCATTCGAACCTGATAAAATGATAAGATGTCCTACCTGCCTGTCAGCATAATGTAATTCCATACCTCTCCGCACCTGGTCTCACACACGTCACACATCATAAGCGCTTTCATACTATGCAGAGTTAGACAGACGTCAGTCACCGATCACCGCAACCGAAATAGCAGCCACCTTTTACATTTCCTCCTGGGCCAAAAATTACATTTACATTTACATTTATACATTTGGCAGACGCTTTTATCCAAAGCGACTTACATTGCATTATCCTATACATAGGTATGTGCAATCCCCTGGGATCGAACCCACAACCTTGCGTTGTTAACGCAATGCTCTTACCACTGAGCTACAGGAAAAAGGAGCTTATGCTGCTTTCACACTGTAACTACCGTAATTGGGAAGAGACGGAAACCTGTGTTGTTATACTTAGAGCGGTTTGTGACTCAAATAATGCGTTTCAATGGCAGCACTATCAACGACGATATGAATCTGCAGCAGTCAGGTGGTACAGGTCAGTGCTCTTTAAGTTGTTTATGTTCATTATTATTGTAATATTATCTGCTTTGAGACACAACGCCTTCTCTCGTTACGCTTTTGTTTGCTCCCTGCTGTATGCGTTCATGTGTTTTGGAGGAGGCGTGGCTTTGGAGACGCTATGGTGTGAGGGTGGGATCTTATGCTTTCAAATTAGCTTGCTATGCTAGCCTCTCCGAAAATGACCTACCCTACCTTTAACTTCACATGTTTGTGTAAAACCTGACGATCATGTTGTCCAGCATGATTTGAGAATGATCCAACAAGAAAATCTGACCTTTTATACAAAGGATGGTCAATGTCATAAATTTGCTAGACGAAAACCTGGAAATATTGTACAATCTCAAATATTTCACAGTATTTCTTTGCTTAATTTTGTTTTTTAATTCAAAATTAACATTTGCTTTATGTGCAGCTTTTCTTTGTTTTCTTTGTGTCAAATATTTTTTGGTTTAATATTATTGTCAAAAGTTTCTTTTCATTTAGATTTAAACAATAAAGCCCAGATTTTCAATGTATCTGCAGACTTTTGGGTGCTACAGTGTGTTTGTACTCTAAAGGTGACTGAGGACAGTGATTCAGCAGAGATGCTCCCCAGACACATCCACACTGTGAGGCTTATTCTTATGCTGCTCAAATACCACTATCATGTGAACGTTAAATACAGAAGTATGTGATATAAATTATAGTTTCTAACAAAACAGTGCAATAGTGCAGTTTCTTTACAGAATGCAATTAGCACATAACATTTCCTATTGCTATGTTATTTGTGCTATTTGCCTGTCTGATGACACTGACAAGACAGTCAGAAATAGAAAAAAAGTCAGAGCCATGTAGACACTCAACATTGCATTACATAGCACTATCTTTAGATTAATTTGCATTTACATGCATTCACTTGGCAAAGTGATTTATTATCCATTCAAGCTGAAGCTAATTTTATCAGTCCATGCATTCCCTGGAAATCAAAGCCAAAATCTTTATGTTGCTAGCTACTATTTGAGCTACAGGAGCATTAAATAGAGCAGATTTGTTAATGAGAAAAAGCAGCTGTTTGTCAGAGTAAATCCTTCAGTATTTCAGTCCATTATTAGAATCACTGAGTCATCTAATGATCTTAATCTGGGCCAAAGTCATTGTTGCTCTGATACCAAGAGTAACTCTAGATCCTCATCTTCACTAAGCTGGATACACAGAGGATGAGAGACCAAAGAGAAAACGAGAAAGAGCCAGATTCCAGACAATCATAGTCCAATCACAACAACAACAAAAACAGGCAAAAACATCACTACGATTCCTTCAAGCATATTTCCAAGCGTATCATTCCTCTCTCCCTGACAGTGTGCGCAAAATTGAAAAATTCCAGCAGGAAACACTTTGTAAGACAGGAAGGGCTGCAGTTACATATTCAGCAAAATACAACTGCAAACACTTTGAGACTATTCTTCTACAAAAATATGAACATACACTTTCTATAAAATGAATATCCAACAGAAAATCAAAGACCAATGGCTAACTTTTTTCTGTGGAACATATAAGAAGATATTTTGGAGAGCATCTCAATGCGTCTTTTTTGTCCATACAATGAAAGTCAATAGTCACCTAAATGGTTTGGTTACCAACATTCTTCAAAGTATCTTCTTTTGTGTTTCCACGTTGGGAAAAAAAAGTTGTACAGGTTTAGAAGAACATGAAGGTGAGCATAAGGATCAAATAATTTTCATTTCGGGGTGAACTATCTCTTTAACTAGACCTTGTTACAGAGAAGAAAAGCTTTGCTAACAGAGAAACACAGAGAGACAGACTTACCTCAGAATGCTCACTGCAGGCAGACTACAGCTACAGCAGTCATTGTAGTGTGATGGCAAAGACCCACTGAAGCCAAACAGCCACCGAAAGGCAGATAAAGAAAAGGACACGGAGGAGGAGGAGGGACAGGAGGTGAAAAAAGGCAGTGATTGGAGAACAGAAAAGCTGTTCTGGAAGTAGAAGCACACTACACTTTTACCCTAACCTCTCTCTGTCCCTCTCTCTCTATCTGTCACACATACTACATGCCGTTCACTTCCAACCTTGAGGCACCCACTGATAGCTGTCCCTCCCCCCTCGATTAAGTTTCCTCCTTTAGCCCTCTGACAAACATGTGACCGACGCCGGGACATGACTCAACAATACAGCTCTATGGCCTTAACTCCAAGAATCATTTGAAAAGATACACACATCCAAGTGCATGCTTTCATTAAAGTGTGCACAAAAGTGACAGTTTGCAGTTGCATATGCCTTAAACAAAGATGATTTTTCTATTCACTGATTCATTTTGAGTATATGAAAGAATTAGCAGTGTTGGATACAAAATCTGAAATGTGTCACCGTAATTTGTAACAATAGACGAAATTAACACTTTAAAGAAATATTCTGGGTTCAGTGCAAGCTAAGCTAATTTGAGAGCATTTGTGGCATAATGTTGATTATTATTTTGTGGGAGTTAACATGATTCTAGTGTGAAAACAATCGAATATTAACCTTTTCTGTGTAACGTTATATCCAGTTTTCCAACCTTGTTGCTGAAAAAACAGAAACCCTTAAACAACTGTAAGAATGATATAAACAGGTTTACAACTCAAATAATACATAAGTAATAATAATAAGTTTTAACAGAAGGATTAGTGTAATTTCTTTTATAAAATTATAAGCTTCACATTTCTGCTTTTAAATCCTAAAAAAAAATCCCCATTCACTTCCATTATAAGTGCCTCATTCATTGTAATCCATTGTATTTTTTTTTTCTTAAAGAAAATGGCAGATGAGTCTTTTTTCTTCTTTTTTTTTTGTGATAGTCAACACTATGCCACAAATGCTGTTTATTAAGCCTGGAATACTGTTGCTGTTGTATTGAGCCTGGAATATTACTTTAAACTAATTATTATATTGACTATTGTTCAAAATCGAGAATTAAATTATGAAACAATAAAACATGGAGAAGCTCAGTAGCTTTTCTAGCCAAAACAATGTTTTCGAGCAACCAAATTCGCATGCTTCTTCTATCAGTGGAGATACGCTTTATCCTGATAATGACCTCAGCGGCCACTGGACGTTACTAAGTCTCTGTGACAAACTGTAGTAGGCTACAACAGTTTGTGTTTAACTGATTATATGTCCAGCACTGTTCTAGGAAATTTGCCTCATATCTTTATTGTTTCCTGAGGTTATAGTCTTAATTGCAAAATGACGTCTTCATAACGCATTTAACATATAAACGTAATCCTAGTCTTGAACATTATGAAATAATGGATAACTGTGATCCTGCGATGACGTGAATTCACGGCTGAATTGTTCCACAACATGCAATCCAGCCACCAGCACTGAAACAGTACGTTTTAATTTCATATTACAAGGATGCTATTATAATGGTAAATTATATCTGAACACTGTCATTTCCTGTTTGACCTATGCAGATTTTCTTTTCATAAATACACCCTGATGCATTCAGCAATCACGACTCATTGCATGGCAGTCAAGGGTTTGGCCACAAGCTCATTCTGTCTGTTTTCTGATTATGGTACTTGAGAAAGACCTGTCCCAGTACAAACCTTTGAAAAATCAAAGCAATAAGCATAAAAATACAGTTATTTAAGTGCAAATGTTATTATGCTGATTAGATTCATCTGTATAAACAAATCTTTCTATCCACTAGCATTGTGAAATTAATAATATTGTTTATTATGAAATATTATACAATAAAAAAATGGAACTGTAAATTGGAACAAGCAACTGGTGGGCTTATTATGGATAATTAGTGCTTTGGGATAACCATAACCCTGTCAAAACATTTTTTCAGCTCCAGCAGCTGTGGTGGGAGCAGAAGAAGGGGGGGTGCAGGGTGTTAGAGGGAGTTATTTTTACAGCGACAAATATTTGTTGTTAAGGTCTTCATTTACAAATGGAGTTATCCCAAAAACAAGCCTGCCAATTCCCCATTCAGCAACCATTCAGAATGGCAAAGTATATTTCTGTATGTTCCGATGAACACTGCTCTGCAAAGTCAAACTGACCTGAAAAAAAAATCAATGATCTGGAAAAACAGTCATTCATAATGTCTATTTAGTAAGCTAACCTAATAACAAACCAAGAGAAACTCTGTGTACAATGAACAATGCTCTGACCATGTTTACATGCACATCATTGTCCAATTAAGATCCACGTTTTAAGACTTTATAAAAAATATATTTGGTTCTTTATTTTAAGGTGACATAGTTTTTGTACTTACTCAAATAGTACTGAGTAATATTAATTGACTACATGTAACCTACTTACTACAGAGTTACGGTTAGGGTTTGGTTCAGGGTTAGTTACTTGTTTGCATAAATTACTCTTGTAGTTGCCTAAGACATGTAGTTGGCTGTGTACATCACCTTTAAATAAAGTCTTATGAGATATTTTATGCTGCAGTTATTGGAAAATGATTTAAAAGCCCATTCTAATTCATTAAAGGTTTGGAATCTCGTTAACAGGGTATTGTATACTGACCATGAGCTTTCAAACAAACAAACAGCAGTCCAATTTGACTCTTTTTTTTTTCTTCTTACCATTCTTAGCCTAGGCTACTATTCACATAGATATGTTCATTCTTGCACTGATTACTCCTCTGTCTAGTTTAACTAACGTTAGTAGGCTATTTCATTTACCGTCATATTGCAAAACGCTCTTCCAGAACGCGTTTATGACAGCTCACAAACCGAGTCAATGCACGTGACTGAATTAACTCGTTTCATGTCATTTGGTCGGTCTGGAGAGAACAAACCTGTTCACGTTCAGTTCGAAACGAAACGCGCAGAAAAACGTGGACATGATGCGGCATTCAGAGGTTTGAAGCAACCATCTACACGGTCTGCAAGCGACGCGACAAAACTACGAGGCTCACATTATTGTCATTTTGTTTAAAACGATCAATACTGCATTATTTACAATTGACATCACGCGCTTGCAGTGCACGCAGTTTGATAGCAGCGTCGCGTCGCTCGTAAGCAGTGTTTATCGGGTGTGTTAAATAAATATGATGGCAATATGAAGTGAACATTAGAGCTCAAACGATTACCGACCTCATCATTTGTCTGAACTTGATGTACCGTGCGAAGAAAACATGTTAAATGTTAAATATGCTCCAACAGTATCGCATTCTGAGCTGCACGCTCCGTCAACTTCAGTCAAATATTGACCATGACTAGAATTCACAAGAAGTTAATGAAACGACCGGTTAAAAAGGACGTTAAAAAAAAGGTTGAGCATCAACCACCCTACAATAATACATTAAATAGTAAAAAGACAGACATTTTAAAACAAATTATGAAATTGTAGGCTACCATACTCACAGAATACAGTTTTAGTCAAAGCCTATTCCTGTAGTGCACAGCAAGTCTCACCAGACAGGAAAAAAAACAGAACTCACCTGTCATGCAAGAGGTGTCCAGGTTTCCAAATGCTGAATATTTGTGCTCTTGTAACAAAAAGATTATGTAGTCGCTATTAGTGATTGCTGTTGTCAGGAGAGGGAGGTCTCGCCTGGAAACCTTTGCATGCCCTCTCATGAAGAATCAGTCAACTTTTTTTTTTTGCAAAGGGCACTCAAGACTCACTTTATATACAAGAAGTGGTGCATGGTGTGTGCGTGTGATTAATTGGTCAGCTTTTAAATCCCTGGGGAAGAAGTGCAAAACATAGCAGTCACATTACAGATTCACAGCACAAATATTAACCCACAAACGAACAATCCATTGTTTCCGTCGCTGTGTTATGGGATAGGCCTAGTCTTGATGTTGTTTTTGATGTAAATGTGGAATGGGTTTGTTATATTATTCGAGTGGTTCTTGAAGGGATTGTTCACTCTACAAGTAAATGTCATTTCAGACTGAATGGCTTTCTTTTTGCTGCAGAACACACAAGAAAGTAAGTTTTTGTTCGTAGAATGAAAGTCAGTGGAGATCAAAACAACATTGACTTTCATTGGATGGACAAACAAACACTGAGACATTCAAAATATCTTGCTTTGTGTTCCACAGAAGAAGAAAAAAATCATACAGATTTGACATGAGAGTGTGTAAATGACAGAATTTTCATTTTTGGGTACACTATCCCTTTAATGGCAACATTTTGGGAAATAACACAAATTCAAACTCAAAACATGTCGCCCCTGTTACAGCTGAAATGCTGTACATACCCATTATTAATAAATGACCTAATCTGCTCTTTCTTCCCAAAGTTTAGTGTGATCTCCATGTCTGATCTATTGCATATACTGGTGACTAATTGTTCCTTCTTACAAAAAATGCACATGTAGCTCTGCACAGCCAGGTACCATGTAACTTAAAAGGTCAATTTAGTGACCTTTAGTCAAAAAATAGTCAGGGGTCAATACTAGTTTGAGTTATCAGTGTTTTGCAGTGCCCTTTCAGAATGAACTTATTCTGCTGAGGTACAATTATCACAGATCAGCACGCAGTGAACCTAAGACAAAACTGTGGAAGCATAACTGTTTGTTTTGCATGAAATCAAGGTCATTTATATTGATTTCACTACAACAAGAGTATAGTACCCTTTTCTAACTGCAAATAAACAAGCAGTTCTTTTCCAACACAGAATAATCCTGTGAAAGCAAAGGATAATATATAATTAGGCCCTTACGCATCTGCAAATATTGATGAGAGTGAAGCAGAATGAAAAATGACCACCCTTTGTGCAGGTGTTCTGTGGGAATAATCGTCTCTGTGTCAGTGTTGTTAATAATTAGGGATCCTGTGACAGAACAGTGTTATGCAAACCTGCCTCACAAATATCTAGACAATTAAAGGCTTCTGATTCAGCATACATAATGGCTTTTTTACTCTAAAAGGTGGGAAAAGTAAAACATTTGAGAGAAGCCATTGGTATAATTATATCTAGTATAACTAATTTGTTTGAAAATTAACCAGCAAATATTCTGTTCAGCCATAAGTTTAAATTAATTGAATTGCTCAGTTGTTCGAGAACATGTTCCATTTAGCAAGCAATAAAATGTGAGATGCATACTTGATTAATCTTTTAGGCTTTACATAGGATGAAAGACTGAATCTTTAGCAGTAATTACATTATAGGTTATTTAACCCAGCTTGAAGATGCACTTTTTAAAATGTGTTCAGCTTACAGTTTTTACACAGGGTGGTCTCTCTCATGATGCCAGTCATGCTGAAGTCATATGACTAGCCAAACACTATACTTACTTTATTCCCTTGTTCAAACATTTTCACTCACAAAATAAATTAATTTCACAATGAGATAAATGTCATATTTGCACAAATATACTTGCAAATAGGGCATTTCTAAATTTGCATTGGTAAGCGAAAACCTTTGCTTTAATGCTAAGCTGCATCCACACCACTAGGTGTCGGTATAATTAAAAATGTGCGATTAACTTCTGAAATAATATGCTCTTATACATTTTCCTCCTCAAAAATATTTTTATTTAAACCAAAGTGATATTATGATCACTTAACAGTTCTAATTTTAGTCCAAAAAGATAATGGCAATCATAATATGGTAGTATTCCTTCATCAGTGCCTAACAGCAAAGAAGTTTTGTTGAAGCAGATATAAATAAATAAAAAAGACATGGATAAATGAACATCTGGAATGTTTTTGGTTTCTTTTCTTCCATGTGAGAGAAACCCATATTTTACAGAAGCAGTAAAGCGTTCATAAAAATTAACCCTGGCTTGACATTGTTCATAATACACATCCAAAAACAAAAACAGCAAATTCAATAATAACTCAGCATAAAAAATAATCAGAGGGGCTGTTGGAAATATGACCTGCTGCTTTACTGCACTAACAGGAGCTTTTGCCTGAAGCTACACACTAACCATGTGTGCATAGGGCAAGAATTCAATAAGCAGAAGACATTATTGTTATAAACTGTCAGCTAAATAGCTTACATGGTTCTGGGTACCTGGCGGCTTGAATTTAAAAGTGAGTGCATAGAGAAATAATGAACCAAAAACAATAAAAATACAATATAAAATACATAATTTTGTGTTATGGACTTCAAAGATGTATCATTATGCAACAATATCTCTTTCATTCATACATAGCCTACTCATAATATTATTAATGTTGGCATTGAAAGGAAGTTTTGGCCCAGTGGCCAAAACATTATGGCCACTGGGTAGATTAGATGGTAAGTGAACAATCATTTTCTTGTAGAAAACGTGTTAGATGCATGCAGGAGAAATGGGCCAGAATGAAGACCTATGCAACTTTGACTAAATGTTTATGGTCAGACTTCGGGGTTTCTCTGAAACGGCAAGGCTTGTGGGTTGCTCCCGGTCAACAGTGGTAAGAATTTACCAATAGTGGTCTGAGGAGGGACAAACCACAAACCAGTGACAGGGCATTTGGCACCAAAGGCTCATCGATGCACAAGGACTTCATTGTTATCCTGTCCTGAACAAACTGATAGAATACCTTCATGGCACAAGTCACACAAAATTTTAATGATGATTAGGAAGGAATAGGAGGAATCTGTCACAACACACAGTGCATTGCAACTTGATGCATAT
This sequence comes from Leuciscus leuciscus, assembly GCF_965113295.1. Classification (NCBI taxonomy): domain Eukaryota; kingdom Metazoa; phylum Chordata; class Actinopteri; order Cypriniformes; family Leuciscidae; genus Leuciscus; species Leuciscus leuciscus. The sequence continues at coordinate 29,811,332 of NC_138730.1, forward strand.
GGGGCTGTTTAGTCGCAGACCCCATGTCCACAGCCGAAAGCCCCTACAATGGGCATACAAGTGTTGAAACTGGCTTTGGCGCAATGGAAGAAGTTTGCCTTGTTCGATAAGTCCCATTTTCTTTTACATCACATGGGGAAGGTATGGTACCAGAATGCACTGTGGGACAACGACAAGCCGGTGGAAGGAGTGTAATGCTTACATTACCGAGTACACCACTTCATCATGACAGCGGTGTTCCCTGCTGGAAGTGGCCTCTTATATCAGGATGTTGCGCTCTTCTACACTGCACACATTGTTCAGGAATTGTTTGATGAACGTGATGAAGAGTTCGAGTTGTTGCTCTGCATGGCCTCCAAATTCCTCAGATCTCAATCTGACTGAACGTGTGGGATATACTGGAAGAACAAGTCTAATCCAGTGCGGCTCCACCTTGGAGTAAAAGATCTGCTGCAAATGTCTTGGTGCCAGATACCAGAGGACACATTTAGGGGTCTTGTAGAGTGCATTCCTCGTGGATCTGCACTGTTTGGCAGGACGTGGTGGACCAACAGCATATTTATGCAGGTGGTCGTTATGTTTTGGGTCGTCTGTGTATATCAGAGTGAAACGGCTTCTTGAACATGAAAATATGTAGGGCGGGACTTGATTTTGTCCATCGGGAATTGATTGGATTGTTGTTGTTTGCTATTGCTCATGTGAGTGACAGATTATTTGTATACATTTTTTTCTTTTTCTTTTCTCCCGTGTTTTTTTTTTTTTTTTAAATGTATAGCCTACATACATGATCAAGGAAATGAAACACGTATCTCTTTCAATTGACAACAACAACTAAAATATCCTGGATTTGCGTACATCAAAATATAATTACTTTGAAAAGAAAAGAAAAAAGAAAAGAAAGCACAATAATAAGGTTAAATCATATCTTTGAATAAGTCATCATAATGCATAATTCTTTTTGCATAAGTCTAAGGGATGAAATAAAAGAGTTAAATTCAGCAAGAAAAAGAGGAAAACAACTTAAGCCATTTTTGCTTGTTAATGAAGAGTTTTGCACACAAGATAAAGAGATTAACAACATATTCAAGGGACAGCAGCTTTGGGTTTTCATAATAATAAAAAAATTCTTTAAGGTATGGTTCACATTAGTAGGGCTATAAACATAAGGACTCATCCCAAAATGTATTGGTTATACTACAATTACAAAATGAGCAGCTGTTTCTTCAACAAAACCACAAAAAGAGCAAGTTTCATCAATATCAGAATATTTAGAAATGGATGAGTTAACAGGATAGATTTAATGAAGTATTTTATATAGTATTTCTTATGTGAGTGACAGATTGATCCCGCCATCATGCCAGTAAAAACGTCATAAGGGAAGATAAGAAATGTCACTGCAAGAGGGAGGGTAAGTTATTTTGATTCAAGATTACCAGGGCATATGAATAAAAAAAACATGTGCAGGGATAAATCATTTATAATAAACAATGCAATATTCCATAAAACAAAACAAAAAGAATTGTTCATTTTGATTTCATGGTGACTTTAACAATTGAACTGCAAAAACAGTCAAAAGTCATTCTCTCATACTTCCATGAGAGTAAGAGGACAGGAAATCATGCGGTGAAAGGAAAGTGATCACAGCACAATGGAAAGCTCAGGGCCGGCCCTGACCAATTTGCTGCCCTAGGCAAGATTTTACCAGGCGCCCCATGCCTCACAGCCCATTTCACCCCGTCATTGTGTTCATGATTTAGCATATATATATATATATATATATATATATATATATATATATATATATATACACACACACACACACACACACACATTACAGCCTAAACACAAATACCAAGAGCATTACATAGCATTCAAGTCAAGTCCCCATTATCTTTTATAGCACGATTTACAATAAAGATTTAATGTGAACTTTGCTATTTTGAATAAACCTGTAAATAAATATCATTACTATGCCATAAAATGTACAGGCCAAAAGTTTGGAAACATTACTATTTTTAATGTTTTTGAAAGAAATTTCTTCTGCTCATCAAGCCTGCATTTATTTGCTAAAAAATACAGAAAAAAAATGTAATATTGTGATATATTATTACAATTTAAAATAATTGGTTTTCAATTTATTATACTTTAAATTATCATTTATTTCTGTGATGCAAAGCTGAATTTTCAGCATCATTACTCCAGTCTTCAGTGTCACATGTGACATCCGGTCTATCACATGATCCTTTAGAAATCATTATAATATGATGATTCATTATCAAAGTTGGAAACAGTTCTGCTGCTTAATATTTTTTCATAACCTGTGATACTTTTTTAGGATACTTTGATAAATAAATAGTAAAAAAAAAATTTTTTAAAATGTTTTAAAAATAGAAATCTTTTGTAACAACAATATACACTACAAAATCAATACTTTTATTCAGCAAGGATGTGTTAAATTGATAAAAAGTGATCGTAAAGATGATTTATATAATTAGAAAATATTTTTATTTTTATTTTAAATAAATGCAGTTCTTTTTAACATTTTATTCATCAAATATATTAGGCAGCAGAACTGTTTCCAACACTCATAATAAATCAGAATATTAAAATGATTTCTAAAGGATCATGTGATAGACTGGATGTCACATGTGACACTGAAGACTGGAGTGATGATGCTGAAAATTCAGCTTTGCATCACAGAAATAAATGATAATTTAAAGTATAATAAATTGAAAACCAATTCTTTTAAATTGTAATAATATATCACAATATTTAAAAATGTTTCTGTATTTTTGATCAAATAAATGCAGGCTTGATGAGCAGAAGAAACTTTTTTCAAAAACATTAAAAATAGTAATGTTTCCAAACTTTTGGCCTGTACTGTATCCCCACAACTGCACAACTGTAGAGTAAAACATTAATAAAAAAAGTGATAATAAAAAATGCGTCTTAAAACTGACATGATTGTTACAAAACCACACAGTCTGGGGACTCTGGAGAACTCAGAACAACTGCTAACATTAAGTTTAAGGTAAAAATAACTGCCATGAAATTATAGTATCTTACTCCTATGCCATAAATTGTTCATTCACTACATCACTTTACCTCTGTCTTTATCCCCTTTTATCCTCTTCTCTTCTTTTTGGCACTGTATCTATCGCAGACTATGCTCATTTATAATGTGTCATGTAAATTCGGCCTTCCGTCACAATCAGGAAACTTTCACCGCGTCTAGAACTGGCGCGAGCTGCCAGGCCCGTTTCTACGAGCTGTGTGTTAACAAAAGCAGTGCTGTCTACATTGGATGCGGAGTCGCGCACGCTACACAACAAATTACCAACAACTGATCGCGCGCGCGCTCTGTTTCTGACGCACTTCAAGCACTCGATGGGCGGGGGACGATTGGTGAGCCGGACTTTTTTTTTTTTTTTTTGGTAGTATTTCGAATGAATGGTTTTAAAATAGTATTATATATAAAAAAATAATAATGTAAAAAAAAAAAAAAAAATCACTCGTTCACTCATTCTGGCGCCCCTATGGATGAGTGGCGCCCCTAGCATTTGCCTATACCGCCTATGCCGCGGGCCGGCCCTGGGAAAGCTCATGTAAATTATAATTTTCCTCCCCTCGGACTTGGCTAACTAGCAATTATTGTTCACTTGTGTGAGGGCAGAGAGCAAGAGAAGTTATTTTAGTTGCAAAACGGAATAAACAAAATCACCAATGCTCATTGGTGAAAATTCAGAGAGGAGGATATACACAAATGAATATTTGTATACACAGTGGCCCTAAAAAAAGCATTTGGATAAATTGATGAATGTCATAAATGTCCATGTTAAAAATAGATTTTATGTGTTATTCCAATTCCCACTGCACTTTCCAAAGGGAGGTTAAAGTCAAATGCAGCACAAAAGCAACAAGATTTCAGGCCTAAAGGCATTACACAACATGACTCACAACATTAATTTCTGTGCCAATATAAACTTTTTCTTTCACCCTATGCCCCCCTCTCCCCTAAGACTGATATAAGATTGACGTTTAAATGAAAATATGAGCTGCTCTTATCTGATGAGCCACACTCTATGAGATTCTTAATTACTAGTTGAGTCATGTTGATCTCAGCCTCATGATCCCACTACATCTTTTACCACCCACGGCAAGACCACACTCAGCCCAAATGCATCCTTCTTCTTTATTAAGATGGCATTCGCTGTTCCCACTATTAATAATTACAGGTTTAAAAATATCATGTGTGGATTCGAATACATTGGTAACACGATGACACAGCAGGTCTTCTAAAAGGACTTGTCGAAAACATCTTTAGTGAATCACAGAACAAATCGGACGGAGCTGCTGATTTGGATCTTTTAAGGTTTTTTTTCTTTCTTTTTTTTACCCTGTAGAATGAGACAATATTTAACTTTTATTGAGAAAAAGAGCATCTTCTCAGAGAATAAGACCAACATTTGACTAATGGTTTAAAGAGTGAAAAGGATTCAAGGCCAGTTATTAAGTAACCAAGTTAATCTAATTTTCCTTTAAATTGACGCACTAAAAATAACAGAGAAACTTCTAGGCACCAGCTTCACTTCGGTCGCACATTTTGAAAAGCACTTGATATTTTCATTAAAAAGATATTGTCAGCTAAACAGTTGTAATGTTTCAGTGCGGAAGTTAAATTAGATATTTAAGGTTTTATGTATTATGGGTTTTTTGTGCTTTTTATGTATTGCTTCAAAATCCACAACCAAATATCCTTTGGTAAATGAAATAAAGACAAACTGAACAGAAACTGAACTTAGGTTCCTGCATCTTGATGTTTAAAGTATTGACTCAATTCAACCTTTTAGACTTGGGTTGAACATCTCAAAACAATCTTTAAGAAATCTGAACATATACTGACCTCTACAGGGCATTGCTAATGTTCCTGATAAAGAAAGCACTGCATGCTTTAGGGTGTCAAAAAAACAAAAACAAATATTTGTTCATAGGTTTATCAAATCACTTCTCACATCAAACACATTAACACAACCTGGCTTTAAATAAGATTACATGTTTCATTGCACATTATTTCAACAGACAAAATGATGTACAGTATTTCTGACTTATCACTCAGTCATCAGTCCACCAGTCTATCTTCCCTGATTCTGTTTTACAGAGAAATAATTTAATATAGACCAAGAGCAAGACTACAAAATAAGTCTAATGGGAGGAAAGGTATAAAAAGGGCATTAGACAATGTATGTTGTGTACTGAATTAGAGGTTGCACAAAACTGATAAATTTGTCCTAAAGTTGTGCTCTACTCAAGTATATTATACTTCCAGTCAGGAGTGTTTTATTTGGATCATTGCTTGATCTCCTGTTCATCAGTTTTGCTCTCCGTTTGCCCGTCTCTCCTGTTGGTGAGCTCTTTCAGTCCCTCCTGAAGCTGCTCAACAGCCTCTTCATCTCCTGCTGCACGTGCCAGAGCCAGGGCTTCCTCATACAGTTTACCAGACTCCTCAAACTCCCCTTGTTAACAAAAGACAAACAACAATGACAATCGTGTATCCCTGAGAATATCTTCTAGAATATTCTTTAATCTTTATATTATAATCATTTTATCTGTAATTCTAAAACAATATAATATAATATACACAAATGTGGGGTCAACAATATTTTTTAAGCAAGGCAGCATTAAACTGACAGAATTGTTTTTTAAATAAACGCTGTTCTTTTTAACTTCCAATTAATCATATTTTCTACAAAAATATTAAGCAGTTGAGCAACTGTTTAACATTGATAATGATAAGAATGTGTGTGTGTGTGTGTGTGTGTGTGTGTGTGTGTGTGTGTGTGTGTGTGTGTGTGTGTGTGTGTGTGTGTGTGTGTGTGTATATATCCCCTCCTTACCCTGAACTTTTGAATGGTAGTGTGTATTTGTGTATATTAAAACGATTTAAATTAGTAAATGTCAGTGTAACTAAAGCGAGCAGTTGAACCTTTGTGCATGAGAATTCCTGCCATATTCCCAAGCAGAACATGTTGATCAGGGTGACCCGCTGCCTGTGCAAGCTCAACGGCCTTCTTTACGTGAGTCAGCGCCTCATCGTGCTTCCCCTGCAGGTCCAAAACGGTCGCCAGATCACTCATCAGAACCAGGGTCTGAAACAGATTCATTACACAATACCATTTAATGGGACAAACACCTTCTTGCCACATAGACCATCAGAAGATCTTGTACGAATAAATATGACTATAAGATATATGTACTACCAGTACATATATACTTGCAAACCAGTGTAATGTCTTACAAAGGGAACGTCACCTGTGGGTGGGACTCTCCCTGCTCCTCCTGGCAGATCTGCAACGCATGCCGGTAATCCCTGCAAGACCCTGTGAAACGACGATTAGCTGCCAAATAACGTGCCCTCGCATCCAGACTAAGACCGAGCAGCAGCCTGGTGTCTTTGCGCTCCTCATCTAATTGAAACAAACATTTAGTAAGAGATCGAGATCGAATAAAACCCAAATAACCTGTTTGCACAGGAAGTCAACAGAAAATACCTGACAGGATTTCTGGAAGAAGGTCCTTCTGTTTCTCAATCTTGGCTTCTAAAGACTCAGTGCAGAACTGGAAGCCATGCTCCGCCAACTCGTTCCTGGAAATGAAAAGTACGAGTTACTGAACAGCGGAGAGGTTAACAGGTCAAATGAGTCAACCGTTTATCCCCCTTTTCACTCTTTCAGCAGAGGATCAGAACTCACTTGTTTTGAGTGGCATATATGCTGGCCAGCTTCAGCGACATCTCAATCACTGCATTGTCATCCTTTTGAGATAAAACAGGTACAGACGAAAAATAAAAATAAAAAGACTGATCGCATTTCTCATTGTTTCTGATTTGTTTATAGGATAATTAGTCAACCAATGTTCAGAAATGAAGGAATCAGTAATGAGCATCGCATTCAAAAGTAATTACACGCAAAAAAAATATTCCAGTATTGAGTGTTTTTACCTGTGGTGTTCCCCCTGACAGCATGAAACTCATGGCTGCTTTAAACAGCTTCTCAGCCTGCAACAAAGAACAACAAACAGAGTCACATGCTGACGTTCACTACAGATGTACATACTAATGTAGAGCACAGAGTCAGTGGAGTAGGGCAGAGGGAAGATCTCCCTCAACCATACTCACATTATCCAGCTGACCTTGGACAAAGGCAAGATTTGCCATCTATGAAGAGAGAGGAACATTAAGCTAAATTATGCTCTCATTTAATCTTCATTGTCATGTAATATGTGATCCTGGACCACAAAACCAGTCACAAGGGTCATTTTTTTTTAAATTGAGATTTACACATCATCTGAAAGCTGAATAAATATATTCCATATGATGTATGGTTTGTTAGGATAGGACAATATTTGTCCAGGATACAACTATTTGAAAATCTGGAATCTGAGGGTGCAAAAAAAAAAAAAAATCGCTAATTTTGACCCATTCAATGTATTGTTGGCTATTGCCACAAAAAATACCTGTGCGTCATGTGACTGGTTTTGTGATCCGGGGTCACGTACTGTTGAACAAGTTTTGTAAATTGACTGGGCTAGGTGAAAAAGGAAGACAAGACAAAGTACAAAAAAAAACATACCAGGCTGTATGTATATATAATGGCATCATTACTGTGCATCTGATGTGCCAGCCTGACAGCTTTGTGTAAGAAAACATTGGCTGCGTCCAGTTCCCCAGTCATCATGCTGTACTGTGAAGGAGGTTAAGTAACATTCAGTAAACATTAGGTAACAAGTAAACATTATGAAATTATTTTATTTTATTTTTATATTAAACACAGAAATGCACGACAAGATTTTTGTTCCCTGTTTACAATCTACAGCCATGGCCAAAAGTTTTTGTAGTGACATAAAAATGTGTGTTTTTCAAAGTTTTGCTGCTTCAGTATTTGTAGATTCTTTTTCCAAAATTTCAATGTAATGATCTCCGAGCCACTTCACTATCACTCTTGCCTTGTGACACGGTGCTCCATCATGCTGGAAAATGCACAGATCATCACAAAATTGCTCCTGGATCGTTTGCAGAAGTTGCTCTTGCAGGACATTTTGAAACCATTCTTTACTCCTGGTGTTGTTTTGGGGCAGAATTGTGAGAAAGCCCACTCCCCTGGATGAAAAGCAACTCCACATATGGCTGGTCTCAGGATGCTTCCCTGTTGGCACGACATGGTATCGTTCACCTTTTCTTCGCTGGACAGTAGATTTTCCAGATGTTCCAAACAGTCAGAAGGGGGATTCAACAGAGAAATTAACTTTGCACCAGTCTTCTGCTGTCCAATCCGTGAACTTTCTTGAGAATATCAGTCTTTCCTTGAGGTTTTTTCTTGGATAGAAGTGGCTTCTTTGCACTCGTTCACACTTTGAAGATGATATAATTAGTGAAATGATGTTAGCTATTGCTTTTTGCAAATTATTTAAAATGCGCAAGCAGCATGCTTTGCAAAACACAAAATGTGTCACTGCCAAAACCTTTGGTCATGACTTTAGACGAGGAAGCGCTAGTTATTGAAAGTCAGAGCCAGTCTGCAGATTTCGGATGACAGATTTACAATGTATCTATATAATTATAATATATTTACAAAGTGAATGATGATAGTGTTTAAAATCTGTTCCCTTTTAGAACAGATTCTTAGAAAAAAACAGTGACCATTACTGAAATGTCTTCTATTTTACATATTTCTTTTATTTAACACAAATGATATTATCAGAAAATTGTAGTATTTGCTTTGTTCCTCTGTTTTCACATTTTTGATGTGGTCTCAGACTACGCTAAGATAAACAAATGAAGATCAAACTGTCTTGATGTGAAACCTGGCTGTAGAGAACTCAATAAAGCATCACAGTATACCTTGGCTTTCTTCAAGAGCAGAATAAGCTCATCCTCAAGTTTTTGTTCCTCAGTCCTCTCATCAGAGCTTCCAAAAAGTGAAAAGGCTGATGCAAAAGCAAATCAGAGTGTCAGATCATTTCAATCATCATACAGAGGTCATCCTAGGTCGAGGTGGTTTATACATTACGTAAATATCATGAAACACTGTTATGACATCATCACGCATGTTACGTCATGTGTCAAATGCAGATGCTAATGTTGTCAATTGACAGAAAATCTGCATGTAAACTCACCCATGACACCCCACGCAAGAGTCCACCTGCTGAACCCTGCCGTGTCTGAGTGACGTTTCTCTCTGGTGTATTGAGAAGAACTGACACACGGATGCCATGACCTTCTGTGCCAGCGGCTCGACAGCACAAATACCCCAGCCGACTCACGCAGCGATTTAATTCTTGCAAATGATAAACTGGAACCGGATACATTTCTTGTACAGTCATTTACACAAACGAGCTTCAAACGAGCAACCTGTGCAGCCAGCAGCCGACAGTAAGAGCGCAGCGCCATGTTTGTGATTAAGCAATGACGTCAGGCGTGGTGGTCACGTGACTCGCTCGATTTATTCTATGTTTTTTTTATTTTATGAATTGTGCACTGAATGTAGATTTATTACACTATTTATTTATTTTACTTATTACAGTATTATCTTTAATGTCTGGCCGTTCAGATGGCATTCCTGTAAAATCAGTAGTTTCATAAAACATTTTTTTTAAATCTTTTGATACATTTTGTCCCTTTTCTAAGAATAAAATAGGTGTTTATTTTTTTCCTTTTTTTCTCTCCAGAATATTGTTTTAATTGGTAAAACAAAGGCAAGAACCATCCTGCAGGAAATGACTCAATTTTTGGTTGTAAAACAACAGCGCAAACATAAGAGGATGAAAATAGTCCATAAAGGAATAGTTCATTAAAAATTTTTTTTATAATTCTGTCATAATTTACTCACCCTCAGGATATTTCAAACCTGTATGAACGTCTTTCTTCTTCTGCTGAACACAAAGGAAGATATTCTGAAGAATGTCGGTAACCAGACAATTGATGGACCTCATTGACTTCCATAGTAGGGGAGAAAAAAAACTGGAAGTCAGTGGGGTCCTATAAACTGTTTGCTGTTTGGTTACCTACATTCTTCAAAATATCTTCCCCTGTGTTCAGCAGAAAGAAACTCATACAGGTTAGGATGAATAAATTATGGCAGAATTTTCATTTTTAAGTGAACTATTCCTTTAAACATCTAAAACAACATCTTAATTTTTTTTTTTTTACAAAATTAAAATAATTTGAAATAGCCAGGTCTACAGATGATATTCTGGACCTAGCACTAAAATACTTATTTTAAAAAGTTACTGAATACAAGGAATAAAGCATACAAAAGACACATCAATTTATGATTTACTGTTCTGTTTATTTATTTTACTAAAGCACAAATGAGGTTACAAAACAACACAATATCCTGTTATGACCCACTGGCCATTAGTTTTTTAACAGGAAAAAGAGGGAATGCTTTGTAATAATGTCTTTTCAGTTCTAGGTTAGCACACAGCGGGTCTCTGTATCACAGTTCATGCAATAATTTTAGGTTAAACGTATTCATTTGTAGACACAGAAGTGCACAGAAAGAGAGAGATAGGAAAGGCATAGGGTGATCCATATACACAGTCACTCACACGTAATATTCACATGAACAATAATAACTTCACAAAACAAAATTATACAAATCACATCATATTTCGATCCTTCCTCTGAAAAAAAGCTTTAAATTAAGCTGTCTGTAAAGCCTTTATACATTTCATCTAAAAAAGGGAACAAAGTTGCACATGTGAAATGTCCATCTAAAAGCAAAACATAAATGTGTCTTCTTTAAACTGCCATTTATTTGAATAATAATAATGTAGGTTAGCATAGCCTTTATTCGAGAAATAAAGTGTATGGGTATGTAAGGCTTTCTACCCAAATCTCTTATAATCCACTGCAACAAATACAACATCTATCCATCAAAAAGATGAATGTGTAGTTTACAGAAACAGAACCAAATGCAAGCAAAGAGGAATGTCGATAGAGTGTAAATTACTTTAAAACCTATTTCATTTTTCAGAATTAAGGAATGTTTTCCCAAGTTAAAATGTTAACACACCCTTACATCAATGCGTTCATAAGAGACAAGAGAGGTATATTTAAGCCCATGGAAAAAAAGCCCTATGTGCTTGAAACCAATCATAAAGTACATTAGATCATTTTTTGTCTCTTCTGAATGTAACAAGTCGTCTCTTTTCAAATAAGTCAGCACCTGATAATTCAGTATCTAAAACATTATACTTAAAGGTGAATAAAAGCAATTAAGAGTCTTGAAAATGAGTAAAAACTCCCAAGCATCACACACTTATGAGTTCATTTACCAGAGAATTTATAGAAATATATTGCAGACCTCACAACTGACCTGTTGGACTTGGACCAAGTGCCATCATCTAAGGATGTTATATTTGGCACACAATATATATTTTTTATAAATCTGCACTGGCTTCATACAACAGGACTGAAACCTCATTAGTAACCAGCATTCAGAGGCACAAAATATTTACTGACCGCAACAAGTTCCTGTAAGGTCCAGCTTCAGACCCCCAGTCAAGAGCAGGTTATTGCACAAGATGAAAGTGTCACATACGGGCCTCTCTGGCTCTGGTATAATTTTACTGCACAATGTTGCTGATTGACAAAACTCAGTTTGAAAAGACTGTTACACATTTAGTGCCAGCAAGGTTTAAGATTCATTTCAACTATACAACGTGCAAACGAAGGGATAATAACCATTGACAAGTACTGTCACTATATTCCCCACTAAATCACACTCAAAAACACATTGATTTTTTTACGCATTATAGAATGCTGGAATTCTAAACATTTTTATGCAGATGACCTAGGGCATTTCAAATCACTTTAAGTGAAATCACAAAAATGATGTGCAGTGATTGTCTACCCTGCATGTGTACATCTGATTGGTAGTATGATTTTCTTGCAGCAAGGGTGCATACTAGGTGTGCAAAGAGCTGCCTAACCATGACCAGAAGGAAAATAACAGCACACATCAAACTTCAACTGCCACACAGAATGAAGGAAGACTGTTCACTCCTCACCAAACCTTGGAGTAACTGAGAAGGGTGGGTGTGTGTGTATGTGTGTGTGTGTGTGTGAGTGTAACAGAGGACAAAGGCTCAAGCCCAGGCATAGCATGAACACCTCACTCCCGGCTCCCAAAGAGCTGAAGGAAAAAGAGGAATATGTAGACCACATCCATGTAGAGGCAGATGGCTCCAAACACATGCTCCTCTGGGTTCAGAGAGTACCGTCTGTTGCCAATCAGCAGCTGCATGTCGAACGCCAGGAACTAGAGCATAACAAAAGGAAGATTATTACATATTGAATGAAACACATAAACATGGCAATATTGCATAACCAAAGGGTACTAACCAGAGTGAAAACCAGAGCGCCAAATCCAGCATAAGCAGTATGCAACCAGGGTATCTAAAACCACAGACAGAGTAGACAATCTACGATTGGACCAATATCAAAATTATGGCTTCAGTATGATTTCAATATAATACGTTTTTAGTGATTATAGCCTCATTCAGAGTATCAGTCCAAATCCGATTTTTATGCATTTCTGATTGGAATGCAATCCTATTTAGCAAGTGTGAACAGCAAAAAAAAACAAAAAAACATATGAAATGCAATTTTTACAAATCCGTTTTGAGCTATTTTATATGTGTTTTTTCTGGAAATATACGTTTCAGTCTGACTGCTATGATCAGATTTTGTGTTGTTTATGTCACTTTCTCATGCCAGGTAAAACGTAAACATCTGTATTGAACAGAAAACAGACAACATCTGTACTGCAAACCCCTCCACGTTGCGGTTGTTGTTTATGGCCTATACCTACCATACAGGACACACAAATCAGATCTGAACAGTTGCGATACACAGTGTGGACAGTCAATAATTTAGATTAGATTCCAATCGGATTCGAACTGACAGTGTGAACAAAGCTATTGGCACATCATAATAGTGACAGCTTCAAAGTAATCTGTATCTATTTAGCAGCTTACATATCCAAATGGTGCAGTAAAGAACAGCAGAAGCCCGGTTATCATCAGCACCATCATGAGAGAGAAAAGTAATCCGTGACAGGTGGTGAAGTCAACCTAGATGACAGAAGACAATGCTCTATCAAATGACACATAAATTAAGCACTTGACAGAAGCCGTTTAAGATGAAATGAGCTCACCCTGGACTGGAAACAGAAGAGTGTGATGGCTAGACACACCAGTGCTGTGATGCCCACACTCAACATCACCACTTTGGTATTATGGTAGCTGTATATAGAAAGAGTGAAATTAGTGCTGCAAATTACACACACACATATTCTTGTACATCTATCTTTGAGAGGACATTCATTGTCACAATGCGATCTCTAGCTGTGAGTGTGTGTTAGAAATCAGGAATGGTGAGAGAACATTGTGCTTGGTATGTTTTTCGTCCTCAGCCTCAGCCTAAGATAGTCCTCACAAAGATAGTTGTACAAGTACACACACACATATCTCAATACAGTTAACTATAGCAATGGCAGTGTACAAGGCTACAATTGGGTTTATTTTGTCTCCTACTTTACTATTTAATGGACTGACCATAGTGACCTTAAAGGGATAGTTCACCCAAAAATGAAAATTCTGTCATCATTTACTCACCCTCAAGTTGTTTCAAACCTGTATGATGACAGAATTTTCATTTTTGGGTGAACTATCCCTTTAATAGTGTGTATAATAAGAGCAAGGACTCTAAACTTTCAAATTTTGAACATCCACTAACATTTTCTAGTCCAGAGATCTAAAAATGTAAAAATAATTAATCTTAATAATTATAAAGAATATTTCACCTCTAACAGTAGTCCATTTTTTATATTAATAGAATATAATATAATAACATTTTGTCTTACCTGGCGAGCATGCCAGCCATATAGGACATTGCCAAAGTCTAAAAATATAAAACAAGAATATTCATCCTTTTCTTTTTAAAGTTAAATGATAGTGAATACTTGTTTATAACATTTACTATAATTTAACTGGTGAACTAATGAGAACAACGAGATTACTTACAAAAATGGCTAGAAGGATCATATTGGTTGGGTATCTTCGTCTGCAGATGAAACACAAACACTGTTCAATAAGTGATGGATATCAAAGAACTTTAGAGTTCCTGATATCACACATCTCCTATGTAAGCCAGAAGGTGAACTCAAATACAAGAACAATGTATAACAAATAGTATCTGTTTACCGTGCGTTTGTGCTGCACACAAGCATCAGGTATGTTCCCATGAAAGTCATGCTGGACAAAACATAGCAGTGTTACAAACATAATTCATATAAGTTCAAAAGCCTCAAAAGAGGAAAGAGCACAGTGTATAGTTCACTTACTATGAGGTCAGATAGAAAACCCGGTTGTACTGTACAAACTTCCGGACTGGCTCACTGTGAAAGACAGGACAGTCTTCAGTGACAGTGCTTTCTTTTAAAAGTGGAATAAATGGATAAAAAGGAGTTGTGTGTATCAATTACCAAAATGTGAAGAGTGACACCACACTAAATGTGACCATGAGCTGAACCATGAGGATACAGAAGACCTGCAAAGAATATATATGCTTTTCATAACTAGAAGGTTCGTACGCTGCTGTTCAAACATTTGGGGTCAGAACAATTAAAAAACTTTTTTTTATTTATTTTTTTTATCCCATGCTCAACAAGACTGCACTTGTTTGATCAAAAATACAGTTATATTTTGAAATATTACTACAACTTTAAACAGCTGTTTTCCATTTTTTAATATTTTATAGGGGTGGTTGATTATTATTTCACTTTTTTACCTTTAGTTAGTGTGTAATGTTGCTTATTGAGCATAAACAACATCTGCAAAGTTACGAAGCTCAAAGTTCAAAGCAAAGGGAGATATTTTCTTTTACAGAAATCGCTTTTTAAAGACTACAACAAATGGCTGGTAGGGACTACAACGTGTGGCTTGCTTTAAGTAAAAAGAGTTATTAAGCGCAATAAACTGCAGAAAACAACTCACTGTGGTCCTCGTGCTGTCTGACACACACCCAAAGCACCCGCATAAAAAGACGCCTCTCGGACAGTGCGCAACCCCAAATTCAGTTCTCTTTTGCGGCTTTTTGCACCCTATCGGTCAAGTAATGTCAAAATGCTTGTCTTGGCAAGTATTCACGTAAACACAGTCAGTTATGTCTTAAAGGTACAATATGCAAGAATTTTTGCCGCTAGAGGGCGCTACATTCCAAACAACAACAACGGCGTAGCTTGATGACGATGTGAAGGAGCGTGGAATGATGGGAACTGTCGTTTTAAACTCCACCGTGGATGTAAATCAGTCAGACGGGAATCGAAAAATCATGTTCATGGATGAGGCTAAGTTCTGTTTTTATAAATGTTGCGTTTAATGACATGCTTTTTGTGGCGAGGCTGGCGTGGTTCAGCGCGGTCTGTGATGGGAGAGAAAAGAGACGAGCAAGTAGGTCAAGTGCAAATGCACCTGTGTCTTATTGCAGTGATCGGCGTGGAGAGACCGCTTATAAGCCGCGCTGGAACGAGAGAGAGACTGGAGAGAAAATTGGACGCAGAGGAAGAAAACCGGTGGATCCAAGCTCTCATTTTTGAACTGTTTTGTGCCGTCGCGGTTGCCACAGTGAATGCGCGTTGTGCGCGGCTTTTGTTTGTTTTGCTTTATTTTAATAAAGTACGAGTCCCAGTCACGCCGATCCCTGTCTTCTTCCTTCCTGACTCTTAAACCTCATCACACTTTTATTTCATTAAAATGAATTAACCGCAAGAAAAGTAAGGTTTAATACTTCATAGATGTTACTGTATTTGTTGAATTCATTGTTGTGATAACGCTGACCAGTTTTACATGTTCTAAACAATTGTTGTAAAAGTACATTCGAACATGCCCACATCATTTGCCAAAATACTGATTAATCTTTATGTATAACACATGCTATGTTTATTTACATGGCCATAAACACCAGACGTGATAAACAATGTCAATAAACTAAACACAAATCTAAAGCAATAATACTTTCCTTACATAAACATAACTATTACCGAATGCTACATTTGGAAAATATAAAATTAAGCATGCTTTGTCGACAGAACCAGCTGCAATCGGTAAAGAATAATTGTGTCCCATAACGACTGCAAGAAACAAGCTAAAGTTTGTAGCTTGATAGACGCTACAACTACAACTTTCGCATTTGTCCAGGACTCCACGCAGTACGAGCGGAAACCGAGGGTGACGCGGATATGACGCAATTGACTGGCGACTTCCAGCTCCCCCCTGCTCTAACGCCCCGTTTCCTTGGTTAAAATCGCAATTTTCTCACGATTTAAAAATAGTTGGAAACATTTGGGATATTGTAAGTAATCAACTTAACAAAATATATAACACTGGCCTTGAGATTTTGGGATATTTTAATGCAAAATTCTTACATATTGTACCTTTAAGTGAATGTAGTGAACAGTTGGGAAAGAAATCAGATGTGTGTCAATAGGATCTGTGCATTAGGTCTTAAAGTGACAGCAGCCTAATACAGTAAACCTGCTGCTGCTGTCTGTGAAACAAAAGAAAAAGAGAAAATCACTCACTGCTCTTGACAATCAATTTTGAATCAATGTATATTCAATTCATTTGAAGACTATGCAGTGTTTTAGTTTTACATTTGATTACTCAGTTTCTGTATTGTTTCTCACAACTAAATGATCACGTTAAATAGATCTAATGTAGGCATACCTGATAAACTTGTTAAAATTACATTGTCAGAAGTTGTAGTGATGCTTTCTTTTCCCAGAAAGAATGTGAAACATACATTGGTTATATCATTTTCAGTTTTTAAATATATTTAAATACAATTTCAATTGATTTTACACACTTAAATCAATATCCTATGAATCACATCTCGAATATCACATTATTTAACAAGTTATTGCATACCGCATTCTTCTTCAATATCGTGCAGCCCTAGTCTTCACTGTTAAATATAAATTGATTCATAATGAAGATACAAAAGGGATTCAGTCAAAAGCAGCGAGTGATTTTCTGTTTTTTTTTATTTTTTATTAAATTAACAAAACAGACACCAACAGTTTATTAAACTGCTTTCCCTTTAAGAACAAATGCACAGATCTAAAATAATGTTACACATCTGATTTGTTTATGTTCGCCTAAGATATAACAGACTACGTTTATGTGAATATATTTTTACATAATCCTGTGTGTATTTGACCATTCAAGCCCAATAAGCTGTGAAAGATGTAAATGTAATATAAATGTAAAGAAAGACAATTGAATTCGGGATCACATGCATCTGAGACGCGACATCTGAACTCACGCTTCGGCTGTGTCCATTAGCGCGAGCACCGGATTGAGTCCTTTTTTGCGGCTTATTGTGATTTATAACACTCTACACGTCAATAACTTTAAATAGTACTGCGAAGTTAAAGACGTGTAACAGTTTATAAAACTGATTTTTTTATTGTGAATCGATGCGAATCAGCAGAAGATAGAATTGCATTTTATAATCAACCCCCCCCCCACTGTTTAAAATTATATCATATTTTAATCATATTTACTGTATATATAGAAGCAAATATATACAAATATGCTGCTATGAATAAAATGCATCGTTTGTTGTGAGACCAGTATAAATGTTGGCAGGCCCAGTAAAAATCTCAAATAACCGCCTCATGAGTCCTAATTAACCTGAACATCTTTTTAATTATAAATGAACAACAAACACATTAAAAGATATAGACTGCTTACTTGCATCCAACCCAATTCATATCTGTTAATAATGTTTGAACTGTCAAGCAGACTGCAAATAGAAAAACAATTAAATGAGAACTTTCACACCTTCCTGATGAACATGCGGCGGACATTCTTGTCCTCCCAGGTGCTTCCACTCAGGCCATCGAAGCTGCTGCTGGAGCTCGGATCAGAGAAGGGTGAGGACATGTCTGCAGCATAAGCGTTGGAATATCCTGGACCTACAGAGACATTTTGCATTATTAAAAACGTTCAGAGAAGAAAGACATAATTTTATCCTCAGACTTTTCTTACAGTAAAGATAAGGTTCCTTGCATATAAACATTTGTGCATGCATATCCAAAATTGCTGTAATAAAATGTCACATACTAGGGCCGGGATGCACATAAGCCCAGCTGGGGTGCATGGGCATGGTTGGTGGTGGCATTGGGGGCAGCTGGGAAGCGTAAGTGAAGCTATCAGCTCCTTGTTCTTTATCTCCTGCTGTAGCTTCAGCATAGCTGGGTGGGGCTGCTGGCAGACTCATGGTCTACTGTAAAACAATAACATTCAAAAAATCATCTGAGAATGGAATCAAGCACAAGTAGATCTGTTATTCCAGCACCCTGGCTAGCATTAATATTTTATGCCACAGAGCCAATGGAACTTTGCAACTCTTCACCACATGAATTCATTATGAACCTAAAACTTGGATCCTTTCCTATTTTAAGCCAATGGCAGACAAAAAAGGATAACCTTTTTTTTTTCAATTAAATAAATGTGCTATATTTTAGTTCAATCATGTTTTTTTTTTAATATATTTTGTATTTTAGGGGATTTTAAAAGTTATAGAAATTTAAGTTTATTGTTATGAAAAAATTCACAAAAATACTATTTAATTTTTTTTATATGATTTTCCAAAACATGCTTTACTCTAAAGTCTAAAACCAACGAGAAAATCTTTTGTTTGGGCCGCAGTACCAAACGTTTCCACTAGATGAAATTTATTTCCCATTCATTTCCAATGCTGTAATTTTTGATTGTGAGAAGCACAAGAGCAGTATTTTTTTCAGACCATTTAACCTTTTCGAATCATGTCCATGATTCTTTTTATTTATTTATTTTTTTTACATAGCAAGTGCCAAAACCTTTATCAAGTTTTGAACCATTCCGATCAATTAAAACTAAAAATTTAATCGGGAAAAATGACTGAAGAACACCAGAGGGAGAACAGCTTAATAATATTCCCTTTTAACTGGGCACAGATTATAATTTATAATGTTTATAAATTAACCACGTGAAGCCTGACATACCATACGAATTAATAGTCTAAATAAAATCTTTTTTTTTTTAAATGTGTCATACTATTTAGTAAGAAAATATTTAAATGCTTAGTTTTATGATCAAGACTGTAGTTTTATTTTGGGGGACAAAAGTTATAATGCAGTGCAGTACAATGATAATTGAGAGAAATAAACGTTCCAAAGATGCCTATCACACTTGATACATATACATATATGTGTGGATAATTAAGTAAACATGGGTTGCTACAGTCTAGTAAAAGTTAATTTTACTAATAATATAAAATTATTCTTACGTTTACTTTATAAAAATCATTAAATATTTGACAGCAAAAAGAAACGTGTACCTGATGGTGGAAATTTACAATTATAATTATACTAAAAGGTTTTTTGTTGTTGAGATATATATATATATATATATATATATATATATATATATATATATATATATATATATATATACACAAACTATAAATAAGAGGACAGAAGGCATGTAGAACAATTGTGTACAACAGGTTTTCTTCAGCAAAGTTGTAAATCATAATAATTAAGAGGCGTTAGAAATTCTTGTTTCAAATATACAGTACAGTTATACAGTTATTATAAGTAACGTTAGAAAAGAGAACATCAGTTTAGACTCATATTGATCCGGCTAGTGCATGTAGAGCTATCAAACACAAAGCACAACAGTCTTTTATTCTAAATTATTAGTCTTAACGAGGGGAGTACTGTTATGCTGTTATATATATACTAAAATAATTTGCAACAGGACTGATATAACGTTAAAGGTTGACAGCGCTTAGCTTAGCTAGCACCTCGGTGACACTTTTCAAGCCCATTCTATCGTGCAGGAAACGACAAATGCTTTGCTCATATACGAATAACGTTGTTAGAACCTAAATGTAGGCTCTAACAAATAAATTCTAGAGTAAGCTCTGTATTTTAACTTACCTTACTGTAACTGCTAATGTGACACTCGAGATCCAAGTAAAAACAATGAACTCAATCGTTCAATGACGTACTTCCGGTGTTTCCGGAAATGACAAACGCGAACCGTAGGCAAACCTGGAAAATGTGAAGCGATGTTGGTAGAATTTCTTTGTTTTTTACAGAGAAAACATGTCCTGTTGGATCTCAATGCAATTTGAAAAAAATAACTCACATTTAGAACACACATTTATCACACATATATTTGTAATAGAATCAGAAAGAGCTTTATTGGCATATGTTGCATACACATGTTACAGTGTTTGCAACATGTTTGCATACACGAGGAATTTGTTTTGGTGACAAAGCAGCTTCCAGTACACAGAGACAACAACAACAAGTATACAGATAGTAAAATAGAAAATAAAGATGTGAATAAGAGAAAATATATAGACAGTAAAAAATAAATAAAATCCATAAATGTAAATTCACAGGAAAGAAACAATGCCTCTTAGTATTATATATTTTTTAAAGAATACATTACATTGAATTAATCTAGCACTAAAACAAAGGCTAGAGACTCAGTGTAGAGACGTGTCACCACAGGACCAGTAATGTCCTCACTAGTGAGTTGCCATATTATTTCACTCTATTAGTGAGGACATGGGTTAAAGTCATAATTTCAACTTGCTATGTCAAATGTCTTTTTATCTCATAATTATGACTTTTTATTTTGAATTATGGCTCGATTTTTTTTCTTATGTGGCGGGAATGGGCTTCCATACATTTGGCCCTCACAAGTATAGCAAAGCCTGTACACACACAAAATGTAAATTTATATCTTTTTTCTTTAACGTTTTGTAAAATATTATTTTTCTCTCTGAATAAAGATTGTTGTACATTTATTAATTTGAATTAGATTGCAAAGGTACAGATGCATATTTCAACTAGGTAGACACAGAACTGTAGATTCTCTGCTCTGTTCTTGAGAAAACTGTACAAAGACAGAAACCAAAGAAAATACACAAGCCAAATCAATTAATGTACGCTTTAATTAGACATCTTTATGGCAAATACAGCTCTAAACAATAATTGATACAATAAAAAAAACCTCATGAAGAGTCCTTGAAGTTTACTTTATCGTTCATATTAGTCTTTGTCTTGTAGACTTGCCCTCCACTAGTTTAAAAAAAACAAAATTTAATTTAAGTGCACAACCATGGTTTTTAATAGGTTTTTCAAAAGTAAAGTCCAAATAGTGTGATGCATGTTAACACACAAAAAAGAAAACATGACTGAATTCCCCTTGCAAGCCCAGTAACTGACTCAGGTCTAACAAGCATGCTTGTATTTTTCCTGGAGAGCAAAAGTCTGGTTGGCAGAGACGCTGGAAGTTCGAACCGTCATCTATGTGATGGGGAGGCGCTCTACTGGCTATACATCATGCATCTGTTTATCGATTTTTGTTTTCAGATGTTCCTTGTAAGCCAGAATGTCCCTGCTCCATTTTGTGATGGTCTGCTTTTCACAAACCCAGATCTCCTGAGCCACCTGCAAAGAAACAAAACAATATTAAAATGTGATCAAATCAACTGAATTAGCTTGACAAAGAAAAACATTAATGACATGTATAACAAGATGGGCAAAAACCTAACTAAAAGCTTCACATTACCTGCTGAATAAGCCTGAAGTCGTGGCTAACCAGCATCATTCCACCCTCAAATTCGTTGATCGCCTCAGCCAGAGCATCAATGGTTTCAATGTCGAGGTGATTGGTCGGCTCATCAAGAAAGAGCATGTGGGGAGTCTGCCAGGCCAGCCAGGCAAAGCAGACACGACACTTCTGCCCATCAGACAGATTCCTAATGGGGCTCACCTAGTTTAATAAATAAAAATAAAGTCTGGGCTTCACAGATTAAAAATCAGTCAGTTTATAAAAATAAATAAAAAAAACCTACTTGCTGTTTGCCAGTGAGTCCATAGCGGCCAATGATTTTCCTCATCTCTTCCTTCTCCTTAATCTCAGGGTAACACTTCATCATGTATTCCAGAGGTGAAAGGTCAAGTTCCAATTGCTCTGTTAGATGCTATAGAAGAAAAAACAAGTTAAATACTATTAAAAATCAGGCTAGTGCCACAGAACTAATTATGTGGCAGATTCTGATAATAATAATAATAATAATAATAGTTATAATAATTTATTAAAAACTTTAGTTTTATATAGTATTTAACTTTAAACAGAAGAACATCTTGAAAAACAAAACTGCATCTGGGTTGTGCTGACAGATCAGCTAAACGCTTCGGTCAAGTTTTTGTCAAAGCTCTATCCATAACAAGAACAAACTGCTTGATGGAAGAGCTACAATTCGGCCTTTTGTTTACATCATGTCATCAGAAACAACCCACAGTTTAAAAAACAAACAAAAAATCTATATCCATCTCTATATATCAACATCAACCATTATTATATAAAAATGTCATGACAAATTGTCTGAACCGACCTGATGATATCGCCCAATCTTCACATGGGAGTGTTTTCTAATCATACCGTCTGAAGGCAGGAGCTGAAAGAATCGATGCCTTACAAACCACGATACTAAAGATTCCAAACCACATAAAATGCATGCAACCCTTGGTATGATTTTAGGTTTATACATTTTAGTTCAAATATTCCTTACCTCTCCAGCAAGGAGCTTCAGCAAAGTAGATTTGCCAGCCCCATTGGGCCCTACAAGGGCCACCCGTGTGTCCAAGTCAATTCCAAACTCCAGGTTATTATAAATATGCGGCTATATAACACAAAAGGAGACATGCGAGAACCTCAATCCAGAGAAGGATGCAACAACAGAAATGTGTGTAAAATGTGTTATTGAAGATTAGATGCTTCTGCGTACCGTATTATCCGAATACCTGAAGCTGACATTCTGAACCATAATGACAGGAGGGGGGATCTTCCCACAGGGAGGAAAATAAAATGACAGGGTCTGAAGAAAAAGAAAAAAGAATAAGTAACTTCTACTACTGACTAAAAGGATTAAAAAGGCAAATGACTGATCAAGATCAAGACAGAAAGCTCTTTTCTCACCTTGTCATTCACAACACGCTCAGTAAGACCAGAGGCGACCATCTTCTGTAGCGTCTTCTCTTTACTCTGAGCTTGCCTGGCCAGCTTGGCAGATCCGTGACCAAACCGAGCAATGTAGTTCTGCGGATCAACAGGAAAATATTTAAATAACCACATCAATTACAAGCTGCGCAATTAGAAAAGGGCATAGAAGATTTGAATATTTACAAAAGGTACATATAGAGATGGTTTACCTTCATGTGTGTTATCTGGTCCTGCTCCCAGTTAAACCGCTTCATCTGATTCTCCTCCAGTTCCTCTCTGGTCTTTATATACTGGTCATAATTACCCTTTACACAAGAGGATGAATGATTAAATAAATTAAATTGCACATTTGCAATTACAGGAAAACAGCTTTACGGGGAAATAATTAGTCTCTTTACCGTGTAATATTTAAGCTTGCGCTGGTGCAGGTGAATAATGTTGGTACAAACGCCATTGAGGAAGTCCTGGGAATGGGATATTAACACCAGAATTCTTTTAAACCTGTCAGGGGAAAAAGAAACAAACTTGATCACGCAGCTCTCAGCATGGTGTTTGCAACAATAACAGAATGCATTTCATAATGTAACGGTTACACTTTATGACAAGGTGTCCATTACAGTGCATTTAAACAGTTAAGTAATGAGTTAATTAACTTTAGATTAATTATACATAATTTGTTAGTACTACAGCAAGTAAATGTAACATGTAACAAGGACACAGTAAAATAGAGTGCTACCGTAACCTCTTCAAAAACAAAATGCATCTGGGTTGCGCTGACAGATCAGCTAAACGCTTCGGTCTAGTTTTTGTCAAAGCTCTATCCACAACAAGAACAAACTGCTTGATGGAAGAGCTACAATTCGGCCTTTTGTTTACATCATGTCATCAGAAACAACCCATAGTAAAAATAAAAAACCATTTGATTTAATATTCATAGACTTGTTTTAAAAAATAAAGACTTACTGGCTGAGCTCTTCCTCCAGCCACACACATGCATCCAAGTCCAGGTGGTTTGTTGGCTCATCCAACAGCAACATGAAAGGCTTGAGGAACAGTGCTCTGAAGATTAAAAAAACACAACCACCACAAATGAACCAAGACTTCGAAGATTGTTAAAAGATATGCAAATGCATTCATTGAAAGAACTAAAGGGATCAGAAAATTCGCTTCGGACAGTTTTTGTCATTGCACAGTTAGCCGAAGCAACTGCGCTATCATTCGGCCTTTTATTACATCATCTCCCAGGAGCTTTGAACTTCTGAAAGAGATTCTGAAGACTCACCGAGCAAGAGCAACACGCATCCTCCAGCCACCGCTGAAGTCTTTGAGTTTCTTCTGCTGCATGGCAGCAGTGAAGCCCAGACCGTGGAGGATCCGCGAGGCCCTCATCTCTGCTTTATCAGCATCCAGTTCCTCCAAACGCTCATACAGCTCCATCAGCTTCTCACATTCAGCTAAAATTTTTACAAATTTAAAGTTAAATTAAATTCACAAACATTCAAATAAGCATAATAAACACATAAGTGTTCCTCAAGGAGATTCCTTAAACACAGTGCAGAGTTAAGAAGTCTTCTCCAACTGAGATATTCAATATACCACGCCTAGGAAAGGAAGCTGTTACAAAAACAGTTCCTATGAAAACGTGGAAAGTTGTATTGACCTGACCAATTAACAGATCATTTGAAAAATGTTCACTATACATACACTCATTACATATTTACCCTCATTGGTTCTCAAACATCTTGGGATCAAACAATTGATGTTGAAAAAAGATGATGGTTTTGAACAAGTAAATGACAATTTTCATTTCCAGGCGAACTATTCCTTTCAAACTACTCCGTGTGCATTTGATCAGTTGTTGAAACTCACAGTCCTCATGAGCTAGTCGTTCAGCCTCTCGCTCCAGCTGGATCCTCGCCTCATCTACCTCCATCACACACTCCAGAGCGGTCTTCTCACTTGGTGCCATCTCACGGGTCAGGTGGTAGATATCTATGTGCTCTGGAATCGGCACCTCCCTGTGACCAATTGCTGACAGCAGCATTGATTTACCTACACAAAAGTTTAAATGCAAGTCAGTTATTTATGAGCATGTAAACTGAAATCACTTCTAAAGCCAACAAGTGGAGATTTATTAGCCCAACATGAACAGATTCTACACTTACCAGTTCCATTGAGTCCGATAAGGCCATATCGACGGCCAGAGTTGAGCTCCAAACTAGTGTCACTGAGCAGCTCCTGTCCGTGAAACGTGAGAGACAAGCTGCTGATGTGCACATCAGTGCTGTTGGGATGAGATGCCAACACACCTGTCACTGCACGGGCCTCAGTTTTCTTCAGCTCAAACTCATCCAGCTCCTTCGTCAAACTGGCAACCCCTAAGATAAAGAGAGAAAAAGATGATTCAAATAGATTTCAAGGTGGAAGATTAACAAAAAAATAGTTTTGAAACACTTGGTGGGCCAATGGGTGGGGGGAAACTCAGATTTACAAAAAAGTTTAAAGGCATGGTTACACAAACACAAATGTTCAACATGAAACTCGGTCCAATATTCCAATGCAATGTCAGTTCAAATCAGTGTGTAAAAAATAGTAGAACAAAAATGCAAAGTCACCCTCTTATCACATAGGTGACAATTATAGAAAAGCAGAAATATCCTCATAAAGGTGTAGTCACATTAGCAATTTTTTTGGCAAAAAATCATGGACTCAACCGGTGGGAAAATTCTCCCTCCCACAAAATTCCCAACGGCATGGATTATCAATAAAACAGGATTTTGCCTGCAAAAATTCTCTCAACACTAAATGTGACTGAATTAAGCCAAGCATTATTAATAGTTTTCAAATGCCCATTCTTTAAGGTTTATCAAATAACACCAAACTCAAGAGTACAGAGACGATTACACCAAATATTCATCTTGGTGTGAACAGGCCTTAGAACGGTCTTTTAATGGCTCCTCTTACCATTGAACTCAGCTGCTCCGTTCTGCTGGTCCTCGGGTTTCTCTTCATCACCATCCACTCCATCCTCTGGTTTCTTTGTACGTTGGCGAGCTTTGGCTGCTTCTTTTTTCTTTGCCGCCTTCTTTTTTGCTAAATCGGATGGCATTTTAGCTGCAGAGATTCAGAGGAACAGAGCACTTCTGAAAATCTGAGGGAGAGATACAAAAAGATTAGTTGGAGGTTAAGATGCTCTACTAGGACTAAAAAAAAAAAAAAAAACACATTACAAAGTACACACTGTTCCCCAACGACTTCCGGCTCAATCGACACTCGATTAGTCACTTACGCAGATTTTGTGCTTAAGGTCTTTTTTCTCATTTGTATTCTGATGACATTGAGCATAATTGTTAATACATTTTGTATACATCATAAACATGTATTCTCTATGTTTTGCCAGAAAAATAAAAAGGTCTTGTTTTAACAAACCAAGCTTCAGGCAGCAGAGGGCAGTGGTTCGGCTCGGCTCACGTGGAGTACAGTCGGCCAGTACTTTTCCCTGACGCAGTCTAGGCGTATTACGGCAATGATAAAGTGATACCGGCAAAGAAAATAATCTATTGCACGAACGATATCGTGAGGAGTTCAGAAAGCACAAATGACCGATGATATAGCGACATACCATCGCTGCTGCTCTCAAGAGGAAAAAAGGTGTCGGTTAACTCTAAAGGCCCAACCAATGTGCCACTTCACCAACCATGCTAACTCTAGCCATAACGGCGTATCCCAGATCACGAGAAAATCTTACTCCCTGGACATAGAACAACTGCAGTTTAAAAAATTTTTTTAACGCGATAACATTTGTAAAAGAGGTATCAACCGATAAACAATGTTAAATTGGTTGAGGGGCGCACGCGACTCTCTTGTCCCCACGAGCTAGCCGGCGAGCTAACAGCCGGTAAAACTAGCCTGTTAATCCGAAAGATGTCCGGACAACAAAATTAAATGAGTAAATGAGGTATGATTTTTTTTTTTTTAGACATCGATCATCACAGAGATAGATGACTATCACGAGTAAATAACGAACTTTTGTTGAATTAGGCCGTAATCTTACCTAGATCTATTCCTGACGAAGCGCTACCAGCAGCACCGGAGAAGCGGTCTCATCTCATGGCCCGCGCTACAAGCTGTGTGAGGCGCGTGTCACCAATACCGGCACGGCAGCCAATCAGATGCTGATGCATAATAAGTCTCCACCCACTCCTTTGCATAACAGTAAAGCCGCTCTCTGTTAGCAGTTTTCTTGTGTCTCTTTCAATGTCTTGTTTCCCGTTTGAGTCACACAAAATGGCATAAAATTAGTAATGTTCAAATAGCAGTTAATGTGAATCATACAGACCGGACAATTACAAGGTTATGCTATTTGCTCATGATTTATTGTTCTTTTTTTTTCTTAGAGGAAAAGATAATTCTGTCCGTATTTACTCACTCTCATATTTTCCCAATCCCCCTTTGCTACATCTGTGGAACAAAAATCATTCAGACTCGTTTTATGAATTGGACCAACTTTTCAACTAAAAGAAAGAATCAAAATAATGATCATGATTTTATTCATTTTATTTATCTTGTTCAAAATGTCCTTTACAGACACACTGCACCTGTATTTAAATAAAATACATAACACAATAAGAATGTATTGTAGAAAGGTAAAGGGTCAATCAATGCCTCTAAATATGAACACCTTTTGACATTCATGTTGGCAATACCAGATTTAGTTCTCATCTGTTACACTTGTGCATCAAGCACACCTCAGGCCACAGGAATACAAATGCCATCACTTATGTGATATTATTCATCTTGGGATATTATGTAATATTCAGTAAAATTAAGTCATTTATTAGCATTCGCAATGATGATGTAACTGTACTTAACCTTTGGTTAATGCTTGCTGTGCATCTCAGTGATAAGGCAACAAAGATAAAAAATAAAAATAAAACATTTCTGAATCATGCTAAAAAAGAAACCCCTAAAAAAACAAAAATATTCACATGCAACATGCATTATTGTTTTTTCAACACAACATATTTATAATAACACATTTTTGTTTGACTGGCATTTAAAGCCTCTGAAAATGAAGACATTTTCAACCATCATTTATAAAGATTGCTTATATGAGAAATCATGTTTAGAGTCGTTAACAATTCACAAAAATCTGTATTGTTAAGACAAATGTTCACAAATCAGAATGATTTAGCTTTTCGTAGAGTGAATCTTTAGTGTTAATTTCCATTTATAGAACGTTTCAAAATTATGACAATAAATGTCACTTATTGCAAATAAAGTTAGCTGGCTTATTTTAATCCAGTGGATTTCTTCATGATCTCTTTTTGCACAGTGCAAATTTAAAGACAGAAAACACATAGAAGAAAGCTGCAAAAAGAATGTAACGTCATATTCAAACGCATGGAAAAAAACATGACAGATTCAATATCTATACTTACATATTAACATTTAGCATGTCATTAATGGTTAAAAAAATGTCCCAGGCATAAAAGTTTCATTCATTGTATTTTTACCTTTCCAAGAAGAGACACAGTAGCATATCTGCACTTCATGTGCATCACAAAACTGATAAACAATTATAATAGCCGCTGCATTTGTGTGTAGTCAGAGTGAACGTGTCATTCCCAAGCTACATTCTTAAATTCATTGTATTGTGAGATTATATACATTCAACTGTACATTAGACATACATCAAATAAGAGTACAATTACACTTTTCGTTGATTCAAATCAGTCCAAACCTCAATACTGAGAAGGGGGGCTAATACTTTCATGTCCATTAAAAAAAAAACTGCCAGTGTGGAGACGCCAGAATAAAAGTGGCCAAGCCACAGGAGAAACAGATTAGTTGAGTTAAGTGGTTCGCAGTGCTAGAGCTTGTTCTAGCTCCTGTCTTCGTTGTTGAATCTACATGACAGAAAAAAACATACATTTGTAAATGAAAAGAGCAAGTGAAATGCTGATTCTGACATACACTTCCTTTGAAAAGTGAAATATCATTTAAATATAACTTTAACTTAACCTTTTAAATTGTAGTTTATTCCTGTGATGGCAAAGCTGAATTTTCAGCATCATTACTCCAGTATTCTATGGAAGTTTGCTTCTGCCACATAATAAAAAACGTAAAATATAATTGAAACTTTTTATCTCACAAACGTTTTAAAGTCAGAAAGTCAGAATTGCACGATATAAACTCGCAATTCGGACTTTTTTTCTCGAGTTTATATCTCACAATTCGGACTTTTTTTCTCGAGTTTATATCTCACAATTCTGACTTTTTTTCTCACAGTTGCAAGTTTATATTTCGAAATTCTGAGATAAAAGTCACAATTACCTTTTTATTCAGTGGCGGAAACAACCATTCATAGTCTTTAGTGTCACATTATCCTTCAGAAATCATTTTAATATGCTAATTTGCTGTTCAAGACGTTAAAAAAAATCTTACTGAGCCCAAACTTTTGTATCTAACATGATTCAGTCATGTTCCCCTCACCTTGCAATAGAAGTAGCGACTGACAGCTTCCTGAGACCAGGGCTGGTTATAAAACTCTGCTCTCCTCTCTTCCTCTGGATTACCAGCTGTATCTGTCATCAGCTGCAACCCAAAAAAAATCCAGTCTAGTTCAAAACGACCAAAAAAGACCATTTCTTTAAAAGCAGTTACATCCTTTCCACCACTAGGTGTAGACATTGTTTAAAAAATGTTCAATGTTTAACTTATACAAACCTAATTTGGATTTTGGACATACATAAAAGATGCATAATGTTTTTGATATTTTATATAATAATACAGTATATGACCATGATTTAGAGCAGTACACATGGTTAACATTCACCTTAAGGTCCCGGTTCTGGGAGCAGATCCAGTCCTGGATGTAGCCTTTGGGGTCTCTGGAGAAGCTGAGCATAAAATCCCTTTGGATCTTAAGTTGGTTGATGGACTCAATAGTTTCATGGATCTAAAGGAGAAAAGATGATGATGTGAATTTCAACTATGAATGTACATATGTTATGCAGAAACTCATGCCATATAGGGTTTATATGGAGAGACATAATGAGGATATTCAAATGATGAATTATTTATTGCCAAGATCTCTCTCACATTTTAACAATAATCTCCTTCTGACCTTGTTGTCTAGGGATGCAATCTCTTGTTGATTGGCTGTGGACAGCAAGAATCCATTCATCTGACTCTTAAGAGGATCATCAACTTCAACATCAATGTCATAGCAGGCTGTCTTCTTCTGGTCATTTGGATCCACACTGATAAAATTAAAATCAAAAAGGCATTTAAAGGAACAGTTCGCCTGAATATAAAGATTATGTCATTAGTTACTCACTCTTATGCCATTTTAAAGCTATATGCTGTTATTTTTAAAAGTGTAACACAATAATACATGACAACTTATGTTTTTTGTCCTTTTTGGAGCCTCACACAATGAACCCATTTAAAGAATCTTAAAAAAAATATATGTTTTTCTTTTACAGTATACCATAAAAAATAACAGCATACAGGTTTGGAACAATATGAGGGTGTGTAAACAACAGAATTAGTTTTTTTGGGAGGTGAATTATCCCTTTAAATTCTAAAGGAAATCAGCCCTCTAACATTTGTGTCACAGGCCTTAAAACTGCTATTGTTTGAGGAAACAATAAATAGAAATACATTGTACATTTTTTACTAATTACCTAATAATATGATTGATCACAATAGGATCCGGCGGCAGCAGAAGGTTGGTCAGTCGCTGAGGGATCTCACAGAACTTTAAACGAGGACAGTCGAAGATCTGGAAGAAAAAAATAATAATCAGGTATGCTTATCAGGCAAAATGTTAACACCAAAATGAAGAAATTATTTTATATGACAAAAGTATGTCAGTGCCTGCTGGAAATATTTATCACAGTTGATGTACTCCTTTTCATGAGGATCCTGCAGCTTGTTGGTCTTGACGTACTGCCATAATGCCTGGATGATGCAGGAGCGGGTTTGAGTGTGGATGCCAAGGAGACGTGCGAGGCGAGGATCCAACTTAAACTGAGGAGGCTGAAATGCACAATGGATAAAGGAAATGAAATAAACGCATTAAGAAATATCTTAACAGAGCGGTACAGTTATAAAACATGCACATATTTACTACAATTTCAATTCAGTATACTTGAGTAGCTGATATAACATGTCCATGAACTTTATTCAACAGCAAGGTTCAAATGTATGCTACTGTTAAAAAAATTGGGATCAGTAACTTATAAAGAAATGTATATTCTATTCACCAAGGATGCATTCAAATGAATGCTGTTCTTTTGACCTTTCTATTCATCAAATAATCAGTTATATTAACTGATGATAACAAGAAATGTTTTTTTTAACATTGATAATGACAAAAGATGTAGCTTGAGCACCAATTCAGCATTTTAGAATGATTTCTGAAGGATCATGTGATACTGAAGACTGGAGTAATGATGCTGAAAATACAGATTTGTCATCACAAGAATAAATTAAATTAAATAAATCAAATGAAAAATGTTTCAATTGGATCAAATTATTTTAAATTGTAATAATATTTCACAAAGTTGCTGTTTTTTTTTTTTTTACTGTTTTTTTTTATCAAATAAATGCAGTGTTGGTGAACATAAGAGACTTATTTCAAAAATAAACTTTTGAAAGGTAGTGTGAAGAGTTCAGATGCAAAAGCCTCTAAGTGCCATCTGAAATTTTCTTCTAGAATGATCATTTTTATCCAGCTCGTATATTTAAGTTCAGTAATTTCACTTAAATGGCAATGCAAATTACCTATTAATTGTCATTTAAGTGAAATTACTGAACTTAAATATACGAGCTTGATAAAAATGATCATTCTAGAAGAAAATTTCAAAAGGCACTTAGAGGCTTTTGCATCTGAACTCTTCGTATATACAATATGAGGGAACGTGTACATCTACATCTTAGCTGCTGTAAACAATTTATTTTATAATGACTTCACAAGTTAATTTAAATGCTTCTGTGTTGTGACAAAATAATTTTGAAAAATACAAATATTCCATTTAAAAATTATAATCTCACAAAAACTTCATGTATGATAATTATAAAAGATTCAAGAAAAATATAAACTAGTTTTAGATAATGATTATAGCATGTGGTTCAGCTAGAAACAGGAAATGTCATGCTAACGACCCAATTGCAGATCTATTTCAGTCTTTTTCACGATTTTAAACTCCATTGTTTAAAAACATAGCTTTAGTTTTCTAACAGATCAAGCTCCTTCCCATCAGGATGTAGTTAGCAAAGTGAAAATTGCTGTAATTAAATGAGCCATTTACTCACTAGCCACTGTATAGCTACTTTAGTGAATAGAGAAGGGCAATCAAACTTTTAGGGATTAATGACTCAAATATAGGTGTTAACAGTGCTTTTTAATATAGGTGTTAACAGTGCTTTTTAAGATGGAAAAGACAAGCTAAAGCTATCATTATGCAGATGAATTTCTAACTGGTGTCTTTCTCAATACATTTATTTGGTGCTACACATTTTTGCAAAATAATTGCTACAATAACTTTTATATGTTTAAAAAAAAATCACTTTATTTCAAATTTATTTCAAGGTTTAAATTAGATTTTGAATCCCAGATTTTCAGCGTGGTCTCAGACTTTTAGACCCCAGTGAAGATTTTTCACATAGTTGTTATTTAAAGACTTTCACATAAAACCAACTACGGCATACGAATCGTCTAGTAATAATCCAGCATTCCTGCACGCACCTGGTAATCCAGCATGAGCAAGAGGGTACAGCGCACATTCACATCGCCGGGCCTCTTCACCTGGAAGCCATCGGTCTCCTGGGTTGTACCGGTGCGGTGCCACTATTAGGATTAAACACATATTCAATCTAAACAAAAGGTCTATAATATATACCTGTGGCACAAGATGTGCACTGCAATTTTAAACACGATTTTTATATTAGTAGTGTTCGTCTGTGTTGAGGGTGTTTTACCAGGGCATGCAGTTGCTAAGATGTTCTTAGTGGTTGTTAGAGTGTTGCTATGGTGTTCAGAATGATTTTTTTTTGCAGGTTGCTATGCAATTGCTAGTTGGTTTCTAGAGTATTCTGGGTAGTTTTAGGTAGTCTCTATGATATTCTTTTTACTTGATATGACTGGGTACTTTCTTTAGTGTTTTCTTCAGTATGTGGGATTTTTGTCCTTTTTATTGCCCACAAGGCGATAATCGTAAATCTAACTTTTCTCAATAAGCAGAGCTACACACCCAACATTAAAGGGATAGTTCACCCAAAAATGAAAATTATCTTATAATTTACTTGCCCTAAAGCCATCCTAGGTGTATATGACTTTCTTCTTCCAGCCGAACACAATCAGAGTTATATTAAATAATATCCTGGTTCTTCCCAGCTTTGTAATGACATTTGAAGCTTAAAAAAGCACATCCATCCATCATAAATGTAATCCCACAACTGCAGTAGGTTAATAAATGCGTTCTGAAGTGAAGCAATGGGTTTTTGTAAAGAAAATATCTACACTATTCAATGTCATTACAAAGCTGGGAAGAGCCAGGATATTATTTAATATAACTCTGATTGTGTTCGGCTAAAATAAGTCATATACACCAAGGACGGCTTGAGGGTGAGGGTTTTCATTTTTGGGTGAACTATTCCTTTAATATTTATGGTTTTGTGTTTGTTCAAATCTGCAACCCTGATTACGAGTGAGTGTTACACCAGTAATATAACTTGCCTGTACATTTTTTATTGAGCCACATTAGCGATTGAAAACCTTAACACCCCTCCTCCTCCTCCTCCCTCCTTATGGGCTGTTTATGCATGCAGAATACATTTAAGCTTGAGAGTGAATAAAATGATTAGGCACTTTATGAGATCTCACTTGCATTTTCCCAAAACCATCACATTTCAGCGCTATTTGAAAGACAACATAATGGCAAGGACTCGCAGCTCAACTCAATTAGCTTTGCTTGACATTGGAGGTGTTTTCAATGCCATCCTTCTACACAGGTAAATCACTCTTTTTATCACCCGGCTCAATATGGTGTGTGTTGTGATGAAAACCCACAGTCACCAAGGACAATTTAAAGAGCTGCCGAATGAATAAACTCAAATGCGGTGCGTACAGCCAGTTCCAATGGGCCGGAGGAACGAGGGTCACTCCTCGAGAGCCGCATGCCACTTCTGTGAATATGCCTTCCCTAAACCTGAATGTCCCTAACAAAGTGCATATAAATATTAAGTGCGTGAGGCAGCTGGGAAGGCTCCCTTGTGTTATGTAAATGCCTAAATAAATGTGTCTGAATAGCACCTATGCACAATGGTTCCTCCACTAAAACAGAGTAAAACACACTTGCTGAACACAAAGCCTCTCAGAGTTCAGGGTGCTGTAAAAGGTTTTTTAAGTGTTTGTCATCCGAAATGCATTTCTTTTCTCCCGTTAATGCTGCCCAAAACTCTGTGCTGGCTGCAGTGTCATCACTCCACAGTGTCATGGGCAACTTCTTCATGTAACCTGTTGCTATGGAAACCACTAAGACATGTCTTACATGAAGAATGTTTCACTGAACTTTTCATTATGACATTGACTTTTCTATGGCATTTCAATTCAATGCGTCACACAGTAGAGGACAAGAGATGCTCGTAGACACATTGAAATGTGACGATTTCACTGTGTTTCTGTCCTCAATCTTGTTTGAAACGTAAAGAAGACTCTTGGTATTCTCCCATATTACAGTTGTGGGCAGAATTATTGGCATCCCTGGTAAATATGATCAAAGATGGCTGTAAAAAAAAATCTGCATTGTTTATTCTTTTGATCTTTCATTAAAAATATACGCAAAAAGTGTAAAAAAAAAAAAAAAAAAAAAATCACATGATGAAATAAATGTTTTTCTCCAAAATACATTGGCCAGAATAATTGCCACCCCCAGAATTTTTTATGAGTAAAATATCTCTGAAGTATATTCCCATTAATATAATTTTTTTTTAGCACACCAGGGTGACTTTGTGTTGTGTCCTCATATTTATACTCCTGTGAAACAAGGCGGCCAAATTTCCTTTAATCATCCAGCACAATGAGTAAAATCAAAGAATATAGTTCTGATGTGCAGCAAAAGATTGTTGAGCTTCACTAAATAAAAAAAGTGGCTGTAAGGAAATAGCTAAAGCACTGAAAATTCCCATTTCCACCATCAGGGCAATAATTAAGAAGTTTACAATCAACTAAAGATGTTTCAAATCTGCCTGGAAGAGGACGTGTGTCTATATTGTCTTAATGCATGGTGAGGAGGAGAGTTCGAGTGACCAAAGACTCTCCAGGGATCACAGATGGAGAAATGCAGAGATTAGTTGAGTCTTGGGGTCAGAAAGCCAGAAAGCCAAAAAAAAAAAGATCAAACAGCTCCTACATCACCACATGTTGTTTGGGAGTGTTTCAAGAAAAATCCTCCTCGCTCATCCAAAAACAAACTCCAGCATATTCAGTTGTCAGACATGATTGGACCTTCAAAAGGGCTTTGACTGATATAGGCTTTTCATGTTTGTCTGTCAGTGAAGAAAGTAAACAAAGGGTCAACTGATAGGTTGATTTATGAATCATTAGTGAAGCGCTGTGGAGCTTCTGGCCCGACAGTGGAAACGCAGGCCCGGTGCTATTAGCCCGGCACGGCCCGATTAAGCCCTGGCTCGCACTGGCCCGACAGTGGAAACACGGCTATTTTCTCAGAAGCATTCATTTACTGAAAGCTACTAGAGAATCTAGGTAACTAAGTTTATTAAATTCACATTCATTATTGATGTTATGCCTAAAACAGGGCCGTAGACAGGGCTTTAAAATCAAAGAGGTCCTAGCATTTCAAGATGTTTGAGGGGAAAAAAATAAAGTATAAGAAATAGCTTTAAAACCATGTTAACGGGCAGTAGATTACCCGTATTTTCCGCACTATAAGGCGCACCGGATTATAAAGCGCACGTTCAATGAATGGCCTATTTTAGAACTGTTTTCATATATAGGGCGCACCGGATTATAAGGCGCATAGAATAGAAGATACTGCAGTCAAACGTTTGACTGGGTTTGCGTTATGCAGTGGTCACCAACCTTTTCAAGCCTAAGATCACATCCAAAGTCCAAATGTAAACCAAGATCTACCACTTGCAAAAAAAATTGAAAAAACAAGTGGCTGAGCTGT
Organism: Leuciscus leuciscus; assembly: GCF_965113295.1. Taxonomy (NCBI): domain Eukaryota; kingdom Metazoa; phylum Chordata; class Actinopteri; order Cypriniformes; family Leuciscidae; genus Leuciscus; species Leuciscus leuciscus. Next base: position 29,847,670 of record NC_138730.1, read on the forward strand.
AAAACCTTGTTTATACTCGACGCGAAGGTAATAAAAAACGAATATCCGTCTGCTCGGGCAGATTCGGCTCAAAGTCGTGCATCTTCGGATGCGGAGGCGCGCGCGCGGCAAAATGACGTCATTGTGACAGCGCGCGCGCCTCCGCATCCGAAGATGCACGACTTTGAGCCGAATCTGCCCGAGCAGACGGATATTAGTACATCTCATCACACCGGCACCCAGTTTGCGCGTCTAAATCAGTTGTATGGTCTGGTGTTCAGTCTAAAACAAAACAGTTGCGTCAAGTATGCCTCGTCTGTTTGGGGAGGTCCGCGCGCAGTCAGCGGAGGCTCGCGCTCCGGTGCCAGGCGAAAGTATAAACAAAAGGTTTAAGTCAGCGGTTGTTTTACAGACATTAATATAAGGCGCCAGATCCATATATAAGGCGCTCCGGATTATAAGGCGCACTGTCGTTTTTTGAAAAAAATTAAGGCTTTTAAGTGCGCCTTATAGTGCGGAAAATACGGTATTTGTCAATACCTGCTCTCTCCTCATTTCTCTCAGTCTCCTTATCTTGCCCTGTCTCTTCCCCTCCTAAAACTTTTTTTTATTTGCTGAAGGCTAGAAATTGTATTATATTAATTCTCAATATGTACACATTCATTATTAATCTTGTGCCTAACATGATGAAAACGGCTTTTCACCTCACAATGACAGTAAACTAATTATTACATTACATGCGTCACATTACATAGGCCTATTTTCAGTTCAAAATGGCGAAATTTCTGGCCCGCCCATATCAGATAACCCGATGTGATTGGTGCAGCTCAGATCGAGGGGCATATTTAATGAGCATCATTACTCGACACCAGAGTAACTTGCTGAGCAAATTCAACTTGTGCTCTCGTGAGAACTCTGGGTTACCAGGGTATTAATTCTATAGAATGTGTGAGCTTACTAGGGAATACCAATATGGCGGCATGGTGGCTTCACTTTTTATGATGTCATGAGCAATAAAGTTACCTTAAATGAAAGGTTAGATTTTTGTGAATATTTTGAATGAAAGATCAAAAGGATAAACAATGCAGATTTATTTTTACAGCAATCTTTGATCATATTTAACCTACCAATAATTCTGACCACAACTGTAAATGCTTTCAACTTTTGCTAAGACTGAATATCAAGTATGGTTCGGCAATGGTTTATTGTTGTATGTCGAGTGAGTTAATGCTCACCTCCACTAAGTGGTTGTCAGGGCCGTATAGATCCTTGTCCAGCTCAATAACAAGGCTCTTAAAGAAAGATGAAAACTTCCTCTTTTGTTTTCCAGGCTAAAGTGCACAGGGAATAAAATATAAAAAATTAAAGGGACTTAAAAAGGACTAGCAAATTGAATGAAGCCTAAACAAAGATCTCCAAAAAATAAAATACAAATAATTTGAATAGATTTTTTCTAGCCGACAAGCTTAAATACATTTTATTATGTATGCTAGATGCAATAAAAAAGACTAAATTGGATTCGGTTATGGTCAATGAAAATGATTCATGCATGGATTAAACAGCAACTGATTGCACGCAATGAAATTAAGTTGTGACAAAATGGTGAGGAATTGCTACATTTGCTCATTTTAATTAATTAAATTGAACAAGCAGCCAAAAAAATTAATAATTCTGACTAACATTTAAAATAATAATAACTTATTATTGATTCAACACTGCATTATAGAACAGATGGTAAGATTATGAATGCAAACTCAGTGCTTACATCATCCAACAACTTGCCCTCTACACGCAGCTCCCAGGATGCGATGCTGCCCTCTGAGTCTTCTGCGTCAGGTTTAGCAGGGTTGTAAGTGTTTGAAATGTACAATCGCAGCTTCCGCTTTTGCTAGAACAGAAGAGCACATTTTCCATGTCGTAGTTAACTATGAGTTAGTAAAATCTCACTATAAATGTGTACTTTAACTGAAATCACATACCTTCATTGGTCTTTTGAGGGCTTCCTGTATATCCACCCTCTTCCTCATAATGGTTTGGTCAAGTTTGCGCTCAAAGGCCAGGAGGTCCATGTACGCCTGGGACTCTGGCACCAGTTCACGGATCTAATGAAAAGGCATTCAATGCATCACTCATTTTAAATGTTTTCTAAGCAGTTTGATGATATTCAACATAGTGTATGGTATAGTACAATATTTCCCCTGAACCATTAACTCTCTGGTTTATTATAAATCTCAGTTATGACTGAAGATGTGGCACTAAAGCTTAGGGCAGTGGTTTTCAGCTGGTTTTGTTTCAGGTCCCAGATTTTGGACATTAAGTGGAAACTCAAAACAGTATCAAATTGTTTTTTTATTGTGCACCAATATAACAAAAAAACATGGGTATATTACAGTTATTATTATATTTATATATGAAATATATTATATGAATGTATTTTTATGCATTTAAACATAAAAAAAAAAAAACTAATTTATAATAAATGATAACATTAAATTATAACATTATTGTATTAATAGAATTATTGTATAAATATAGTATATGCAAAATTATTAACAAAGCTGACAACTGAAAATTTTGGTTTGACTTTCAATGGTTTCATGCTCTTAGACAAAAACCCACTGCCTAAAACACATTTGATCCTCAATTGAACTCATATTTAGTGTAATTATTTTTCTTACCTTAGAATTAGGAAATGATTTAAGGTAAAACTCCATAAGTATGAGTCATTTTTCATATCCTGATTCTGACAATACACTAGCCTATATTTATCAAAATTCTAGGCCTATATTAAAGCTTTGCGAACTGATCGAACATCAAATGATTTCACCATGCGTTTGCAACACTTTACTAAGTCAATGACAGTTTAACATTCTGATTCTCATTTGTTACTTGTTACTGAAACAAATCATGTATGTCCTTGCGTGATACACAGCAAAATTGTAACTTGACTCTCTCCTGATTTTCACAGTGTTGCATCATTCTCTCCATCCCATGTGACCACCAGTATTTTACAATCCCCATCACAATGAATTAAGACCTTTTGTTTTGCCTGTAAAAAACCCAACAAAGACATTAGGAGGATTGCCCATTTCAATAACTACCACCACCTCCAATTCCTGTTATTGTGCGTATTACTGTGTCTCATCCCGATGGAGATATTTGACCAAAATAGTTGTGTTCCTGCACACAGCCTACTTCTCCATGCAACCACACACCCTCACATTCTGTGGGAATCAAACCCTTTTCCACTGACAGAAAACACCAAATACACAAGAGAAGTCTTTGTGACACATTGGACTCCTCTTACCCACCCCTTTCACTTTTTTACCCCCGGGAAAAAATGAAGAACCCAGTACAATTACCTGTACCGTGCGATCACTCTTGACTTGGCACTGAAAATTAAGAGATGAATAAACAAACACAGACAAACAGATAAAAGCAGCAGTGATGGACCTCACCCGCTGAGGGAGAATCTTGTCTGCCATTTTTCTTCTCTTGGCACTACGGATGGGGGAAAACAGAGAGAAAGAAAGAAAGAAAGAAAGAGAGAGAGAGAGAGAGAGAGAGAGAGAGAGGAGAGAGAGAGAAAAAGCATGTTACTATGGTGACTGAAAGCAGAGTCCACAGGCCATCTGCTGAATAACTGGGACCTATCCAGACGTTTTTCCAGCTGTGTGTGTGTTTGTGTGTAAGTGCGTGTGATCAGAAAGAGAGAGAGAAAGAGTATAAGAAGGAAAAAGACAAACAGAAAATATGAAAATAACACTATCATAATTATGGGAGAGGTTTCTTGCTGCTTTAACATCTGGCTGTCTCAGATATTGTAAAGGGGACACATTTCACACAGGACACGTTCTTGTGTTCAAAAATCGAAAGATGTAACAGAATGTCTCGAAACATCTTCATTCATGTCACAAGATGCTGAAAGAACAGCGAGACATGACGGAACAGTCAAATGCACCCCTCTTGCCTGTGTTAAAGGTATAGCGGAGGATCTTTCCAAATTTTAGATAAGACCCGCCCTCTCCACTTTTCGAAAAGTTTGATTGATTCACCAGAATGATTGACAATTAGGAGGACCAATAGTTTAGACTACCCACCAGGAAGTAAAACATCCTCTGCTATACCTTTAACATACCATACAAATGTTTGTCATTTTTACCGAAAGGGACTATAAAATGCTACAGGAAAACCTATGAACTTTTTAACTGCAAGTTACCGTACAATACACAGTTAAAAAGTGTAAATGGTTTAATGTTGCATTATATGTCATTTTACTGTAAAATCTGTCAAGATTATGTTTTTATGTTACCATATAATTTACTGGGAAAAACAGTAAGAGGACATTCCCAGAAGTCCCTAGGTGACATCATATCTGATTATATTTTAATACAATTTGTATTAGTAACGTACATTGATTGTACAGTGATTTGTATCACAATTGATGTAACTTAGTTAATATCTATTGCATTATTTTATTGTCATATGTGTTACCCTGATAGTGTTTTGTCTTTGTGTGTATGAACCTGTGCACTGTATTTTCAAATAACTCTGATTCATCATGTGGCTCTCTGTTTTAATACTTGCGTGAAAAAAGCTGATTTTGGTTCACACTTGTAGTTCGGTTTGGTGAGATCGAACTTGCCTTACATCCAAAACAATGCTGTGTGCTGGGATAAATGCGCTCGTTGTATGTGCGTAGCCTACATATGATGGTATTTTGACCAGCTGAGAACTTGTAAAGAGCTTAGAAAATGTGTAAAGGAGTCAAAACAGCGGCGGGAATCCCTCCATCACACACATAAACGAAGATCTGCTGCAAAGATACACGGTTCTAAAGTCTGTACCGAACTGTGACGGGAAACATCGCGATAATGGCGAGAAAAAACAGGTATGCTAGAGCATTCTTGTCCTTTTTAGGGTCTCATCTTCCTGTTTTTAGTTCGTTTACATGTCTTTGGTCCTTGTTGCGTTTATATTTCATTCAAACCGCACCAGAGTTCATGTGTTCACTTGTTTGGATGGAAGCGTTCACACTTCAAATGAACCACACTAACAGAGCAATCACACCAAAGTTCATTTTAATGAACCAAACATGCCAAGTGTGACACCCGTAATGAAATATACCGTTAAAAGTTGAAAAATATAAAGGCACCAATATGTCATCTTGTAGTACTGGAAACATTGTCACAGTGGATTTCAGGCAAATACAGCTGCTATTTGTTTTACTGTAAATTTAATGAGATATTTTTGTAGAAAAGAGTAGAAAAACGGTTAAAAAAAACCAGTGCCGATCAACAGAAGAACATGTCCTGTGTGTGTGAGCAGTCCATAACATTTGGGAAAACTAGATCTTTGCGGTCCAAATGTCTGAAAATACAGACTTCTAAAATGTAATTCCCAGCATCAATTTGGACCACAAAATCTGGAGTCAAATCCAGTTGCCGTTTACAGAAAGATGTTCCCAAAAATATGCATATAATTCGTTAAAGTTTTTCCACTGACAGACATGCCACGCTCCTACGGACACCGAGAGCTCCTCAGGTCCAGAGCCGAGGAGCACATGACCCATTTGGAGCAGGAAATGCCTGTCCACATTCACATCCACATTCCTCTGGAGAATAAACTTTCTCATGGTCCGACTCGTCCACCCCAAGCTACACTGCTCCTCCGGGAGAGGCTGAGAAGCGGAGTCCGAGATGCAGTGGCGGGTGTGAGAGTGAATGCCTCATTACATTTTCTTGATCTACAATTAATGATTAATGCATTTAGGTGGGGGAAAAAATGTGTGTTACTGAACGTAGGGCAACAATAAAAGAGAAAATTCTGAATTCACACAAACAGCATGACAGAAGGGTCATGCAGTCCGCATACACAGCTAAAGAACCGCAAGCGCATGTTCTACTTCACATGCACTGGAACAGGACATTCATCCTCAGGTCATGTTGACTTTTGTGTCCATTTAGTGAACGTTCTTTTTTATTGGTTTTTACTTTAATCTGTTACCTTAAGTGCACACATGCATTGGGGGAAATATGTCAAGTTTGATGCTTCAAACAGGAACAAACCAATCAGGCAGCGACATGTCCATCACAAACTGTCAAACTAACATGCAGCAGAGTAAACAGCCTACTTGGATCCAATTGCAGGATCTGACTGGGCTTCTCTCATGTCCATCTGTCTCGCGGATATCTCATTTGTTGCTGGAAATCCAAGTGGTTTCCTATAGGTTGATTTGGGGTACCTCTAGTTAGTTACTTAAACAGTAGAGATGCATTATAGATGGAATAATATTGGCCGTATTAAGAGTTTTTTTTTCTTCCTGTAACAGTCACTATTGTACACGTGTATATATATTATACACAATATCTGACTATATTCAAAGTTTTTTTTTTTATTAATGCAAATTAATGCAATAATATATTAAATTGATCCAAAGTGACAGTAAAGACACTTACAATGCTACAAAAAAAATCTATTTGAAATAAATGCTGTTTCTTGAACTTTCCATTGATAGAATAATATAATCCTGAAAAAAATGCATCCAATATATCACAAAAATATTAAGCAACACAACAGGTTTTCAATATTAGAAATGTTTCTTGAGCACTAACTCAGCATATTAGAATTATTTTTGAAGGATCATGTGACACTGAAGACTGAATTCTATTTCAATAGTGTATTTTTTAACACTATTGAATGCAGCCTTGACGAGTTTAATGTGAGACTTCTTTTTTCTTACTGAAAATGTAAACCTTAAAGCCACTAATAATTTAATAAGGCCAAAAATGTAACCTTTATTTCAATATCCACTGAATGAATATCCATAACAATCCATTTTTCATACTGTATGCTATAATGTTTTGATGCCTCACATGTAGCATTGAAAATTATTTTTAGTATTTATATATATTTTTTTATTTAGACAAAATAGTAGATATATTTATATACTTAAGGGGCCATTTATCGGTTAACAACCATAACATTAAAATAATTAGCAGTGTATCTGTATCGAGCAGGATATATGTGCATCCATGTTAAATAGTATTGCAAGTTGATGCAACTCTAGCTCACAATGCATTAGGATTAATGTTTTGTATTTTCATAATCAAAGTCTAACATTTGTTAAACCATTTGAATTTTAAACATGATCTGCTGAATTTAGTAACCTTCCCATCAGTGATCACAACAGACACGCTTTACAAGCATAAACAGTTGAAATAAAAACACAAGGACAATTACAGTACAGCAACAAGACAGATGAAAAGCTGAGAAAACTAACAGCAAATTCCAAACGTCACTTTTATGCCCTTGGGAAGGGAATGCTATTAGCAGGGTTGTTTTAAATGAAAATGAGCAATGTAATCCCTTCACGAAGGTCCCTACCGCACGGCTGTTAGTGAAGTTTAAAGGCGAGCGTGACTTTGAGGACACAATTTTGCCCTTTGTGATCACATGATCCTGATGCGCATGTAAAACATTTTTGAAGCAAATGCCACAAAGAGAGCAGTGTGAATCAAACAAGACATAAAGATTCAATATACTGTATGATGCTAGGTCTTATTGGCTACAACTCTAATATCTATAAACGAATTTTGAAGTGTCAGTGACATATGTGCCATTTAGTACAGCCTGTACTTGGACATATGAGACAGTAATGCACTGCAGACTTCAGACTTCATTTCAAGTGCTCTGCACTTCTGAGTAGATAGGGAACTGTGATCCTCACTTTTAAAATGCATTAGCTATAAGTGTGCTTAAGTGATTACTTATGATAACTGTGGCACTATTAATATTCACCAAGAAATATTTTGGCATTTAATAGCGATCAAAATGTTAGTGTCTAAAGTTAGAGCACCTGAAATAGCCAAAAATTATATATTACAGTCACTAGAGATCGCTACACTTGGTAAGGGCTCCCTGGCGAATTGTAGGAGCAAAGAAAAAGACTATAAAACCTTAATAAAATTTCATACAGGCATAAGAAGTGCATAAAAACCAATACGCCCAGTTTGCCCTCAAGAAAGGCTCTGGGAATACATGTCTATTCTTTCTCATCTGTTGTGTGCACATATCTAAAATCAACAGAAAAAGTGAGAGGTCAGAGAACAGTGTCACTCACTTTCTGGGACGGCTCTGGACAGGGGGAGGTTGCACGGGCTGGGTCGGGGCAGGACGTTTTCGGTTGGGGTCGAGGGCTGGGTTAGGCATCCCTGGTCGAATGGGCGGTGTTCCTCCATATGGAGGTCCAGGAGGCCCCATGGGAGCTCCTTGATGGGGCATCCGTGCCCCTGAGGTCATCCCTGGACGCTGTGGGGGTGAAAAAAAAAAAGTAGAGTAAAGGTCAGGTACCAAAACATTTCTTTGTTGAACTCAATTGACGTGTTTTAGGAAGTTAACCCCAAATATCTCTGACACACAATACATATGAAGACACATGTGCATTTATTCACAATTAAAGCAAGTTCACATAATACACAAAGACCCTTTTACGCTAAGGCACTACAGGGTGCTGTAATGAACTCCTCCTCCAGTACCCGAAGCTGAATTAGGCCAGGGCCTCTCGCACCTGTGCCTGTCATTTCTGAAGCGACAGCTGCTCGCTCTCTCTACCGAAACACAGAGGTGCTGGGAAAGTCAGTCAAACGCAGTCTAAACGGCAACTGTGATGTCAAATATCTTCTCATTTCATTTAGACCACATACATTGTCCTTTCTACCATCAGACATTAAACAGGGAATTTCTTTTTTCTATTTTTCCAATATAAACCTAGACTGATTTGTATTGGGAAAAGTGCTATATAAATAAATCTGAAGGGAATTGAATAGAAATCACAATAATGTAAATTTTACAATAAGAATCAATTCGTTAACATTAGTTAATGCAATAGCCAAAATTAAATATGCATATAAATAATAATTTGACAGTATATATTATTCTAGGATAATGTTAATTTATGCATTAACAAATATGCAACGTTTTTGTTTCACAAATCTGTATGAATTATTATTTAATTAAAATAAATTAAAACAGATATTTTAACATCATAATATAAGATCATAACATATAAACTTGCAACATAACATAGAAACAACAGTATATCTAAAAAATGTACTACACATAGATTAATAAATGCTGTAAAATGTTGTTCATTGTTAGTTCATAACACCTAATGAATCAATTAATGTAAAATATATATATATATATTTAACCTCATTGTGAAGTGTTACCAGACTGAAAAGAGCAATTTTATCGTTTTTGTCCTGTTATTATTTCTCAGTTGAGTTTGTGTGTTGCAGAGGAGATTTGAGGTCTGTTGTTCATGACTCATAATGGCAGAGTTGCAAAGTCCCTGTGACTCTGGATGTACACCAAAGTTGTGGAAACATCCAGAATGTGAGCCAACGTCCCCAGCTCCAGTCCTCCCTACAGTGCGGGTACAGTACATCCCTGATGGAGATGATCCCGTATGGTGCGGTGACCCTCACGACCTGATCATCGCTTTCCAAAGCAGGCCAAGCTCCAGGGGTGTCCAGGCCTGGTCCAATCTCAGAACATCTGAGTGAAGAGGCAGTGGGATGTGAACATGTGGACGCAGCGGGAACCAGTGCAGGTCTCTGCCAATCCCTAGCTCTCAAGGTCGCAATGGATGTGTTCAGGGCACAGGAGGAGACTATCACAGAGGATAAGTTACAGAAGAACACTTTCTGGACTTAATAACCATGTCAATCTTTACTAAAAAGGGGAAAAAATATCAATGGGTTTGTAGTGGTGCAACCGGTTAAATAATGAAAAGGTATTTGAAACTGATAAACTAAAAACTAAATTTAAAAAAATACATAAATTAAAAAATTAAAAAAATTACAAGGTCAGTTAGCAATCATAGGCCAAGTGATCGTTATTTATAAACCATGGAGATCACCAGAAACCACCCCTAAAAAGCCTGCATTCAACCCCAATCCAGCCATTGTGCTTTCAAATTCATAAAAAGCCATTTCTGGAATTACTACTAATAGAGGATTAGTATGTCTTTAAGGCTGTTTTAGCAATAAGCCTCTAGAAATAATACCTTGTATTTGGTCTGATATCAAATGGCACTTGAATGCAGCTTCAAAATAGTTGCATCACCACCAAAAGTTCTAAAAAGTCTCCATAACCTTTAATTCTTCCACATTTGTAAGCAGTAAACACCCTGAAACGCATACATCAAGTTTGCTTCCACTACATGTTCAGGACTGAATAAAATAACACAGCAGGATTTTTATGTGTGATCTACCCTCAGGGTGTTCCTGATACACACCCTCCTGCACACACACCAAAAGAGCATCCTTTATTTCACACTGGTACTCGTCCCTCAAAATACAAGTATTTCTCATACTTCCAGCACCGGCGTTTCTCTTTCCTTGTGTATCCTCCTCCATTTGTTAAACACAATAACCTTACATCCTTTCTCCTACACTCTTGTCCTCCTCAGCTGTTCCTGATTTTTTTTTTTTTTTTTTATCTAGATAAAAATGAGCAGTAACGGCTGCATCTTAGTTCTCTCGTGAGCAGAGCCACAGAGCTATTGACACGCTTCCACATGCACAAACACGCTCACTCACTCACTCACCACTCCATGGACGAGAAACTCAAACAGTTTACTCTTGGTGGCTTTACGAGCTCCTCCGGCAGAATCCTCCATGTCCATTTATAAAATCCCCGGTCCCTCTTTTGTTTCCTCTATTCCTGGGTACCTCTGCCACTGTGCGCTTCCCTCACTTTTCCTCTCCTCCAAAAGAGAGTGCTCACTCCCTCCTTCTGCACCCTCTGACGTTCCCTTTCTCCACTCTCTCTCTCTTTTTAAAGCATGTCAGCGTGTGGCCAGAGTCGAGTCTCTCTCTCTCTCTCCGTTTTAGTGTAGCTTCCCTAACAGACACTGGGTTGGGAAGGATGGGGGTCTGTGAAGGGGGCTGTCGCTGGACCACCAATGCGTTGGGGAATGCCGCTGAAAATAGTGACACACGGCAAGCAGGACTACCAAAACACAGCCACTGTGCTGTTCCAATGGACAGTTATGTGGCGGTAAATTAGTACCTGTATGATCTCAAAGCTGGTTATTAAGTCCGAGAATTACATCAGAGTAAAGTCTGAATGACTAACCTTACGGAATCTCGGAAATGGAGTTTTTACTAGCAGAGTTTTGAAGAATTGTCTGTGAACTGACGTAATGGGACTGCTTAGATTTAGTCTATAAGTAAGCAATTAAAGGGATAGTTCACCCAAAAAAAGTATTCTGTCATCTTTTACATGTCGTTCCAAATCTGTATGGTGTTCTATCTTCTGTGGAACACAAAATATATTTAGAAAAACATGAGGTCCAAACAACATTGGTCCGCAATAAATGTTTCATTGTATGGACAAAAAATAATGACAGAAATTTCATTTTTGCATGAACTTTCCCTTTAACCCAAGCACATCTCAAGAGGCTGTTGGATTTAAATATTCAGCTAAATCTTTCAGATGGTCCAAAGAAACATTAAAAGGATGAGATATTATTGCATGAATACAATGGTTTGGGGACAAATTGTTCAACCAAAAAAAAAAAAAAAAAAAATCATAATCATAATTAGCATGGTACTGATTTGCATAAAGTTTTGCACTGTTTGCACCAACTAAGCACTATTACAAAATATATTACAAAAGCAATTACAAATATTATATAGAAGAGAAAGAACAATAATCTTCCTGTAGTAGAAGACCCCCTTTAAGGACCCCCATAAAGGCTAATACATAAGAGTGGCATTGCCCCATTCAATCAGAGTGAAAGGGGTGCTGCAGAGGGAAAACACAGGTTCTGGGAAGATGTGAGCTCAGTTGTCCAAGTGCACACACAGAAAATGTGCTTAAAAGCTCAATCATTCTCCTCCTATTAATGAACTTATTTTCAGTGTGGTTAGATAGCCTACATATTTTCTAGTCATATGGTCTCTTTATGAGAAAGGCACACTGAATAGCCCAGTGCTTGCGCTAAAGGAGTAAATGTAATGTGGTATTGCTGAGGGACAGGCCACTGGAATTACAAACTTCAGTATTGCAAACAACACTGTCTGGAAGCACAGACACAAAGCAATGCAGATGTTGTGCTAAACAAGGACGTTCATCAGCAGTGTATACAAGTTACATGATACATCAGTATCAAAGCAGCTGGAAGAAGTTTTGAGACTGACTATTGTTGATCTTAACCAGATATGGCATTTCTAAGCTATTCAAAACTGTGCAGTCATATGGATGCAAAAAAAAAGATGATGCATTCCCTACAAAAAAACAACTGAATGACAAGAGCAATAGTTCAATAGACAGGTGTCAATTAAGCGCGCAGGACTGTTTATAGTCAAATAACATTGTCAATTATTATCAATGCATAAAAATAGCAAAATTACAATAGACGTCTGAATAGCACTCTCGTTCCAAGAAATAATGAATGCTGAAAACGCATCTGAGATTGAAGCGGATAATGACGCTGTGAGCGATGGCGTTGCATTCATACCTTTCTTTCCATTGCTGCAAGTTTGATGCTCTCAGTTCAGCTGAAGAGGTGAAACCTGTGAATTACACGAGGTCGATGTCCGGCAACTTCTTCGTTGTTCCAGACAGATTTTCGGCTACTCCCCCCTCCCCTGGGAAAGAGCGCTGGATGGAGGGATGCAGGCGAGGAAGGCCCCGTGTGTCTGTGATTTCAGTCGGGCTCTGGCGGCGGTGAGTGCGGCAGACGCAGCAGCGCAGGCGCGGGGATCGTCCAACACAAGCGATTCAATGAAGGTTTAAGGGAACGTCGTCAAATTACAGGAAAATTGAAGCAATCTGTACATTTCGGCCAGATATTATAACTAAAAATGTACATTATCGTATTAAGAATAAAGGAAATTTTCTGTACTCACAACCACCACCGAGATGAACTAAAATGCACAGTGCAACAAAAGAGAATCTTTCCTTCCGTAAATACTTCAAGGTTTTTTAGTGAGACTCAAATGTGAGGGCCAAAGAAAGCTGAGGGAGAACCGATGCCTACTTACCTAAACATTAACGCACCCAAATGTTCATATAGCCTATTTTACATACATTTATTTACATTGCTCACTCACACATTGGCCTATATGAACATATGTAGTGACCCTGAAAGCTATTTGGATACTTAAAACCCCCTTGATTCACAAATAATATCGAAATGTATTTTGTATGTAACAAAACGTCATACCAAGTGGCATTTATTTCTAAGAAAATAAGCACAAGCACATTTTTTATATTAATATATAATATATTTATATATATACATACATACATACATATATATAATATAAATATATATAAATTATATAATGTTCAAAATGAAGACAAAATCTATTGTGGTAATTTTCACTTTTGGCACATTTTCTTTTCAAACTTTGAATCATGTCAATGTAAATACATTTAACTACACCTGTACTTACTCTACCAGGACCTCATTGCGAACTTGAGGGCAAGTAACATCCTAACATTGAAAACAAACATTCTGACACAAGTCAGTTAAAAGTAGTTGGAGAGATGGGTCAGAAAATGTGAATCTAGTTCTGACGAAAAACTGATCATTTGTCTGCAGATGCCATTTGGTGTTATATATATATTTTTTATTTAATGACATTCAGACATTTTCTTTAGTGTCCAGAAGTGTCTACATTTTTGGGGCTATAGTATACACTAACATCTGCACCATTTTGGACAAAACGGACAAATCATTCTCATAATAATTATATGAGCAGCGGTAAAGCATTTCAGAAATGACAAGTCACCAGTAAATAAAAGAATGATTTAATAGATTATATCTCCATTTCAAAAGCCTTATTTGTACACAAATTATTTGAATTGTTCCAACATACAAGAGCAGCTCTACTGACCTGCTTTACTACAGTTTGAGTCCGGCAGACAGCCAGACGAGCCTCTACTTGAAACTCGAACACCATCATTTCATACACCCTCTTACAAGCAAGCCCCAGTTTCACACTGGCAGCATGCATGTGAAAAGAAAAAAAAAGAACAAAGAAAAAGAGGACAGGCACAATAAACATCTCTAGTTTTCTTTAAAAATCAAATCAAATATATAGCATATTCCTATCTGTGACAAGCATAAACTTGGTGCAGATGAAAAATGGCAAAAGTGATGAACAACAAATAAAACAAACGAAAACCACAATAACAAAAAAAAAAAGAGACGACCTCAGAGATGTTTCTCTGAAATCACAGCCTTCAGCAAAACTGAGAAGTCCAGAAATCCCAGAGGACATTTCCACTGGCACTGGTAAGTGAGCAAGTGCAAAGAATGAGTATCTGTATGTGCGCAAACACGTATATGTTGAATATAACTGGACAGAAACAGCCATCAACGGCGGTATACCCCAAACGCAACAAAACTAAAGAAGATGGTGATGCCCACGAGTGAGGCGGTGGCAGGTGCAGTGAAGAACTGCCGGTACTGGATCTGGAAGTACCAGAGCACAGACAGCATAAGCACGAACAGAGGCACCATGAGGCTCCCCACGTTGAGAGCCACATGCACCTGGTCAGCAGCCCGTGCCCCGGCAGGCATGGCCCGTGTGGCATGCTGCGAGATGTGGCAGTGCAGAACACTGTTGTCAGCCAGGTTGAGAGAGGCCAGCGTCTGGGTATCGTCCTGAAGGAGCTGGCCCTGGTAAATCAGACGTACCTGGTGCTCCTGTCCAGCAAAGTAAGTCCTGAAAATGCAATCAAACAGAAGTTTATATACACACAAATACAAACACCTATACATACTGGTCTGCTTGAATCTGTGCGCACAACAATGCTGCTTGACCTATGAATATTAATAATTACTGTATAACCACACACAGAAACTGGTTTAAGCAGACCGCCTCACAATACTGTATGAAGGTGAAAAATTTTTTTCAGAAATATAGGCTTCACCTAACAATAATCAATATAATCATAATTATACCATATAAGAGTGTAAATGAAAACTAGACTGAGACCCTATTAACTTTTCCTCCACCAGAGTTTTTGAAAAAAAAGTTGCCAGCCAGCATTTTTGATCATTTTCACAAAACGTTTCATGGCCCCCAGAATATTTTGTTGTATAAATATCTGAACATGCAATATATCAAAAGAAAGAACAAACCCTCTGCTTTAAAAAAACAAAACAAAAAGACGTTTTATTCTAGCTTCATATATTCCTTTTTTATCAATACTTGAATGTAGGTACGTTTTTAAAAAAAAAGAAGCATATTTTTTAGCAAAAAGCTGAGAAAATCACGTTGTTGTCAAAAACTACGTCTGGATCGGATTCAGAACGATGATCAAAACATAGATGGAGTGGAGGCTTCACAGTCCTAGAGCTCGCCCTGGGTCAATTTTTCATTTGGTAAATTTAGGCAGTTTTGATTCGTATGCCGTTTAATATCGATGATCGCATTAATTATTACACATGCATCTGCTTACATATGCAATCGCTTGTTTCTGCTTCTTCTTTGTCAATGTTTTGATCAGGATATTCAGTGCTCTAACAGAAGATGCCTAATAGCGACCCCTACCATATAACAGAGAAAACACGGAAAGCCAGAAAATTCCATCAATGGCGGGGAAAGAATTAAAGGGCCCCTATTATGGATTTTTGAAAATGACCTTTCATGTAGTGTGTAACATAGCTCTAAGTGAATGAAAACATCCTGCAAAGTTTTAAATCTGAAAGTGCACCGTATATAAATGTATTGTCTTTCAAAAGTAAGAGTCGACTCTGAGTCAATGAAATTAATTGTTTTTCAAACGAGTCATAAGCCGTTTCGTTGTGACGTCAAGACGAAACATTAGCATATTGCCTGCCCACTTATTGCATGTGCAGACACCTGGGAAAACTTGAACCTCAACCAAACCAGCAGCTGATTCCTGTGGATACTGGATAGCATCATGTCCAGAAGACGCTGTGCTCTAAAATGTGAAGGTAAAGCCTTTTTTTTTTTTTACTGCCCAAGGTAGAGCATGTGAAGAATCAGTGGTTAAAATTCATCTTTACCATGATATCACAGCAGTATAATCCTAAACTTTTGCTGTGTTCCCTTTATTTTACTGACGACTGCTTCTCAAATCTCGGAGTTCAATGCAGGATTCGCAAACCACTCGTTCTTGAAAGATGGTGTTCAAAATACTTAGTTTTGAGTTTTATATTGTGTAGGTCTCCTGCTAACTGGCTAACTCACATTATCACTGTCTTAAATACTTCTGCTAATCAGTTTGTGGGCCACCATTACCTATAACTGTGTCTATTAATGCAGATTGTCTGTCGTTCGCACTACTTTGAGGAAAGATTAAGCATGGAGCAAGATTTGTTTTACCACCGTTTATGTTACATCAGTCATTCACGCTAGAACTCGGCTAATGTATACATTGCATACATGCACTGTTATTGATACAGTTTCCACGTGTTCACCGCAATATATTAGAAAAATACTCAGTAAATAAATTAGTACAAGTAAAATAATCGGTTTGTTGATGGACATGCACTTGTTAATGCTGATGGTGAGGAATTACAGTTGCAACATCTCATAATGTGCTTCAAACTAAGTAGTGTATCACTGAGAAACGTCCTGCTCGAGTTGTCCTTGCGATGGAGGTTTGGGTTGAATAACTAGTTCTTCCAGTATTTCATCATCGGACTCACGCTTGCACAGTGCTCGAATTGAGGGGGGGCTGGGGGGATCCGGGACCCCCCATAAGGTATTAGGGACCCCCCATAAGAAATAAAAAATAGAATTAGGGGGGTCCCTCAGATATTTTTATTTTAGTAAAAATAATAATGACAAATCTGATTAAATGCATGCAATGGATACAGTACATTTCGTGAATTGATTATTTACAATAATTTATTTTAAGTTTGTTTATAGCTAGTTGTCTCTTTAAAATGTAAACGCCCCGCCCCACATCTAAAGAGCGCTGTGCGCGCGCATGACATCGTTGACTGACAGGATTGTTTGTTTGGCGCCGCTCCGGTGAAGCTAATTTTAGCTTTTTAAAAAATGGAGAAAAATAAACCTCCACTCCCAGTCGGGAAAAGAAAGCTTCTTACTGACTTTTTTGAGGGGTAATTGTTTCTCTCTGTATATCTTTCTACTTTATATCTGTCCACTCCATGCCGGGGCTTTTGTATTCCTTGCATAAATTGGAAACACTTAGGCTTAAGTTACTAATTTTTCATTATTAATAGTCCTCCTGGTTCTACAGGAGTGCTAGAGATCTCGATGAAGATGGATAAGTAAGGGTTAATGCCCGACGAGGTGTCCATTGTCAGGTATTAATGCGCGTCGGACGGTTGCCTCCGCCGAAGTCCATTAATACCTGACAAAGGACACCTCGCAGGGCATTAACCCGCTTATACCATGGTCACTTAACAAATAACACATTTTTAAACCATTAGTTTATATTTTAATTAGTTTTACAATCGAAATCTAAAGGCTGTCATTGATAAACGGACCTTATCTGAGCCACAAAGTCTGATATTAAATATAGAGTCATTTCAGCCTTAAAGGTCCCATGACATGAAATTTTCACTTTCTGAGGTTTTTTAACATTAATATGAGTTCCCCTAGCCTGTATATGGTCCCCAAGTTTCTAAAAATTTCAATCGGTGTAAATCGAGCTTTTGCTATCTTTCTCTGCCTTTGAGAAAATGGAGGTTCATACGCGCTGATCTTGAATCTCCTCCTTATGACGTCATAAGGAGGAAATGTTACCTCCCCTGTCTCTGCTTTGCCCGCCCAGAGATTTTCCGCCCATGAGAAAATGCGCTAGGAAGTAGGAACGCGCGCGCGCGATTTTAGTTTGTCCACGAGACGAGAGATATCATGGCTTTTGAGCGAGCGAAGCATAACAATTGCTCAATAATTGGATGTACAAATGAACACCGAAGGGTCAATACAGAGCTGGGCTTGCTGAACGTCTGAAACTAAAGTCTGGATCACTCTCTTTGGCTCAGCTACACACCTCGGACAAGTAAGTCAACTAATGATATATAAGTGTGTTGCTTTACTGTTTATGGTTAACGTTACCTAGATTTTACACGTAGAATGTGGCTGTAACATTAGCTATGCAGCTATGCAGTTTATGTGTGTGAATACACACACTGTAACGTGAGTGTTGTACACGTCTTTGTTATTTGGATAACCGTTTTCCTGTTGGTTATATGGCGCGCGCGATATCCGCATTTCAAGATCGCAGAGCTTGATGATATTGTAATAAGATAAATACAGACGTTACAGATCTCTCATGAAAAGGCAACAGTAGGTTCGCGTTAGCTACATGATAATAACTAAACCATCCGAATAAAGTACCGTATCCAGACATAATATTTTAAACTGACCATTCGGAAACGTCCTGCTGGAGCCGCTGAGTTGCAACTTCTTCATCCGTTGCTTCTCCATCTGGATCAGATTCTGGGTCAAACTGAAATGCTTGAAAGACTGCGTGTCTTCTTGCCATTGCTATATCCAACGTAAACATGCACGCCACGGTCCCGTTGCGCAAGATGGTCAAGGCCACACCCACCCTCCACCTCGCGCCGCCTTTCTCCTCCTCATTAGTATTTAAAGCTACAGACACCGAAACGGCCTGTCTGAAGGAAGCTCATTCTGGGACTGGCTTGTAGTGGCTATAATTCTGCACCGAGGCTGAATTTTTGGAAAGAGATTTCAGATACAGTACTAGGGACCACTAAGGCCTATATTAAAGCCTACAAAAAGTAGCATGTCATGGGACCTTTAATAAGCCTGTTAACAAGCAGGATCACTGAAGGAAAGAAGAGGACAGAAAAAGAGACGAGCAGAAACACAAGAACTACAACTGACTTCAGCCACAGTCTAAGATGCTGTTTGTGGAGTTGTTTAATCCTCCTCTGCTGAGATCTTCACAGATTTAATGTCTCCTTTTCGCTTCAGTTCATCTTAGACTGTGGCTGAAGTCAGTTGTAGTTCTTGTGTTTCTGCTCGACTCTTTTTCTGTTCTCTTCTTTCCTTCAGTGATTCTGCTTGTTAACAGGCTTATTAAGGCTGAAATGACTCCATATTTAATATACACAGGTTTTGCGGCTCAGATTAGGTCCAGTTCTGGTTTATTTCTTTGCTCTTGGCTGACATGTGGCATTGCTATGGCCTGCTTGTGGCCCAGATCTGGCAAACAGGAGTGAGCCGCCCAACTGTCATCATTCCACGCTGCATGTGGGTCAGATCCGCATTCCACAAGTGCCAGATGTGGGCCGGATCTGGGCCGAAACGTGTTTTCTACATTTCTATGTAACACATTATATATAGTTATGTTCAGTTCTCCATTTCAGTTGTAGCAAAAGAGACTGAGTTTATATATATATATACACTAAGTACACTGTAAAAAAATTCTAACCTCCCTAACTCAAAATTTTCTAGTGACTGATAACATCTAAATTTTTCAATTGGCCCAAGTGAAAATCTGTAAATTATAAAATTTAATTTACAGAATTTCACTTGGGCCAATTGCAAAATTTAGATGTTATCAGTCACTAGAAAATTTTGAGTTTGGGAGGTTAGAAATTTTCACCCTCTAAATCCATATTACTTTAGTAAGTAATTTAAAAGAAGAATTATATATATATATACACAATTCTTTATCCAGCGTTTTTAATAAATAGTATATATACGCATATTATGATCAAATATACTGTATATTTTGTATAAAGTGTATATTGCGAGACTAACCAACCCCCCGCCCAAAAAAAACTTGGGGACCCCCATAAGACTTGACTCAATTCGAGCTCTGCGCTTGCATTGATATGGTAAAATCAACGTCATTGTTCATTACTGTGTTTAGTTGACGGTGTAGGAAGCCTGAGGACAGCTGACGTTGTTATGGCAATGGGCGTTTTTGTTTTCGACGCGCGCCGCATGTGGTAAACCAATCACGACAGACTGAGCTGTCTGGCCAACCAGAGCAGAGTAGCTTGCGGAAAGGCGGGATTTAGAGAGATTGATTCATCTGACGAGTCGTTTGAGAATCATTGAAAAATGTGGTGATGTGCAAATGTATATTATGAGGAAATTAAACCGTTTTTTTACCTTTGATGCATGTAAACTTGTTGTAGGAGACTCCAAAATAACATTAGGAAACTTTAAAATAGCATAATAGGGGCACTTTAAATAAAGTGAACAAAACAAATTTCAAGTACAGGTATACATTGTGAATGCATATAGAACTGGGCTGTTTTTTGATTCTATATGAAGAATTCAGAAACCCTTGTTATTAAGGACCAGTGGCCGTTAAGTGAACTGCAGCCAACAAGTCATTGCTTGTGCTCGTACTTGAGCACACGTAACGCAACGTACAAGTGCCTTGATATACTTACGTCAATTTTTTTGTTTTGTTCTTTGCTTAGAAGCAATAAGAAGTTGGAAATACCTTTGCAGCTATTTGCTGTTAGTAAACATCCAGACGCCACCCATGCTGCTAAGAGTGACGTTAAGATGAATATGTAAATAACAAAATAAACACAACAGAAATGACAGCGGTGAGAAAACAGCAGTTAATAAAGCATCTGATCATAGCGTCGTAGATATGTTTGCACAAGCTCTGCATGTCACCTAGCCTGGCTAACGTTAGACCTCGTCTCATTGAGACGTGGTCTGGGAACCACGTTAATTTTCTCGTATTTGAGGCGTGGTTTACGAATGCCCAGAGCCGTTTATTGGGCACTACGAATGTCTATCAAATGCGCCTGTACGTAGCTCATAGCCAATCGTTTCAATTATACCAGATGACGTATGTAGAGCGACAGAAATTCGATGAGGAAGAAGACGAAATAAACTTGCGTTCTAAACTACTTAGAAACACTATCTAAGGCTGCATCAAAAGGTAACTTCGCGTCTGATTCCATGTTGGATCCATAGATATAAACAAACTGCTGTGTCGCATAGACGTCGTCATCGTCTTGCTGCTTCCTCCCCGTTCTGTGATTGGTTCCCTTTTTGAGGGGAAAATCTGGTCCATGGTGTCCAGGCTGCCTAGCAGCGTGAATAAAATCGCGCTGCGCGCAAGGCAGCATGGGGAAACCCAGGCTACATGTCACCGGCATTGTCTACATAAAATGTAATTAAAATTACACTCATGATAGTTTGATTATAAAGTATAGGCCTATTTGAGACTATTGCCTATATAGATCTGCCTCTGTGACTATAGTTTGAATTAGGGCTGCACGTTTAATCGCAATTTACATGTAATCACACTTAAACCGATTTAGCTTATCGCGATTATGAAATCGCAAAGGCTGCGATTATATTTTATGTGCAGCTTGTCATTGATGTACGGCTCTGTAAACACTGAGTTTGACTCACTTATAATGTGCATTTGCAAAAGCAACACGTGTCAAACATCTTTCCAAACATGAGAAGCATTTATGAACCTCTTGTCCAACCAAAGACAACATTAATAACATGCTTTTACTCCAAACTCACTTCATAACGACAGTTGAGCATCCTTCTATGAGATGATGCCCGTAGGGATTACCTGGAATGATGTGCGTTATCATACTTCTGCGGCGGGCCATATTTGCCGTGTCTGCATGAGAGCGCCCTCTGGCTTTCAGATGGAGCAGCATTTACTACCGATCAGCCGTGCTGCACTGACAAGCTGCGCATAAAATAATTGCAGCCTTTGCCAAATCGCGTGCAGATTCATTGCGATTGATTCTGCAGCCCTAGTTTGAATTAATCCTTTTTCTTTGCATGACATTGACATTCCAGTACAGCTCTTTCGGCATTATCCTTTCGTTTCATATGTCACAGAGCGGAAGAGAAGCTCTCTGGAGCACGCATAAACATCACATCCTTTTCATTTTCCCAGCAGAAACGTCCCGAGTCCATCACATAAAAATTAGTCTACAGCCTTTCATAAACAATCTAGGAAGTCGAGGAAGGTCTAATTTTTTAAGTTTCATTTCAAGCTGTTTACTCATTGGCAATAAAAATAGTGAGTTATCCATGAACATTTCCTATATATGATATAGCCACTTTAAATAACAGGGGTTCTAAAAGCAGTTTATGTTGGGTTGAGAATATAAGAGCTGTTCTTTCATTCTGATTTTATATTAGCTTTGATATAAAAGCAGAATGAGATGAGATGTAAAAAGTTTACCATATTAAAGTTCAAATCACAATGTCAAAAGTCGCAAATTGTTTAGCTCCAGACAAACAATTGACAAAGAACAATAATAACAAAAAGCCTCTCAGCCTTCAGAACTCCTAAAAAAAAAAAAGTTCCAAAAAAACTTTCAAGTTCACACTGTGCAAAAATGCAAGTACAAAAATGTATTTTTATTTGTCATCTAAAAATGCTGTGCTGATGCATTTAAACTATTTTAATGGAACATTCTTAGGTAGTTTGGAATAGTTTGGAATAACTGAAGAATTTAAAAACAAAAAAAAACTGAATGAAATAGGCCTACTGTTTTAAATACTATCGTTTGCAGAGAATGCAGATATTTTGTAAAGCTGCTCAGCAATGTTTAAATTCCATTTAAAACAGAAGAAAAACTCCACAATAAATGTAGAGGATTGTGCATCGATTTTCCTTGCAAACACACAAGCTGCCTTCCCAATGAATAACTTTTCAAAACTGAAACTCTCCAATCTGACCTCTTAAAAGGGTGCATTCACCTACTGCAAACATGATGTCAACTCCCACACACTCAATGCCTCATGTTTCCAGAAGACGTTGAAGGACCGTTCTGCCTGATTTTAATAGAATGGTTACTGCTTGTAAGAATGGATAATTGTGTCTCATGAGGCTCAAGGAGGTCTGTTTTTTGGTTCACTTTTCTGACTGAAAGAATGGTGCTACACACTGCATAGGAAAGAGAAGTGGTGTTGGAACAAAAGGTCTCTGGCCTGTTTTTGCTGAAATTTTCTTGGCAGAAACTTTCTTATTGATTGACAAAAATGTATATGTTGCCTGATGACAATTAGCAGGTAGCCAAGGATACAATTCATATGCAAAAATCAAATAAACATAAAAAAATGCTTTCTTAAGGTTACTATACATCTACCATCTTGTTATAAATGTGATAACAGAAGACAAACAGAAGCAGAAGCATTTAATACCGAATTGAGGACACCTGTTAAAATCCAATTGAAGTTTTGAATTTGAATTGAGGTACTGTACCAAACAGGACACAGAACTGCAGAAATGTAAAGAGATTGTCCACCCCAAATTTTTAATTCTGTCTTCACTTACTCACCCTCATGTTGTTCCAAATTTATATGACTTTCTTTTTTCTGTGGAAGCCAAAAGAAGATATTTTGAAGAATGTTAATAGCTAAACAGTTTCATTGGCTTTCATTGGACAAAAAATACAATGGAAGTTAATGGGTACTGAAACTGTTTGGTTATCAACATTCTTCCAAGTATCTTCTCTTGTGTTCAGCAGAAAAAAGAAATGCATACAGGCTTGGAATGACAAGAGAGAGTAAATTATGATTTGTCGGTGGACTATCCCTTTAAGGACAAAGAAATTTGCAGACTAGAAACCCTCGCCCCCTGTTTTGTTTTTAAACCCAAATAGGCTAATTGTTTCCATCTGCTGCAAACTGTATGCTGCCTTGGGCGTCTTATCTTAAATAGAACAAACATTTGATACCAAACTTATATTAGGTTGAGTATTCAGTTGCTTACCGTTTAATGTAACCAATCGTGTCTTGAAGATTCACTTGCGCTGTCCTCTCTGTATCATTCAAGAACTTCAACCTGAGCACCATGTTCCTTTGGGTGTCATTCGGTGCTTCTTCGGCCGAAGGCTGTGTGGCACTTGGGGCGCTGGCTGGAGGTTGAGTCGAGGGACCCGCTGATTCTCGATGTCTCAACCCATCCCTCTCAATCCCTGCTTCCTCCAGGAGGCCACCCTCACCTCCTTCAGCCCTACTATCATCCGAGGACTGTCCCACCGCTCCTGCTTCTGTTCCAGGCTCACTCTTATCATTCTCCCTGACACCGCTGGGCGACGAGTCCGTATTACCCGAGGGGAGTGGGTCCTGGCTGTCAGTCTCTGTGGAGGGGGAGGTCCCTGGGCTGGGTGAGAGGAGGTGTTCAGGGGGTTCAACAGTGTGAGTGGAAGCCCAGGCCAGAACCAGGACGAGCACCAGGAACACCACTCCAAAGAGCAGGGTGACCTCATCACCCACCCCCTCTATTAGAGCCATCCTGGTCTGCTGTGTCCTGGACTAAGGCAACTTCAGACTAGGCACCTACAGCACATGTTCACAATTACTGATCATATTCATGCAGTTCATTATTTCTATCAAATGGAAGGTCTGCATTATGCATCAATCAGGGTTCCCACAGTTTTCAGTAAATATCCTGACCTTTCCAGTCATTACTGGATAAGGCTTTTTTAAAAATCAATATTTTTAATCACAGACTATAATCACAGAGATTGCGCAGGCATATTTCCATTTATATGAATAGATTTACAATTATAGCTACTTATTACTGGACAAGCACTTTTTGAAGCAATTCTAGAACAAACGATTCACTATAAAATCGGTTCACTATAAAAATTAATAACTTTGAAAGATCTGCCTCATTTTGTCTGTTTAATGCCATGACAGTTTCTCTCGCTATTTTCATAGTGAAAACTTTATTTACTTATTTAACCTTTTTTTTTTATAAATTCTAAAACTACATTTCGAATAACTTGATTAAAACACTTTTTAAGGGTACCAAGAGAATAAAGCAATTTTCTCAGAAGAGAAGAAATTCAATAAACTGTTTTCTGACTATTTCATGAAAACACGTTTAAAATTCACATATATTTGCTGGTTTTTCATGACTATGGGAACCCTCATCATATTAATAAGACATGACACAAAGATATTAACCTTTCTGTTGTCTTGGGGGGACCACAAAAACAGAACACAAAAACAAATTTCCAGTTTTCTTTTAAAAACAACCAATTTAAAGAAAGTTCCACCTGTGGTCTATACAGGTCAAACCTGACCCTTGTTGAAGAATTATGGTGCTTTTCCACTGCGTGATACGATTCGGCTCGGCTTGGCTCACCATGGGTGGCGCTAGGGAGGGGCTAGCAGGTGCTTCAGCACCCCCAAGAGGGACCAAAGCACCCCGATAGCACCCCCAAAAATTATTTCTGGAAGCAGTTATATTCAGGCTGTATTCTATGGAAGTTAAATGCTTAACGTGTAATTAAACGCGTTGCGTTCATTTGCTTGGCCCAACTGATTTTAGCCTACTTTATTATGATTTTAGTATCATAATGATTAATAAACGAACGCGTAATTATCCGTGAATTTGATAAATGTAGCAGATACGTCTTACTATGCAAAAACAAATGCCTTTCAACTTACGTGTGCAAAATTATGAATTAAATGAATGTGCATTAATTTTTACAAATAGAGAGTCTGTAGGCCTACTAGGCCTATACGTGTTGTAGCCATTAAATAAGCACATTTAGTTTCATATTTGTTAAAATATGTTTTTTTTTCCAACTATGTTGATTATGAAAAGTGAACAGCATGAGTAAGATAGGATGCGCAATATATCAGGAGACATTGAGTGGGTCAGACATGATTTTGACCACTTCATTAAGTTTTGGGTAACACTTTATTTTACAGTGTCCTTGTTACATGTACTTACCGTAGTAATAACAGTAAATTATGCATAATTACATGCAACTAACCCTCAACTAAACACTAATCCTACCCTAACCCTATAGTAAGTAGTAAGTACATGTAGTTAATTAATATTACTCAGCACTTAAATATATAATTACACTGTATGACACTGTAACAAAAACTCAGCGTATGCCTCACAGACATGAGAAATATAGACAGCTTTAAATGTCTTTAAACACAACAATTCAAAATGAAAAGAGATAGGCTACTCTCTGCTTATGTAATCCATTATGTGCATTCCTCTCTATAGACGCATTCACTACGGAGATGGCGATCGTCAACTTCATCTTTGCAGCCGACACTGACACAGAAAACACTAGTTTATTAATAAAAATCAATGCACGCGTGTCACCGGATCTACAAATAACATTATTAATAATAATAAATCTTTACGAATATTTGATGCTGAATCTTGTGCTTGTTCAATTTAATAAAATTAAAACTTTAATTGTGCTAATTAAAATAATTGAATAAAATATTGAGTGTTAAGTTTTGCTCATATAGCCTATATAAAATTGTGCAGCTCCCCCTGTCAATGATCTAGAACCCCCTCAGCACCTGCGTTACAAATTATCTGGCGCCGCCCCTGCGGCTCACTTGGCTTTTCCACTGCAGTTTACTACCGCTTCAAAGTGGGTGGGATAGTAGACTGCTCGTTAAAAGTTGCTGAAAAACTTTTTCATTCCTGGTCGCAATATCCAGCTCTCGCTGGATCCGCTCCTCGGCTACCAACGAGAGGAACGTCTGCACCTCGTCTACTGACCAGTCACCAGTTACTTTTCTTTCATTTATTATAAAAATGTTCAAGCAAGTCATTGCGAAAAAAAAATACTTTTGGTGGGTTTGGTGTCTCGTGTTGCAAATCCAATGACGCTGGTAGTGACGATTCTCTCTGACCAATCAGTGATCTGTAGTGTTTTCACGTCACATTTTAGGATCGGTACGGTATGCTTGGAACCTCAACAGAGGTAATACCATTTAAAGCAAGCCGAAGCGAGCCGTACCATGCAGTGGAAAAGTGCCATAAAGTGAGCCGAGCCGTACCGTACCATGCAGTGGAAAAGCGCCATTAGTCATGGCCTTTCAGCATTTAACAGCTTTAGATTTGACTCCGTATTATTTTACATTTACTAAGATTTAGCCCTCACGCTCATATTGTTTGCTTAAAGGTGCAGTAAGCAATTTCTGAAAAACGCTGTTGAAAGTGGATTGGATAGAGCACCACAACACACTTGTAGCCAATCAGCAGTTAGGGGCGTATACACTCATGATGGGGGAGGAGAGAGAGCACAAGAGGGAGATTTGAAGAAAGACTGTAGAAAGAGAGATGGCTGAGAGACATTACAAAAGAGAAAAGTTCAAAGGAATATCACTGGAAAAAGAAGGGTTATGAGCTTTAGGACCCACAGTATTTATAGAACAGCTTTCCAGCGCTGGAGAGACCCAAGCGGGAAGGCGTGAAAAAAGGCCGCTGAGGTTGCTTTGTTTCTGCTCCATAAGTGAGTAACATTGGTTTTGTGGGTGTGCTGCTGGCGACTAAAAAACTCTTGCTTTTATAAACTCGTGTGCTGTTCCTTGTCATTCGTTTGTCATCTTCACTTTATTTTTCGCTAAGCTTTATTTTGCTTTGCTTCTGCTATGATGAGATATATCAACTCTTGCATTGCATGTTTGTGGGGGCGGAGCAATGAAGGGAGGGGTGTGTTTGATTGGGTTGATTTCAAATATCAACAGTGTTCAACGATGATTCTCAGAAATCGCTTACTTCACCTTTAGGTTACAATGGCAACAAAGACTGATTTGTGAAATATGAATGTGACCTTTAAGATGTACACCATTCAGTAACTAATAGCAGAATCATATAGCCTAGAAGTTATTATAAAATATGAAATGCCAAAAATTATCACAAAACCTTTAGCTGAAATTAAAACCTAAATGGTGTTTTTTTTATACAAATTCTTACTCCATTAATATTCAATAAGTGTTTATTTTACCCATAAAACCAGAAAAAGAAAAATCCCATCAAGGCTCAAGAGGAGTCTTTATATCACTGTACCCAAATCAAGGATTCATGAGTTCGGTAAAAATTGAGATCATCTTTAATTAAGGCAAGACAACAGGTAGCCTAAATAGGGTACACATTTTAACTAATAGATATCACCATATTTCCCAAATTGAAGTACAATTGTATTAGACGTTTTCTGAAAGGTTGTGTTTAAATAATAAAGTACGGCATTATCTACATTTCCAGAACAAAAAATCTGAACATTGGACAAAGACAGATTCAAAATTATTCTTTCATTTTGTTGGCATACTGAAGTAAAGATTTCTGGCTCAGCGTATGAGGGGGAAAAAACTAATTTTGAGAAAATGGCCTTTACAGATATATGTAGTGTAATTGAAATCTAGAAAACGCAAATAGATAAAAGTGTATTAAAGTAAACACTTAAATATGTATTTTGTATGTTTTCTTTCCACTAATTTGAAAGAGGACATGTTATGGAAGCCCAAAATCTCAAAATTGACCAGTGCATGAAAATATGTTTTTTGTCTTGCATTACAAACTAAAGATCATTTTAAGCTAATAAACTGGTCTATAAAGTTTACTATGTTTTCCCAGAGCATGACTGTGTAAGCAGTAATAATCTCGGTGTACAGTCTTTTAAACTGTTACAAGCATAAGCCGCAACCTTTGAACACAAAAGCAGTGAAGTGGTCCCTTCAGTAAACCAGATATTTCCCCCCTCTTTAACTGTGGCTGTCAGCAAGTTTCAGGCCATATCTCATGCCTCCTGATAACAGACAGCTCCTCTCATTATGCATTAAGTCAACTGCACAGCCCATTTCTCAAAAGCAAAAAGGGTCAAATATGTTTCTCAGAATTATTTAAAACATCTATGACTTCCTTTTACCGATAGAACAAAAGAGGAGAAAGTAGGCAGAATATCAGGGGCTGACAGCCTCAGTCTTTACAATATCATAGCATCTTTTTACATACAATGAACCTGAAGAGAGGCTGTCATTCTACGAAAACATAAATAAAGCCACAGAGCGAGACATGAGGGTGAGTAAATTATGACAGACTTTTCATTTTGGGGTGAACTATCGCTTTAAAAGCAATACCTTTAAGGATATAATTAAATCTATTTAAATAAACAGGTGTGATGACATGAACAGCAGGTGAATTTACGCGTCTACATCATTAAACATAATGTAAAGGTACGAATAAGAACAGGAAATGTCAAAATGTCAACAGCCACGTAGCCATTACCTACAGAAAAAGTTTAAGTTAACTATTTTTTTTACAAAAACGTCCAACTCTCATATTTTCTACAGCCATGAGTTTAGGGGTCAAGAGCATCAGGTGTGTGTTTATTAGTGAAGCTCTGTCTGTGAACGTACAGGCAGGTGAGCGCTCGCGCACCGCTACAGCCACGAAACAAGCTCGAGAGCAGCTAACACGCGCTCAACACAGCTGTTACGCCTCAATTGAACGTGTCCTCGAAATTAGTAGAATTAAAACTTTGTAAACAACATATATGAGGCTCCAAAATGACTTACCGTTGTCATATCACTTCGTATGATGGTCCATGATTCACACCGTTTAACGTATGCGCTTCCTGATCACTGGCAGGCTAGAACGATGCCACAAATACGACTTCCGGTTAAAAAAACAATCTCCCTTCAAAATAAAGGTTTATTGGTTTGACGCAAATCCTACAAGTAATAATAGTCAAAAATTAAACCATTTTAATCGGTATTTTTTCACCCAAAAATGAAAATTATGTCAACATTTACTCAACCACAATTTCTGTCTACAATATACAAATACAATACAATGTCCATATAAACACATAATAGAACTCAGCACTTTACCTGTCAAGTGTGCTGCCTGTGCCAATATTGCTTCTGAGTAACATTCAAATGAACATGCACTGCTCCTTAGTTACCACGTGGTGCATGTATTTTGCAACTAGATAATCTGAAGATGATGTCTTTACTGTCTGTCCTTTCACACACAGATGCTTAGACGTGTCAGACAGTAAATGACAAACTCGAGCTGCCACTACCATCTGATCAGACTGTTAAACAGATAGCATCCATTATGTTGAAGATGACTGCAGAATACCTTTTTAAGACAATCATTTCATAATTACATATTCAACTTTTGATGGGAACATTAATAGGACATATCAGCAGTGATAATTGAAAAGAAGCTGAAATAGTAATTCAATATTCTATTAGGCCTAAAAAAAAGTTCATATTTTATTTCATGGTGGCTTTAAGTTAGAGCAGTACAAATATTAAAAATAAAACTGAAGTAAATTTGACAAATAAAAAAAAGATACAAATTTTAAAAAGCACAAAACTAAAACTATAAAAAGCAAATTTAAAATGTTAATAAATACTATAATAGTACATAAATTATACTAAAATAACACTGCATATCAGTTCCAACTAGATATAAGCAGGGGATACTTAAAATGATTTCTTCGTTTGAAAAAAAGAAAAATTCAAGACAAAGTTATCTGCTTTTTCATTTTTAATAATCTTTTTTTTATATAGACATTTTAATATGTATATATAAACAGACATTTCGATCCATTTCCCCACCTGCTACCTGACACACATACATTCACTCACACAGTCCACTTACATTCACTTCCCATAATAAATTATCTTTCCCTCTAAATAAAGAGCAAAGCAAATGCACACAGATAAAGTGGTACATGGTTGACTCGCACAAAATACATCTTCCATATTAATAAGATCTGACTTTTAGATCTTTATATGTTTCATATTCATGTAGAGGCAAGCAAGGCCTTGATTTAACAAACCTCCATGGTTTTAGTTAAAACAAACTATGCAAAATTTATTTTGTACTTAGTAAAATAGATTATGATAATACTTATTACACTTGATTGTTGCCTGTCACAGTGATAAAAAAAAAATAATTATGTGACAAATCCAACAAGATTCAATGGATTACATTCTTTTTAATGATTAAATTAACATACATGTTTTAATTGCTGCTAAATTTTACTTGTCTATTCATAAGACTTTCATTAAACGTTTCGTTTAGAATTTATCTGAAGATTATATTGAGGACAGATCCATACGCTAAAGGCACAATCTAAAAATGCAACATTCTCCACATGGGAGATGAAAACATTATTTAATAACTATCCTGCAGTCAACTTTGTGCATTGCTTTTCCCCTCACGTGATACCAAAGCATCATTTATTTTGAGAAAATAAAATATATAAACATAACCCATTCCTGCATATAATAATTCTTGTACATTCCAACATTTCTATTCTGTAACTCCATACAGTTCACATCATAAGACTTTCAATCAACATCTCCACTTATTTCTTGATATATATATATATATATATATATATGTCCATATTTTTCCCCAAACCCTCAATTATTTTAGGTTTAAAACCAAAGAGCAGCAGTGGCTGTGGTGGCAGCATCTGAAATACAAATATCTGTGGCTCATCACCAGACCTCTGCACACTTGTGTACGCATCCATAAAATATATTATGCTCCTCATACTTGCCCCAAAAGACAAAATGATTGCCTACTTCCAAGCCTGCACCTAAACACACCAACATAACAGTGAGGACATGAAAGTGGATGTGGGAACACCATCAAAAACAAAAATAAAATGCTGGGGAACATATAATAAACAACCCGCTCCTCTCACCCCCGAATATATACCAAAAACACTCACTCTGGACAAAATATACAACATTTCAGAAGTGTTGCTGAATATACTGTTCATTGAGAATGAAATGGTCCTTGATCACCCACTGAGGGAAGTACTGTATGCTTCATGACGTTGAATAAGCTGTTTTCCAGGCACAGTTAGACTTACTACATTAAACTTTTTGATTTTTGCCCAGAGGAGACCTCTGAATAATTAAAGAATGACAATAACACCCACCCAGATTCCTTGTGTCAACTGATGTTTTGTCCTGAAAACAAGGACTGTTCACATCCTGTGTGTACAAACGCACATACGGACGCTCACATACACACACAGACACATACATACACCATAGTCTTTCTGAAAACAAAACCTCTTGAAAATGCAGAAGTCGCACATGCTCACTAAAGCACATGAACACACACTCGCTTCGTTTATGTCGTCATAAAAGAACCTCCAGGAGCTTTTTGTGTAGGTACTGCTTCACTTCCTCAATCCCATTCAGCTTCTCCAACTCCAGATAGGGCAACTACAATAAAATAAGAGTTAAATAAGACAGAGAAATTCTGCATGCATTAGTTTTATTTAATTAATTTAATGCTTCCTTGCTGAATAGAACTATTAAGTTCTTTAAAAAGAATTTTACTGATATTTTCCCCATTCAAACACTTTTTTTTTAGAATACCTGTAGTCTTCAAATGTATTTTAATGTACATGTGTTGACGTTTACTGCAAGTGTTGATTTTAGTATATTATTTTATTTTTATACAGGAAATTAGATAATTAGATTACAGATTTTTTTATATTCCCCATAAGAAAATTTAAATGAATCTCTACTCTTTTAAATAAACTAGACAGCATAACACAAAATGATCTCTTAAGCCTGTAAGGAGTAATTAATAACAGAATAAATCTAAATTGTTCAGTGTTCACCTGTAGTATAACGTAGCCCAGTAAGTGCAGGTGACGATCTCTCATGGCCCTGGATCCCACCAGCACGTCAGAATTATGGCAATAATGCCATTTATCATTTACAGACATAATAACCCTGCACATGAGGAAGGACAGAAAGAATTTGTTAAAGATGATGAGCAAGACATTCAAGCCCAGATGACACACAGTTTGAATGACTCAGGAAGGACTGACCTCTTCACCTGCTCTCCTGTGGTCCGGTCAGCTTCAGGGTTGTCAGGGTTGTGAAGCTGCAGTGGAGAACCGGCCACTACATCACTCTCGCCACCCTCTGGGTACGACACACTTTCGTAAAACGTAGTGATTTCACAGTCCGGCACCGGGTTCACTCCTGTCGCAGCACCCCCCTCGTCCTCCAGGATTTTTCCAATGGAGAACTGGAACAGGGAATCTTGCGGTGCAACCGTCCCTGGAACAGAGGGTCCTGTTTGGGTCAGGCAGTCTGAGGGGCTACTGAGGGTGGAGCTGTCCTGGCTCTCCAGAGAATGTTCCTTGGCTAGAGTCGAGTAATAATCTGAAGAGGTGTAATATGGGTTGTAGTCCAGCGAGACCGATCCATTAGGGCCGACCCTCTGAGATCCTGCTGCTGCTGCTGGAGGACGCATGTGAGCGGAGAGGAAGGCAGACTCCTCTCCGGCTCGTTTGTCAGCCCCTTCCTCCAGTGACGGGGCAAAGGGAGAGAACTTATGGAAGTCGGTAGTGAGGGCCGCGACAGAGCCGGGCCCATCTGGAGATTTAAGGTTCAATACTACACACGGAGTTGAACCTGCAGCTAATAATGCTGCTGGTGTGCCTGTTCTGATGGGGAGGACGCGGCCTGTGCTGTCGATCCACAGCAGGAAATCTGTCGTAAGAGAAAACTGCACATCAATTTCATATGAAAATGCACTCATAGAATTTGAGGTTTACATTTATGCATTTAGCAGATGGTTTCATTCCAAGCGACAAAAGGGGCTTTTGCACTGGGTAGTTATAGGAACTTAGTTATAGGAACTAGCCACCAGGGCAGTTCCTCGAGATCGAAATGATCTAGGGCCATTTTCCTGGTTGCATTCGCACCGCCACTAGGACTCTGAAGTGATGTAAGCCGCTCTTGTTGTTGTGACTTTTATTTTGACGGCACTGAGAACACCAGAGCCTGAGCACACAGCACTCCCAATCGCCATCTTCATTACTTTACAACAGTCCTGTCTGATACGTTATTAGATAGAACTGTTATATAAAGAAAGTAAACAGTACCTCTCAACAACACGTTTACCGTGTTGTTGATGCCCAATGTCGCTAGCTGAGCAGGAATGCATAATCATGTTTGGTTTGGTCCCCTCAAAGTCACGTTGGATTTTCTCCTTAGAGTAAAGGTTGAGAGGTCCATCTATCACAGTTTTCCATGTTCACAGAGTAAGTTTGTGGAGTAAATATATAAGCTATAAACTGTGTGTGACTGTGTACATTTTTTTAAATGGCAGGTGCTGGTGTTTGGTGCGTTCTGGCAATCAGCGTACACTTACATCACTGGTAGTTCCTATTGTGCTGGGTTAGACCCTACTCTGAAGTAAGAGCTAATTTAGTTCCCCCAAAGGCGTTCCTAGAACTAAAATCGTTCCCAATTCCTGCAGTGCAACACGGCAAAAAGCGTATCCTTACGCCAATAGTTCTAGGAACTATGAAAAGGTTCCTTCGGTGCGAAAGCCACTAAAGAGGCAAAAGAGGAACTAAATAAATTTGTCAAAACCCAACAAATGTCTGGATTGCAAAAAGAAAATCACCCGTGTAATATCCTGGTGCGAGAACTTCATCTTGTTTGTAGCCGTGCTCGCCAACAAGCTGCCGGAGTGCCTCTGCAACCAGACCTTTATAACTGAAACACAAGTACTCACTGTTACCTGGACAAATTTGTGCCACTTCTCTATTTCAGGATACTGGCAGACTTCTAAAGTCACTTACCTGTATTTGCGGTTCACCTCATCTGCAGTTAAAGCATGGTCAAACATGAGCACTTTGTGGGTGTCCTGAAGGCGAGGTCCAGTGTAGTCCCTGTATTCCAGCTCTACGGCTGCATCCAGTAGTGAAAGGTACCGACGTACGATCAGGGCGTATGGGCTGTCTACATGGAAAAAGAATTAAGCTCAAACTTTACTGCAAAGGGGAAAGAAATAACTTCTCCACTCGACAATCCAGCCAAAAACATGTCTGGGTGATATTTCACTAACCACAATAATAAAAAAATCTATTGATATTAATCAAATAATAATGAATTTCTATTAATAATTATTAATAATTCCTATTTATCAAAGAATCAGGGGGAAAAAAATGTGGTTTCCACAAAAAGCAGCACAACTGTTTTCACATAATAATAATAATAAAAAATGTTTCTTGAGCACACAATCAGCATATTAGAATGATTTCTGAAGGATCATGTGACACTGAAGACTGGAGTAATGATGCTGAAAATTCAGCTTTTCCATCACAGTAATAAAGTACATTTTAAAATATATTAAACTTTTGAATTGTAGTGTATCAATTAAATTCAGTGCAGCAAATACTGCCATGATGCATAAAAGCTTTACAAATTATCAATTAAAACTTTTTTCCCCTTACTTTACAAAGACAAAAAATAATTTTACAATGTTCTTTATTTTCATATGAAATTTAATTGCACAGAATTGAAATTTCTAGACATTTAGTCTAGATTTCTAGACATTTCTTTATCCTTTGTGGAATTCTTTTTAATGTTTTTAAAGAAATAAATCCACCAGCAGAGGTCACCATTGATATATGTTCCCTATGATGTTTGCGCATGAGTGTTTCCTGCTCCAAAGCAATTTCAGTGTTTACTTATGGGTGGCTAGGATATTATAAATAAAACATTAAACATTAAAAAACAAACATGAAGCCATTAACCATCTGAGTACATAAGGACTGACTATTTTATCTTCTCAAGATAGAAGTGCTGGTCTTCTTAGCACTCAACAAACATGCCAGTTAGCTTGCTTTCAAAACACGCATTCAGTAATGACAAACTCCAACTCACTGGTGACATTGCTTATGAACGATGGAGAAAAGACACGGTGAAGAACAAGCCCAGGAAAATGTCCCAGCTGGAACAAGGACATGAGGATGTTTACAGTTGCCAGTGGAGAGCTCAGAGCCTTTAGTTCAAGCACCATCTCCAGCTTGGAAAAAAACTGAGCCTCATTAGCTGGCCGATAACTCATACGACTGAATGGGAAAACAAGCTTCTGGATCACCTAGACAGAGGAAACATTGAAAGAGGAAATCTTAAATACAATACACTGGTTTCAACACAATTACATAACACAGAAAGGGAAGCCAGTTATTAGTTTATTTTATTATTTATTAAATACATAAACAACCCTTTAGTACTGAAACCAGTCAATTTGTCTAACCTTGCTGTCCAGGTATTCACCCTTCTTGACCAAGAAGTCAGCGATAGTGTCTAGCAAGCGTGTTTCTCTGAGACGATGGCGAGCGATGTACTTGGCAATGAGGGCCATGGTGTAAGGCGTGATGCTATCAACCTTTTTAGGCAACTCCTCTAAAAAGACCAAAAAAAAAAGATTTAACGTTAGCCTCGTTCAGTTCTTGGCAACAATACATTTTTAGCATAATTTTAGCAAACATTTTATCCTTATAAATATCAAGCGGTCAATGTTTGGCCCCTGCTGGAAGATCACCATTAGATTTCACCTTGGACACAATTACAAATTTTAAATAATAAAAGATTATTAACAGAAATTTCAGAATTATTACAGAAAATTTTGTTTACCACGACAGTGTATCTTTTGGCTTCTAAAAGCATTTTATGATGGATTTTTTAAATACTTCACTTTTTTTCACTTCACTTTAAAAAAAATGCTCATGTAATATATGAAATACATAGAAAACATTTCAGAAATATGCTGAAAAATATACTGATGTAATACATGAAATATATAAATATATATTATATGAAAATATGCTTTATACAAATATATCTATTATATGAAAATATGCTTTATACACACACACAAATATATATATATGGACGGACGGACGGACGGACAGACAGACAGAAATGAATGATAAAGAAATGAATACTCTTATTCAGGAAGAATGCATAAAAAATTGAGCCTTGCCATTTTAGGAATAAATTAAAAAATTTAAATAAAAAAACAGGTTTTTAACATTTTATAACCGCTTTTTGACAGTTATTTTGAATTGTAATAATATTTCACAATATTACTGTTTTTACTGTATTTTTTTATCAAATAAAAGCATGGTTGGCGTCTTGGCGAGTTAAGAAACTCTTTCAAAAACCGACCCTGACCTTTTGGAAGGTAGCGTATATATAAATTACAGGGCTCAGAGAGAATTACTTAAGTGAAGTAAGTGTATTACAGGCTAACCTTATGAAGACAAATGTGTCATTAACTCACCTGCAAGACTGCTCACAAACTTCTCCTGCCTGTTCTGGTAGAAGAGGTGAGAGCTGAAGATAAGCTCAAGGCTCTTGTTGCTAGCCTCCCTGGCACACGCTGACAGCATCTCATCCAGCAGAGCCATCTCATGGTCCCTGACGCTGCTAACGCTGGCCAGCGTGTGCTTCACCAGCCGCAGGATCTTCCGGTTCACCACCAGCAGCTCCGGAGAGGCCCCGTCCGCCGCCCGCAGCGCTCTCCATTTAGTGCGGTAGTAGGAGAGCAGGAGGAAGAGCGTCTGGGGGTGGCGTTCCCGCTCGATGTTCTTCTCTAGCCCGGCGAGACACGACTCAATCAACGGATGCTGGCTGGACGGATGCAGCTTCATGCTGCTGCTGAAAACCATGGAGATGTCCTTTTGGTTGAACTGGGACAGACGCGCCTGGGACTCTTCCTCCAGCACCTGCACAATCTGAGAGTCACTGGGCAGCCCTAAATGAGATGGAGAGCACATACGATTAAAAGTCAAGTTCTAGAAACTATACATATACAAAATATGTATACGAGCACTTTTTTAATATAAATATTCTTAAAGATTTTTTTCTTTAAATAAATATTTATTATTGCTTTTTCAAATATTTTATCATTTATTTAAATTAAATATTTTTCAGCTGACATAAAACAATTTGAAAATGAAACAAAGAAATGTTTCTACAGCAATGGACCAATCAACGTTAAAAATTTGATGGTGGAATGTACGGGCATGCATAATCCAATTAAGAGGGAAAAAAGTGATTTCCTTTTTGAAGAATGAAAAGGTTGATAAAGCTCTGCTTCAAGATGAAGCTCCAGAGAGACGGTGTTGTGCCATGTATTTCTAGCATCTTTTACTTCAAATTATAGGGGAGTGTATTCTAATTAACAAAATGTTACGCTGAATACTTGTATAAAGGACTACATAAAATAGCTTTGTATGCAGATGACATCCTTTTGTTTGTTACTCAACCGGTCTATTCCAATGATTATGGAAATTATTGAACAGTTTAGTATATTTTTCAAGTTTCAGGATATAAAAATACAGCAAATGTATAGGACTATGCATGAGGATTCGGATAGATGCACTCTCCTGCTATTGTCAATGTTAGGAAGGATTGCTTTGATCAAGATGATAGTCTTGCCTCGTTTCTTGTACTTATTTCACATGATCCCAATTCTTCTAAATTGCACTATAAATAAATGTATTAATGGCTGGTTCAGCTCTTTTATTGGGAACCGAAAAAAAAAAAAAAGACTGAAACTGACTAAGATGCAACTTCCCAGAAATAAAGGATGTCTTGTGATTCCGGATATCACAGTTTCGGTATATTTTTTAATGGGTGAAGATGATCCAGATTCAGTTTGGTTGGACATTGAATCACTCAACTAGGCTATGTTCACACTTAGCGTCTTTTTTCAAACTGCCAGCGTCTGTTCTACATTATAACCCTATGGAGTAAACCGTTTTTTCAAAAAAGTCCTGAGCGCTTTTTTAGACGCCACCGCCGGCGTCTTTTTCTGCAGCTCAGAGCGTCTTTTTAAGTTGAAAAAAGTTCAACTTTTCTGAAAAGAACGCCCTACGTCAAGCGCCTTTTGAAACGACAGCTGACCAATGACAAGCGAGTAGCGAGATCTGTCGTTTCCATAACAACAAGAACAACTGTTGGAACAACCCCGGTAACTTCAAAAGCCAACGCAAGAGCCAACTTTCTCTTTCTCGACATTTTTTGCATCACACAGCACTAGGCTACTGTTGCAGCTCTTGTTATAGCAGCCCGGTCTCACCCCAAAACGTCATATACTGACGCGTCTTGACCATGCGTCAACATACGACGAAAAGGGTACCCCTTTAACGTCAATATGAGACGCAGACAGAAGCGCACCAGCAGCGCCTCCTAGCGGTACCCTAACGCATACCTAAACCTACCCATAACCCGAATCGTCACATATGGACGTTATGGGGGTACCCTTTTCGTCGTATGTTGACGCATGGTCAAGACGCGTCAGGATATGCGCCAGCCACAAAAGACGCGCTCGGCTGCTATTTGTAACCGAACGCTGTCAGCGTTTTTTTTTGCTAAAAAAACGCCGTTGTCAACTTTTTCTTGTCAAAAAAGACGTTAAGTGTGAACATAGCCTTAAGGCAATGGTTTACCATTTTAAACGTTTAAACTGAAGTTAATCAGGAGTTGGGAAGGAAAAGCCAAAACTCTGTCGCCTATTACTCCAATACAGGGACATTTTGATTTTCAGCCTGGAATAATGGATAATGGTTTCACGTTGTAGAGAGACGTTGGTATAACCACTATAAAGGATCTGTTTGATAAAAAGAGGTGTTGTTATCATTCAAATACTTGGAAATGCATACATATTAAAGCCTATTGGGTACAGATTTGTAAGAGATTAACCGCCAGGTTTCACAGACAATGCTTAAGCCTAGGCCCAGACTAAATGCATATTTGAGCTGTTTTAACGGAAAGTATCCTGCACTGACATATCTTAAAATATATCAGTGCCATTGTTTTGTCTCAAGATGCACTTTTCAAGAGCATTTTTCTTAAATGGACCTCTGGTAAACCGCCAACAGTGTCGGAGTGGCATAAAGTGATGTGGTATTTGATTTTCTGTCACTGTAAAATATTACTTACTGGTCAAAAGGGAAAATGGATACATTTTATTAGACATGGACCCCTTTTTTAAGTATATAGGACCCAGGATTTCACATATCTTTTTGCAAAACCTTGGAAGGTCAACATGAATCTATTTTTTGTTGTTGTTTGTTAATGATGCATGTATCTATGGTTTATGTTGGAATGTACTGTGGTACTGTTCTATTGTTTGGTTATGTTAAACAATAAAAAAAAAAACATTTCAAATTTGTAAATAATGTACTTAGTATTTCCATGTACTTTTGCTTTAATAACAGCATACACTTGAGCTGGCACAGTAATTGTATTTTGTGTTTGCACTAAGCACTTTTTAAACCTTCTTTTCTCTTAAATATATTTTTGAGTATATATTGTGTACAGGCTTTTCATTTTTTCTTTTCTTGAATGATTATTATACAACATACTTTCCTAATATTTTATAACAATTCATTTAATTTGTTAAAAATATTTTTTAATTAAAAAAATATATATTTTTGCACTGAGCATAACCGCTTTTTAACTAAAACGTAATATTTATTATAGAAAGCTCCATGATTTGTCATGAAAACTGATCAAATTGTAGAAAGTCACTGATATTTCAAGCCCTGTAAATCACCTTCATTTAAAATAACCCTGATATTTCGGAAAATCAGATCAAATCCTAATTGGAAGTAAGGAAATCTGACCTTTTAAGGATTGAGGTCACATGGACAATGTCCAAAATGTGCATTTTTAATTAATAAACTAATATTAGTGAAAAAAAAAAATGCTTAAAGTTCCCGTTGATGTAATCTGACTACATTGTCATTGAACTGAAAGTGAAGGACTCACCAAGAGCAGCTACAGCATAAAGGCAGTTAACAATGCTGAAGTTGTCGAACTTGGAGCAGTCACTGACAATGGCATCACAGAGAGTCTGAAAGTCCTGATTATCCAGAATGTGTCGTATAGCGTTCTCCCCTGAACCTCCAACAGAGGTCGCTGGCAAGGCTCCTTCGCCCGCTCCTCCACCACCGCCGCCGCCACCCGCCTGACCTCCAGCCTGCTGCAGTACCAGGAGCTGACCGATCTTCTGTAGGGCAATGGGGTAATGATTGTGCGAGATCTTGCCTGGATTCTGCGTGACCCAGCGGAGGACTTCATCCACGGTGCGCGAGCGATCGATCAGCCGCTTCATGGTGAAGAAGGTGTCGTAGCTCATCTTCTCATGGATGAAGTTCCAGGTCTTCTTCTTGCCGTGGTGCAAATGTGCATGAGGCTGATAGTGCGGAGGGGGGAGGGGGGCGACTTGAGGGTGCGTGTGGTAGTGCTGGTGGGTCTGGTAATGGGGCCGGTGGGCAT
Source organism: Leuciscus leuciscus (assembly GCF_965113295.1). Taxonomy (NCBI): domain Eukaryota; kingdom Metazoa; phylum Chordata; class Actinopteri; order Cypriniformes; family Leuciscidae; genus Leuciscus; species Leuciscus leuciscus. Next base: position 29,888,523 of record NC_138730.1, read on the forward strand.
CTAGACGGGCTTGATAAACGGGTGGGTAGCTCTGAGGATGATGGACATGAGGGTGATGTGGAGGGAGTGGATGATGGTGGTTCTCCAGCATGGGCGGCCCTCCTCCCATCAGGCTGATGCGTCGACCTGGCTTGCCCCCACCACCGCTGTACATGCGTGTGGTGTACATACTAGTAAGAGCACCTAGACTCAGTAGGCGAGAAGGCTGGTGGGGTGAGGAGAATCTCCTGCAGGTTAAAAGGCCAAGGCGAACAGGCAGCCCCAGCATGGTATATAGGGTGGTCCAAATGTGAAGTTCAAGAGAACACTCCTGCAAATAGAAAGCACATCCTTTATTAAGTACATTTCATAGTCCAAATGATTTTCAATCTGTATACAGCAGATTTTAGTGCTGAACCACAGTGAAATGCAAAATTATGGTTCAGCACTTATGCTAACTCATCTCCACACCAATGAAGCAGGCAGGAGCAGCTCCAGAAATAGAAGGTAACTTGAGAATTGTCAGACTGATGTGCCCTTTCCTTCAGGGGCTGAGAGGAGGAGAGGATATCCCATCCTCACATCTGAATCAGACCTCATTTATTAATTAAGATATACGTTTATGAATTTTCATTACACAACAGTACAATTATTATGATAATGAGGTTGATGCAGAAACAAAACTTTAAAAACAGATAAAATGTGCATCTAGACTTGGATGTACACCAAAGCTTGGGGTCAGTAAGGTTATTTAAAAAAATAAATGAATACTTTCATTCAGCAAGGACGCATTAAATTGATCAAAGGTAGTAAAGACATTTATAATGTTACAAAAAAAATGATATCTCAAGTAAAAACTGTTATATGGAACTTTAGTTAAGATTAATACATTTAGATTAGTCTTTAGATTAATAAGAAGAAGAAACGTTATTTGAGCACCAAATCAGCATATTAAAATGATTTCTGAAGGATCAAATGACACTGAAGACTGGAGTACAAAATACATTAATATAGAAAACAATTATTTTAAAATTGTAAAAATATACAGCCTTGGAGAAAATAAGAGACTCTCAACATCATCTTTAAAAAAACCTTACCAACCCCATGTAATCACATATTCAGGAACAGAGGTACCAAATATACTCAAGCACTGAAAAATGCATATCAGACAAGCACTAATGCAAACATTGGATATTGTATATTTCATTATGAGTTCAACTGCTGTAAACAGAGATTGACATTAAATGCCTCTGCTGTCATTGCCTCATGTTGGTGTTCAATGGTTGGACTAGTGACTATGATGACATTTCCACAGCATTTTTTTTTTTCAGACAGGAATTTGAAAATAGACACATGAACAACTTTAAAGATGCTTTTTTAAATCGAAATAATGAATCATGGTTAACAAAAAAAAAATTTGAGCAACAACATAATTGTTTTCAACATTAATAATAATAAGAAATGTTCCTTGAGCACCATATAAGAATCATTTCTAAAGAATCATTTGACACTGAAGACTAGAATAACGGTTACAGACTTGCAATAAAGTTATGTGAACTACTTTAATTATGCTACTTTTGTTTGTTTTTTGGAGCTTGACAGCTCTCATTCGCTTTCTTCTGTGCCACAGAAGATAAAAAAGTCATTCTGTTTTGGAACAACATGACGATGAGTAAATAATGACAAGATGTTTGACCTAGACTCCTAGCATTCCCTTTGTCGCTTGTTAATAGTTTCGTGTCAGAAAAGCTTGATTTGTCTTGAAAAATACACCACTATAAAAAGATGAAATATTACAATTGCTGCCATACGACCTCGCGTGATGGTTAAAAGCAGGCTTACATTTTTATCTCAGAGGATGGCGCGTGGATGGATGTGCAGGGTCAGGAGGATGAAATTGCCCGCAGGAGTCGGTGGCATTGGCAAGATTATTGCCGATTCGACGGTTGACTGTGTTGCACAGCGGTGTGGATTCAAAAACTGATCTTTAATAAACGTTTTAAGGGGATTGACATGTTGTAAAAGCTGGATTTATGGAGCATCTGCTGAGGCCCCGGAAGAAGAGCAGAGCTGAGCGCTGCTAACGAGCTGCTACACCGATGATTTCACAGTATCTGCGTGTTGAAGCTGCGGTTGTTTTGCTCCGTGTCGCGAAACGCTGAGAGTTGTACTAAAATATGGCTAAAAATACAGTGCGTGAATCTGGTGCGATCCGGTAGGACATGGCTTGATCAACATGCACGACTCCTTCCCCAGCAGCTAAAGTCAGTGATTATCAGTGTAGGTGAAGGTAAAGCTGCCTGGTCGGAACTATTTCTCTGTATGATCTCGATACAGACTCATAATTTCATGTCGCCGCGGCGGACTCGTCTGTCAGGGCCTGGTAACCTCGGGGTGCCCAGTCTTCCGCTACACTCCCCTTGCACTCCGCCAGTGGTCGTCCGCCGCCCCGGTGTTCGCCATGTTACAGGAAGTCAACAGAGGCAGTCCGGAAACACGTGTTTGTCAGACGGACAGTTTTTTCTTCCATAATATTAGTTTATTTTTTCTGAGTTATATCATAATTTATTTTATCATACAATTAAAGTCTATATAGTCTGTCCTATCTTTCTTTCTTTTTTCTATCTATCTATCTATCTATCTATCTATCTATCTATCTATCTATCTATCTATCTATCTATCTATCTATCTATCTATCATTAAGGACTTTATAATTAATCATACTAAAATTCATTTTTCTTTAGGGATCAACATATGCTTTTGAAAACCAAATGTCCCCAGCACTTGGGCCAAAGATGTGTCTGAAAGTGTTATAGTCAAGTTTCTTTTTTATAGAGCACAAGTTTCACACAACTGTAGTTGATCCAAAGTGCTTTACAATAAAAATAAATCAGAATTTAAGAGAGAAAAGAAAAAAAGAGACAGAAATTGAGATAAAAATATACATAATCAAAATGTATGCAATACGCATAACGTAGAACACCAGCTATTCAAAATACATACACAGCATCATTTGAACGCTAGAGAGTAAAAATAAGTCTTTAAACTGGATTTAAAAGCATCCAGTGATGGTCTTGATGTTCAAAGGTAGACTGTTCCAAAGCTTTGGGGAGACTACAGAGAAAGCTCGATCACCTTTTGATTTACGAACGAGTGACAGTTCTGTTCACAAGATCTCAGTGATCTAGAGGCTGTGTTTGGCCTAAAAAGATCACAAATATAATCCGGGGCCGAATTGTGCAGTGCCTTGTATCCAAAAAGACTAATCTTAAAGTCGACTCTAAATTATATAGGTAACTAATGCAATGAGACAAGGGCAGGGGAGATATCGCTTTTCTTAGTTCCTGTTAACAATCTGGCTGCTGAATTTTGAACCACCTGTAACCGAACCAGTGTAGATTGAGGTAGGCCAACGTACAGAGAGTTACAGTAATCCAGTTGAGAGGAAATTAGTGCATGAATCACAATTTCAAGGTCTTTACTAGAAAGAAAGTGTTTCACTTTTGCTACAGATCTGAACTGCATTTACATGCTTGTCAAATTGGAGAAGAGGATCAAAATAGACTCCTACCTTTTTTGCATGACTGTGTATAACAAAAGGGGAAACAAAACTAGACAGCTGAAGTATCAATGCTATCTGCATATCTATCTATCTATCTATCTATCTATCTATCTATCTATCTATCTATCTATCTATCTATCTATCTATCTATCCATCCATCCATCCATCTATCCATCCATCCATCCATCCATCCATCTATCTATGAACCTTTTGTCAGATATGACATTATTCACTGGTATTATTTTTGTTATCTCTTAATATTTCACTATTTTAATTTTGTTCAATAAGTTGCAAAGATCCACGTTTCTTCTCATTTGTTATATCATTAGCATCACAGATGTTCTCTGTCACACTTTTTATATGCATTCAAAATATGATACCTTTCTACATTCTCTACAGGTTGCCATACAATAAATGCAAGGCTGCAAAAAAAGAAAAGAATGTATGAACATTTGAGCAGAGGCCTTTATTATTTCGTTTTTAGGGTGTATTCTGGGACGTTTTGTATAGCATTACTGAAACAAATGGTCTTTAAAGTCAAAGTCTCTCCAGTATTGATCCTGTGAATCATTTATTCAGTGAACACATAAATAAAAACTTAATAAGAATTATTTTGACGACGAGTGGACTTGAATCGTTCTTGTTACTTGTGTAAAAGGGTTATAAGTGGTTAAATTATATTATAAATGGTTATTTACAGTTTTTCTCAATTGCTTTGGCACCTTTTTCGAAACAGTTTTAACATTCTCTAAACTGTAAGCTCAATTGTCACAAATGTTTGCTGGAACATCAGAACTCTATTGCATGTCTGCAATTTACTCACCCAAAACATTTAATTCATGCTTCAAAACCTAGTTTTTGTGTCAGTAAATTGGCCAGTGCCACCAAAATAAAAAGTATTTTTGTCATCGTGTGAGCCAAACTGGTCAAAATGTTTAGATGTTTTTTCACCATAGAAATATTTGTTAAATACAAATTGCATGTGCTTTCTACTTTTTAGTTGACACTGACTGTTTTCTACACTATAAAAGAATGTCAGTTTTGTCTAGCTGAATGTTCTTCACACTGAGCTTTAAAAGCACACTGAGGTAAAAATATAAATATAAATGACTTTATACATAGGTAAAGTCATTACTGTAGTACACAAAAAGAAAATGGACATTTGGTCACACTTTATTTTAGGTGTCCTTATCCACTAGTACTTACATTTAAAAAAAGTACAGTGAACTTATTGTGCTCATATTGTATTGAAAAATACTTTTGCTGCTATTGAGATGGGATACGGGCAGGCCCGGGGTGGGTAATCGGGAGAATCGGGAGAATTCCCGGTGGGCCGCTTCACCTTTGGGCCGGTCGAGGAATTATTTTTTTTTTTTTTTTTTTTTACATTTGTCAAATTGTCACGTTAGTTCCCACACACGTTCCGCATTCTGACACCGCAGCGCGCAGCCTCTGCATGGGTTGTACCATGAGAGGGAGTTCTCCCCTCCCCTCCCATAGAGTTGGTTGGGTCCATAGCCCGTCTTTTCCCAAACGTTTCCTCGGCTACTGCGGCACCGCCGGCGCCTACCGATAGCTGGGCCGGCCCTACTGTAACGGTACGCGTTAGGGAGGATGGATGGGAGGAAGAGGCCAGGAGGGGCTGAAAAAGCCAGGTTGAAAAAAAGAAAGGCATTGGAGGAGGATGCTGCCAAATGTGCCAAGCTTACAGATTTATTTTCAAGAGGACAAACACAAGTGGCAACAGGTAAAGAGAGATAGGCCAGAGACAATTTATATAAGACTTTGGATAGGCCTAGTAATGATTAGCATTAGCAACGCTGCAACGTAATTATTCGGCTAGTAGCGTTGTCAACCTACTCACAAGCAAAATATAAAATTTAATTAAAATATTAGCCTTTTTGTATCACCCAATACATGGCGATTCATATACTTTGCAAATATTATGCAATTTAATATTGATAACAAAACTCAAGCTTGATCTGTGTATGCAGTAAAATGACCTCTTAATTTTTTTGTAGCTTCTGAGCAGCAGATAAGCCAGTCCCCTGCTGAAAATGAGGAGGCCATGATGACTACAGGGACCGGTAGAGAGGATACCAGAGTAAACAATATGAATTAAAGTTATTTAACCCTCAGGTTGTGTTCAAAACCCTATAACACCTTTTGTGTTCCCGGTCAAAAGTGACCGGCCTACAAAAAATAGCTTCTAAATCACTTGTTATGCTATCACCCAATATTGGATTCAATCTTCAACAAATTTGTAAATATTACATAAAATATGAAAAAATTGGCACTGTTGATCACACTAGTCTACTTTAATTTTTCACCAGAAAATTTGTTTTTGAAAAACTTTTATTTTGTACAAAATGGCACATAGACACACCTGTGGTGTTCCCGGTCAAAAATGACTGGCCTACAAAAAATAGCTTATAAATCTCTCATTATACTATAATATCACCCAATATTGGATTCAATCTTTTTGTCAACTTGTTTTCTTTCAATTAGGACAGGTTTTATATTTCTATTTGCATCTGATTAATCATAGGCCTCATTTATCTAGTAGGTATCACGTTTTTTGATTAAAAAAAGCTTTTTTTTTTATACAAATAAAACTGTAAACATTAGTTCAATATGCCTCTTTGTGGAAGACATTTCAAATGCTTTCTTTCTTTCTTTCTTTCTTTCTGCTTTTGTTAATTTATCAACCTATCCTTGTGGAATAGTGGAATATTTTTTGTTAACTTCTCAGCTTAAGTGAATTATTATTTAACCTTTACATTATTTGTTGAACCATGGTATTAATAAAAAATACACAATAGTAAGAGCTGAACTGTTGCTTCATTTATCCAATTTGGAAAAAGTGCTAATTTGGAATTCCACCATGGAAAAAGAGGGCCGGTCTTGGGCCTGAAACTCCCGGGCTGAAAAGTGGCCCCACTCCGGCCCTGGATACGGGTAAGATTAGGGACAGGCTTGGTAATTACAGTAATTAGCTGTAATAACATACAGGGTTTTTATTTTTTTTTAAATAGGAGTACAATGTAAAAACGTACACAATAAGTGCATTGTGTCAATTTATTCATTTAAATGTTAGTACATAGTAGTTAAAGACACCTAATATAAAATGGGACTGAATTTTTTTATTTATACAGCACATATTTGTAGAAATGTAGTACATGTAAACTGAAAATTCACAGTTGCGTGTTGCACATATAGCCTACTGTATGCTTCCAAACTTCCAAACATTCCTATTTCATTACAATGGCAGGCCATTTGCCAATTCAGCACATTTTACAAATATTCCATGTCATAGGTATTTACGAAATATACATGCATGTCTCACACCATGAAAGAATGTTTAGAAGTTGTGAAGAGTTTGACAGTTTCACTGAGAATCAACTCATCAGTTTTGATCAACAAGCCCTGTGCATTTAGATGTTGTGCAAATTGTACTAACTCTTTTGCACATGTGCCAAAACACATGTAATTTGCTTAAATCAATAAGAAATCCAAATCTGATGTGAACAAGACACTAATTGTTCAGAGACTTTATTGTTTTGAGAAGAATAAAAAAGTCTCATTTGAGAATTTAGCCAAAGTGATAAAGAAAAACTTTACATACAGCAACTTATAGAAATAAACACGGTGTAGTTACATATGGTTGTGAAAGGTACGCTATAACCAATTCCGTTGTTGTTTTTTACTTTTAATAACCTTCTTGATTTCACTAGTTCATTTCAACTGTCATGCAGTGTGATAAATACATTTTTGTAAAAGGGGTAAATATTCCCTGTAACTTCTCAGTTCATATGAAAAGAATGTATGCAGAATAACAGTTTGAAAAATGTTGCTTTATATTGAATTACTTTAAATTGCTTGAAAAGTAGCTTTAAATGGAGTTTCATAGGATACTGTCCACAAGTATCAGACATTGTCATTCAGATGTGACATTGAGATGCCATTTTATAGCTTTAAAGCTGTGGTAGAAATCCCCCTATACACCTGACTTAATTTGACAAATGTAGCCGTCTCCACTTCAACCTGTTTGAGTCGGACAATGTTCCGTCCCTTATGAACATTATCATTTGGGAATAAGGTCTCTGGTGTTCCCCTTCAGCACTATCACTTGAGAATAGAAGTAAGATGTGCAACAGTAATCAGACAGACTCGACAATGCCTTCGAATATGCTTTAATGATGGCCGGGAGGATCTCAGACCACTTTCAGGGAGAATCCCCTCGACAAAAAGTGTACAACAGTTTTTATAGAATAGGAGCATGAAAAAGGTAACATGATTTATTACATCATTTTTCTACAATATGATTAGTTCTTTCTAAGTATAATTCAGCAAACCCTTCTGTTACTAGGTAAAAGCAAATCTGGATTATTTGATTCCTTCAGCTTGTTACTCAAGTCATGAGGATATATATTTAGACAGCTGTCAAGTTTTGTTTCCCCTTTTGTTACATATTCAGACACACTTTGGCATAAGTGTTGGGGATATTTAGTTTTCCAAAGCATATGTTAATCCTGAAACAAAAAAGGAATGTTAGTTATGATTCATTTCATAAAAAAAAATTCCTTAACAAAGCCAAGAGTTAGCATTTGACCTTAAAGTCCCTTAATATAATTTGTATTGATCTACATCAATTTAAAACACAAATGAAAACCAAAATAACTAAATAACAGTGTCACACTGCAGGACATCTGTTTACAGATCTTTTCAAGATTATATCGGACCTCTCAAATTCAGTGCCAATAAATTGTCTAAAGATCAAGATTTGTAACATTTTATTCATGGAAACCTGGGGGCAATTTTACAAGGTCTTCTATTAAGAATATTTTGACATTTTTAAACAATTATTAATTTGACTTATGTTATTCAACACAGGACGTACTAATGTAGACTACTGTATTTTCCATATTTAACTCAAAATTACATCATCACAACTGAAAACTGGATTTACATTAATGCAGCAAAAATGCACAGTAATCTTCATAATAAAATTTTAGATAAAGAAACTTGGTCTGAGAGGTCAATTTTATAGGTTACATTTCATTAGTATTATTTTTTTATTTTTTTAAATCTGGCCAGTTGCAAAGATCCTCGATCGTTTTTATTTCTCAGATGCATCCCAGACATCCAGTTTTTTGCTCATTTTCTCCTTCTTGTGCCATCATATGTGCTTCCCCAAGACGATGACTCCTTTTCAAACATGCGGATACAGTTTCTTTAATCTGCAGTGAGAACAGTTAAAACCTTTTAGTGCAGGAATATCTAATACAACAAAAAGGTTGGATCATGATGGTGAATAAAGGTCTTTGTCCTCAATATGACTAATGTGTGATGTACCTGAACTGTTTCTTTGAGAAGTAAACAGGACATGGATCCACGACAGTCAACACAAGAAACTTGAGGCTGAGAAAAATACAATAGAGCTGTGTGAAAACTCTACGATTTTTTAAAATATGTTCTACAATGACTCCTATAGGCATTTTGACTATTAAGATCCTGAGTGAGTAGAGACTTACTTACTGCCTTATTTTGGATTTCACAGTCTTCCCGATGGACACTCGGTGTCCTCTTGTCACATGAGGTGGGTTTTAATATCACATGAAGCATGCGCTTGTCAAAATTCTGTCATATAGAGAAAAGAGGTAAAGCATAAAGATGACAATCTTACATGTAGATGTTTAACTATTTTTATCAAGCACTTAAGGCAGATGCATAAGCACAGAAAACAAAATCAAAAGACATATTACAGTAAAATTATAAATTTACAGTAAAATTATAAAATGTGAATTAAATAACTTACAGCATCTAAAATCAAGGCAAAATCAAGGTGTTTTGTTCCATGTTTCTCATTGGCTAGTTTTATTGCCGTGTCAGTGATGTTTTTCTCATGTTGGCTTAGTTGATGATATTCTTTGTTTCCGTCTGTTGACTCCAGCAGTAACAGAGCGCTAAGCACAAACAGTAAACCTCTCATCTTGCACAGTAACTGATGTTCTGCGCTGTTACACTGATCTTAGTCAGAACCAGTCACTAGTGTCACGTCTACAGACCACAACAGCTGTGATTGGTCTACTTTGTAACCAGAGGCCCTCCCCAAGATGATGAAATAAGACAGAGTTTCTGCAGGTTTTATGAAGAGAAATTTAAAAGACCCTTTTCAGACAAAGTCAGGACATTTTAAAGAATTAATCAAAGGACACACTATGTCAGTAATTCAGAGTTAATAAAACCCCTTTCATTTTCTTATTAGAACATTCTGATTAATCAATCTAAATGTCTTTAGATTAGCCAATATAATATAAAGACCAGCATGACTCCAACCCAACTTACAGTATAAGGTGGTGAACCATTATAAACTAAATGCATGTCTAAAATTAGCATTGCAAATACTCTTTGGGACAAACTTTTCCCCAATTTAATATTTCAAAGCTGCAATGCAGATAAGATGCAACCGTGCGCATGTTTGTCAAGTTCCTCTATGCCGGGTTACTGACAGTTATTAAATCTGGTGCAAAAATTTTAGAATGAAACCTGAGAAAATCCCTCATGCAAGATTTAATGCAATGACGAAGTATTTAAGACTTTCTGCTCTGATTTAAGACCTTTTAAAGGCCTTGATTCACAGAAAGGTGGAGACAGACATTTAGACCTCAGATTTTGCTACTTAATGCTCATGTTCACTACTTGTTTTTCTGCTTTCAAAGTACAAATGGAAAGTTTACACATCTCCTGATAAAACATTCAATGTTTGATTTGAACTCAAAACAGCTTTATGCAAATATAAACTTTGGCTCATGGCTGCATTTAGATCCACTCCATACCTTGTTTATTTCACGTTAACCATAATTCCAGCTCCTGCTATTCTTTTAAACAGAGGACAAAGCACAAGAAAACCACCAGTAAATAAATAAATAAATAAAAAATCTCCATGTTTTGGTGCATTTCAACAAAAGCTTCCATACAGTTTCATAAAGAGAAAAGCCCCAAGTGTTATATTTGAAGAATTTATTGTTCTGGCATTTGAAACCAAGAGCATCATAACAGACTATAGACAATATTTTAAACAATAAGAGGGGGGCAAAAACAACAAAAACTGAATTTGAACAACATCTGATTGGTGGAATGGGGAGTAAACCAATGGACCAAAAAAGGAGGGAGGGGGGCATCCAGTCATTCACATTAAAGTACAGCAACAATAAAAAAAATATTCATGAGCATTTCCTTGCCTGTCCCAAGAAGGGATCATTAATAATATTAATATCAACATCGATAAAAAATAATTACAAGTTATAAAGAGAAGCCAGAACCACTGGGAAGAGTGGCTGGCGGCTGCTTCTGTGTAAGTGAGAAAGAGGAAAAGGAGAGATGGAGAGAGAGAAGAAAAGGTTATGTAGGGCAGGATGTATTTGACAGTCTATGCAGAGAGGTCACTGTTGTCAAACCGTTCCTGATCGTACACCTCAGCGATCACTTTACGACCTCCGAACCAGCGGTTGTTGAGCGCCTACGTACTAATGAAGACTACTGTATTTTCCATATTTCTCTCAAAATTACATCATTAAATTGAAACATATTGAGAAAACTGATAATTGGACAATACACATTAATCTTCATAATTAAATTCAAGAAACTTGACCTGAGAGGTCAATTTTATAGGTTACATTTCATTCGTTTTTTTTTTTATTCATATGGCCAGTTGCAAAGATCCTCGATCGTTTTTAGTTATCAGACGCATCCCAGACATCCAGTTTTTGCTCATTTTCTGCTTTTAGTGCCATCGGATGTCCTTCCCCAAGAAGATGACTCATTGATGTGGGTGGGGGAGGCAAACATGCGGATAAAGTTTCTTTAATCTGCAGTGAGAACAGTTAAAACCTTTTTGTGCAGGAATGTCTTGACAACAAATATAGGTTGGATCATGATGGTGAATAAAGGTCTTTGTCCCCAATATGTGACTAATGTGTGATGTACCTTGTCTTTTTCTCTGAGACGTAAACAGGACATGGATCCATCACAGTCAACACAAGAAACTTGAGGCTGAGAAAAATGCAATAGAGCTGTGCGAAACTGTAAGCTTTAAAAAAAAAGAAGTGTTTTTTTGTTTGGTTTTTTAAGTGTATTCTACAATGTCTACTATAGGCATTTAGACTATCAAAACCCTTATGTGATAGTGAGCTACTTACTCTTGCCTTATCTTGGATTTTACAGTCTTTCCGATGGACATTTGGTGTCGTCTTGTCACATAAGGTGGGTTTTAATATCACATGATCCATGCGACTGTAAGAATCCTGTCATATAGGGGAGCGATATATGTAAAGCATAAAGATGACAACCTTAAATGTAGGAGATGTTTAAATATTTTTACCAAGCACTTTAAGGCAGATGCATAAGCACAGAAAACAAACACAAATTACAGCAACTTGATAAAGGTTTAACATTTGAATTAAATAACTTACAGCTTCTAAAATGAAGGCAAAATCAAGGTGTTTGGTTTTTCCATATTTCTCATTGGCTAGTTGCCTTGTCAATGATGTTTTTGTCATGTTGGCTTAGTTGATGATATTTGCTTCCGTCTGTTGACTCCAGCAGTAACAGAGCGCTAAGCAGAAACAGTAAACCTCTCATCTTGCACAGTAACTGATGTTCTGCGCTGTTACACTGATCTTAGTCAGAACCAGTCACTAGTGTCACGTCTACAGACCACAACAGCTGTGATTGGTCTACTTTGTAACCAGAGGCCCTCCCCAAGATGATGAAATAAGACAGGGTTTCTGCAGGTTTTATGAAGAGAAATTTAAGACTCCTTTTAAAAGACCCTTTTCAGACCAAGTCAGGAAATTTTAAAGAATTAATCAAAGGACACACTATATCAGTAAGTTTTCAAACATACTTTTGTCATAAAAACTTGAAGCTCAATAAAACCCCTTTAATTTTCTTATTAGAACATTCTGATTCATCAATCTAAATGTCTTTATAGATTAGCCAATATACTGTAATATAAAGACCAGCATGACTCCAACCCAACTTGTAAGGTGGTGAACCATTATAAACTAAATGCATGTCTAAAACTAGCATTGCAAATACTCTTGGGACAAACTTTTCCCCAATTTAACATCTCAAAGCCGCAATGTTCAGAAAAGATGCAACTTTATCAAGTTCCTCTAAGCAGGGTTACTGACAGTTATTAAATCTAAGCCACGTGGTGCAGAAATTTAAAAAGGAAACATGAGAAAATCCCTCATGCAAGATTTAATACAATGACAAAGTATTTAAGACTTTCTGCTCTGTACTTTCTAGAATATACATTTCCTGAAGAAAATGTGAGTGGTGCTTGCAGTGGCAAAATTCGGCTCGGTTGCTATGGTGTTTCTATGGTGAAGGGTTACAAATTTAAGAATCTATTTCAGATATGCTTCCTTACATAACATCACGGTGAAGAATACTGATTTTAGCTTTTAAGGTTAAGATGTCAGCAAAGTTGCAATCTCTATTGTGTTTTAAATGAGTCAGATCACTGAGATTCTCACCTTTCGGAGCCCAGACATTGAATCGTTCACCTTTGTCTTTAATGGCTCTGGGATGGCCCTTGGAACCGGAGTTCCTGGCCAATATCAGCATTTGAATAGGTATGCTGATTAAATTGAGACTGCCGGTCTGGGGCGGTTCCTTAACCTGTATACTCATTTACATGCTTTGTTTGAATTTGTCTCCACCTTCAAAAGTCCATCCTCCTAAAATGCCTATAAAGACACCATGTAAATGTATATACTTTAGATTATGTTGGACGAAACCGCAGCCGCGCTCAAATAAAGAAACTCTTCTGTTTGAACGTGATCCCAACTGTCTCCTGGTCTCTGCTTCGATAAAAGAAAACTTTACAACAATGGGTTGCTAAGGTTTTCTGGGTGGTTGCTAGGTGGTTAATAGGGTATTCTGGGTGGTTGCTAGGCGGTTGCTAGGGTGTTCTGGGTGGTTGATATGGTGTTGCAAGGCGGTTGCTAGGGTATTCTGGGTGGTTGCTATGGTGTTGCTAGGTGGTGGTTGCTATGGTGTTGCTAGGCGGTTGCTAGGGTGTTCTGGGCGGTTGCTATGGTGTTGCTAGATGGTTGCTAGGGTATTCTGGGTGGTTGCTATGGTGTTGCTAAGTGGTTGCTAGGTTATTTTAGGTGGTTGCTATGGTGTTGCTAGGTGGTTGCTAGGGTATTCTGGGCGGTTGCTATGGTGTTGCTAGGCGGTTGCTAGGGTGTTCTGAGTGGTTGCTAGGGCGTTGCTAGTGTATTTTGGGTGGTTACTAGAGCGTTTCTAGACATTGCTAGGGTGTTCAGGGTGGTTGCTAATATATTTTTTGTGGTTGCTGGGCGGTATTAATAGGTGTTAATAGGTGGTTGGTAGTTGTCAAAGATGGTTACTATGGAGTTTTTATAGAGCTCTTAAAATCTTTAATAACGAGTGCCTTTAGGATGGCACTCGGCCTGCGGCCTTGTGCCTATGGCCGAATAGGCACGAGCATGGCATGGCAGGATCAGCATGGCTGTAGTCACAGTATTTTTACACAACAAGGATATATTCCCATTGGGTTGTTGGGTTTTCATGTTTTATGGGAACATTAGACATAATTTGTATACTGTACAAACTGTGTTATCCCCTTAGCTAACTCTAATAAAACAGTTATGGGTAGGTCATCTACGGACATGTGACGGACATATCATACCGTTCAGCCTATTATTGATTTTTATATCCACTTCCCTTTTATCCAAAGAGACGGAACTATTTGCACTGTATTTATCAGTGGGAAATACATCATGCTAACATAATCTGTCATATAGGCCTACTGTGGCTCACATTAATGGGGTCACTTGCAAGTCGCAGCAGCACGAATTTCGTGAGCAGCAACATATTCTGCTTCAAATATTGTGCATAGTTAACAGTGAGTGGTGGTTTCTTATTATAGTGCATTTGTCCGTGCCGCACTCGTACTGACTCTTATGGCGCTTTTCCATTACCAGTACCAGCTCAACTCGACTCGACTCGACTCGGCTCGCTTTTCGCTCCGTTTTCCATTGCAGATAGTACCTCCACAATAGTACCTGGTCGTCATAGCGACGCCGCAGGAAACTGCCGTGACTTAATCTTTTACGCGAGACACACCCGCTACCCACACACACAGGACAATGGAGGAAATCGAGTGTATGCTGTTTTTGAATGTTTTTGTTTTTGCTGTTTTTTATTCAGGATACTCCGTCTGGCGCGTGCAATGATGACGCAGTGAATAGTGACGATTCTTTCCGACCAATCAGCAGTCTGCCATGTTTTCACGTCACATTTTAGTATCACCTCAGCTCGCTTATGGCGCTTTTCCACTACACAGTACCAGCTCGCCTCGGCTCGGCTCGGCTCGGCTCGACTCGACTCGACTCGGCTTTGTTTGGTTTTCCACTGTGTAAAAGTTGTACCTGTACCCGCTTCCAGGTACTTTTTTATACTAAAATGTGACGTGAAAACACGACAGACTGCTGATTGGTCAGAGAGAGTCGTCACTATTCACTGCGTCATCATTGCACGCGCCAGACGGAGTATCCTGAATAAAAAACAGCAAAAACAAAAACAAAAACATCCAAGAACAGCATACACTCGATTTCCTCCATAGTCCTGTGTGTGTGGGTAGCGGGTGTGTCTCGCGCATCTCGCGTATAAGATTAAGTCACGGCAGTTTCCTGCGGCATCGCTATGACGACCAGGTACTATTGTGGAGGTAGCTACTATCTGCAATGGAAAACGGAACGAAAAGCGAGCCGAGCCGAGTCGAGTCAAGTGGTACTCGATGCAAAGCCAAATGGGAGGAGCTAGCTCCAGCTTCACCCCGCTGGATTTAGTGGGTGGGGCCGCGCATGGGCAGGTTAACTTTCTCGCTATCAAAGAGTTACGTCACGTTGCATTCCGGGAAGGCGCCGCCATTTTAGGTGGTAACTCTATCAGTTGCCATGGTTACTTCTACAGTGAGGCCAAGATAAATAGCAAAAGAGAGAGAAAAGATCAGCTTGATATGCATTTGCATTTTAGCGATATGCCACAGTTTCTTGGGAAGATATGGAGAAGGAAAAAGCTTAAAGAAACGGCCTATCACGTTAATGACGTAGCCTACGACGTTGCAACCCAGTCTCACGTCAGTTCGTGATATGGTCACGTAATTTAATCTATTGATTCCTGTCTATGATTGATTCATGCCACGGACACGTTTATTTCGTTATTTTCGTAATACCAGCACGTTTTTTAAACTAATGTATTTTCAATGGGAAGCGTCTTTCGTGATCACAGCACGATTCTTTCTGCCTGTCGGCTGCAGCAGAGAAGCTGTTTAATCAACATTTATTCACGAGATCTTATCTTATGGTTTATGTATTTTTTAATGTTATTATTTCGGTCTAATTGCCTGGGAAGCTGGATTGCTTTGCTTTTTATTGATATTTTAAAATGATATTTTATCAGTAGGAAATCGCGCTGAAGAAGTCTCGTTCCGAACACATCGCGATATTTGGCATCACTAGTTCATGTGTGTCAGATGTTGGTAAGTAGTAAATAGCCTACCTAAATACGCTGTCCAAATAATGCGTGATATAATGTTTTTTTCTGTTTGTCGATATTAAAGGAGAACTTGGTAACTTTTTTAACTTAATAAAACTGTCTAGAAATCATTTGGATGGTTAAACAACCTGTTCTGGTGATATTGGTGACTTTCCCCGCTCCCCCCAGCGTTCCCAGGTGGAAAACCAACCTTGCAACTTGCGCACTGCCGTCCCGGCAAAGTGAAATTGGAAGTCTCGTGAGAAGCGAGAACTAGAACGAGAACGAGCGCGAAACACAAATTGCTTTACGGCAATTCGACATAAACACACACGCATGTATGATGTATTACCAGATTACTCACCTCGGTAGACATAGTTCCACACGATACAGTTGGCTTGCTCCGATCAAAACAAACGCACATGAGCAGCGGTAGAGAGGGGGAGGAGGCCGCCGCAAGTGAGTTTTTTACGACTGTGTTGTGAAATATACGCCCCCCCCACAGCTGTAGGGGGAGCTCGTGGGGAAAACATGCGACAACAAAAGGGAAAATCAGCGAAGAAGTGACTAGAGTTCGCTAGAGTTACAGAGTTCTCCTTTAATCTGCCATTATATCTGCCATCTCCACGGAGACTTTGCGTTTCATTGCTTTCTAATTCAAAATAGGGTGATTAAACACTGTCTGTCACGTGACGTGCTATAGGCCTAGATATTCATATCAGATTAAAAATAGTACAATTACTGTAGTTACAAAGTTTTATTTGTAGTAGAAGCACAGTAAAAACAACACTTACCATGCTTTTACCACAGTAACATTAGTTTTACTGTGATAGTAAAAAGACTAATCACAAAACTTACCACGCTTTTACCACACTATTGGTAGTTTTAATGTGATACTTATTGTAAATGCACAGTAACCACAACACTTTTACCACAGTAACCTTAGTTTTACTGTAATTGGTGTAGCAAAGGATAGTAATCACAAAACTGACCATGCTTTTACCTCAGTATTGATAGTTTTAAAGTGATATGTGTTGTAAATGCATATTAACCACAACACTTGCAATGCTTTTAATGCTTTATAATGTAACATCCAATATTTGTAAGGTAAATCAGTACTTTTTCCTTTAAATAATCCTATATATTATACATAATGATATTTTCTTTTCTCTTTTTTCAGCTGAAAAGACCAAAAGGACCTTTCGGACTCAGTCAGCCCATTATTGTATGAGGAGAAGTAAACGGAGGAGACGGACAGCTGCAAAGGCAAATATTCACAATGGTATGTGTGTGTTGGTTTTAACCCTAAATCAAACATTTTATCAAGCATTTGTTGTTTCTTAAAACTTTTCTCACAAAACCCATATCCCAATCAGTACAAACATAGTCTGAAAGTCTTAATGATTCACAAGATTTAACAAGTTGTCAAATTCGTATGATACTCGTACATAATCCTGCAGCTTTTACTCCTAGTGCTGTCATTGGCTACTGCCTCAATTCCTGTACATATTTATCGCGGTATTTGTAAATCAGTTGCGCCACTTCTTGGAAAGTTGTCGGATGTCACACACACTGTCAGAAAGTTTATATTAATTGCAAATTGGTCCCCGTCCGTTTATGTTCCAGTGATACATGATGTCTCTCCACACCTCATAACCTACCTCTGTTTGCAAGAGTGGAAAAGCTTATCTGACTTGTCACATAATAATAATAATAATAATAACTTTGACTTTTATAGCGCCTTTCAAGAAACCCAAGGCCGCTTTACAAGGGGTGGGAACTGGGGGAAGTTAGAGACCAAAGGCCTCTGTGAACAAGTATGCCTTGAGGTGCTTTTTGAAGGACAACAGTGTGGGGGCATGACGTATGTGGAGAGGTAGTTTGTTCCAGAGGGTGGGGGCAGAAACACAGAATGCTCTATCACCAAAGGTCCGTAGCCTGGTGCGAGGAGTGGCAAGCTGGTCCTTGTCAGAGGATCGCAGGGACCTTGGCTGTGAGCAACGGTGGAGGAGATCTGCGAGGTACTGGGGTGCAAGTCCATGGAGTGATTTGTAGGTTAGGAGCAGAATTTTGTATGAAATGCGGGATTTGACAGGGAGCCAGTGAAGCTTCTTGAGTGTGGGGGTGATGTGCTGCCATGGCTTCGATCGTGTCAGGACCCTGGCAGCTGAGTTTTGGACATACTGCAGTCTATCCAGGGTCTTACTGGGCAGTCCATACAGTACACCATTGCAGTAGTCCAAGCGGGATGTGATGAAGGCATGGATGAGTGTTTCAGTCACAGAGTCAGAGAGTGATGGCCGGAGTCTGGAGATGTTTTTGAGGTGAAAGAACGCCGACTTGGTGGTGGTTTTGATATGGGCCTGGAGTGAGAGTATGGGGTCCAGGATGACACCAAGGTTGCGTACCTCTGGGGATGGCCTGATGGTATAGCCATCCACAACCAGGAAAAGATCACCAACCTTCTTAGCCAGTGATGGGGGGGCCACCACCAAGAGCTCCGTCTTCTTATTATTAAGTTTGAGTAGGTTGGCAGTCATCCAAGTTTTTATTTTATGCAGGCAGTCGACAAGGGATATGGGAGGAAGCTGAGCCGAGGGTTTGGTGCTTATGTAGAGCTGTGTATCGTCAGCATAGCAGTGGAAACTGAGTCCATGGTGACGAATGATTTGACCAAGGGGGAGCATGTAAATAGTGAACAGAAGGGGGCCAAGTACCGATCCCTGGGGCACACCATGATTGACTGGAGCAGGGGTTGAGTTTGAGTCTTTGATGGTGATGTATTGTTTCCTACCGGAGAGGTAAGACTGAAACCAGGAAAGAGCAGAGTCAGTGAGTCCTAAGTATTCATGAAGGCAGTTGAGGAGGATGGCGTGGGAGACAGTATCAAAAGCCGCAGAGAGGTCCAGGAGGATGAGGAGACTGATGAGGCCATTATCGGCAGCTGTAAGGAGGTCATTCATGATTTTGATGAGGGCGGTCTCGGTGCTATGGTGGGGTCTGAAGCCAGATTGGAAGGGTTCACAAAGCTCATGGTGGGACATGTGTTGCTGTAGCTGAACCGCCACAGCTCTTTCCAGAATTTTACTGAGGAAGGGAAGGTTGGATATAGGGCGGTGGTTGCTGGGATCATCCGGGTCCAAGCCAGGCTTTTTCAGTGTGGGGATCACCACAGCAGTTTTGAAGCTGGTGGGGACCACCCCTAGTACCAGCGAGCTGGTGATGATACTAGCCATGGCAGGGCACAGAGTAGGCAAACATGCCTTTACCAAGGTAGTAGGCATGGGGTCCAGCTTGCAGAAGGTGGACTTAGCTTTAGACACCAGGTCCATGACTTGGTTGTGTTCCAGGGTGGCAAAGGAGGAGAGAGAGCACTGTGGTGGGTGGACTGAGGCAGTTGAGTTTAAGTCCAGCGGTTGATGGGCAGGAATGGACGGAATTCCTGTCTGGTGAAGCTGCTGATAAATGGTGTCCACCTTTTCCTGAAAAAACCTGCTGAATTCTGAGCAGAGTTCAGCAGCATCAGAGGGTTGGGGGGCATCTGGGGGGCGGAGAAGACGGTTAATCGTTGAGAAGAGACGCTTGGGATGGTTCTGTTGATTATTGATGAGAGTGGAGTAGTATGATGTTTTTGCCTGAGAGAGAGCTTTTTTGTAGTCCCTGACATGGTCTTTGAAGATCTCGTGATGGACAACAAGGCCAGATTTTTTGTGCAGTCTTTCAAGCCGCCGCCCAGCCGCTTTCATGAGGCGGAGCTCAGGGGTGAACCAAGGAGCTGGCTGGGTGAAGGAGATGGACCGGGTCTTCAGAGGGGCTACTGCATCCAGGCTCAGAGAGAGGGCGGTATTGTAGTGCTCCACAAGGCCATCTGCAGTATGGCAGGTAGGATGCGAGGCAAGGTGTGTTGCAAGCATGTTTGACAGCGTGGGTATGGACACGCGCCTGATGTTCCTGAATGTGATTGTTCGTTTAGCACGGTGCTTAGGTTGTGGCATCGGTACAGAGAACTGGACGGCATGGTGGTCCGACACAGCGAGGTCAAGGCACTCGAGGTGAACAGGGGTTAAGCCAAAGGTACACACCAGGTCCAAGGTATGCCCTTTGACATGTGTGGGACCCTGCACATGCTGTGACACATTGAAACAGTCCAGGAGAGACAGGAACTCAGCAGCAAAAGGGCAACTGCTAGAGTCCACATGGATGTTAAAATCTCCCATAATGATGGTGGACGGGGACATGGGGCAGACAGCTGTGAGTAACTCAGACATGACATCAGATACTCGATTATTTTGTCATAATCAGATCAGTTACACTGCTGATAACTGTCCCGTTTGCATGTAAATCATTTTCATATGATTATTGCTTGCTATTAAAGACATACTTTTATTCATAGAAATGCCCACATATCAGTGAACTTATAACATAAAAATGCTTTTAACATTTAATTATGCAACACTCTTTACAGAAAACATATCCTACAGTTATTAACTGACTATTTGCAAGTAATGTATTAAAATTACCTTCCTTTCTGTTTTGCAGGATTACTTAGTCCTTTTTTTAAAGCTCTACCAATATCAAACTCAACAGCTCTTTTAAGAGCCAACCATTACAAGAGCTACTAGTGAGTCGTGGCGAATCTTGCCGGGATCAGCCCTTCCCAGGTAAAGTTTCTAGAATATTGCAATCAGTATTTACTCATCAAATGTTCTCTCCTGAATCGTATGGTAAATTAACTTATTTATAACTGTCTTCATTTATGTTTCAAGAACAATAGTTATTGCACATAGAGTAAGTCGAGACTTTCTTGTTTTACAGCAGAGAAGGAAGACCAGTCCTTATATCAACGCAAGCTAATCGAATAAGTCCTTTGTTTCGGGTGAGGAAGGAACATCTGGTGCCCAAAGAAGACAGAAAGGTGCTCGAGTCCATTGGTATGTCTTGTATTGAAACAATGCTGTAATATGTAGTACATAATTTGATGTTGACAATTTTACATTGTACAGGTTATCACTTGGTTTTTGACCAAGTGAAGCTCTTGAAACAATTGACAGAAGAGTATGTTGTCTGGAAAGAAATCAAGCATCACTGGCAAAGGCTCAAAAGAGACCATGCCTTTCTTAAAAATCTTTTAAAATAGGTTGCTGTTGATATAACTGTTTTTGTTCAGTACTTAGCTTATATTATGTGCTGCAATATTAAATATATATATATATATATATATATATATATATATATATAATACTTCAATGTGTATATTATATAATGTACTGACTGCTGCTTTGTAAATTTATGTAAGGAACAGGCAACTCTGGCCCTTTGCATTC
Source organism: Leuciscus leuciscus (assembly GCF_965113295.1). Classification (NCBI taxonomy): domain Eukaryota; kingdom Metazoa; phylum Chordata; class Actinopteri; order Cypriniformes; family Leuciscidae; genus Leuciscus; species Leuciscus leuciscus. The sequence continues at coordinate 29,909,967 of NC_138730.1, forward strand.
TACTTTTTGAGGTTGAGAGTCAACCTCCAACCCTAATCGAGCACATCTGAAAATTTGAACCAAAGTCTTCAGGTTTACTTATAGACAATAGGCAGGAGGGTTTGAGGTTGGAGCTAAATCTGCAGGACAGTGGACGCTGAGGTTTAACAAATCGTGCCCACGGATTAATAAACCGTACCCACGAGTTTCTAATCCGCCAGAGTAAACCATCACTGCTTTAAATAAAGCAGAACATAAGCTGACCCGACTGTCCATTAAACAACTTCATTTGAATGGTTTGTGTTTTTTGTTTTACTTTCAGACCAGCAGTTTAGACGAGGAAGAAGAACACGAACATGATAGAGACGTACAGGGAAGAGCAAGAAACCAGTTTAGCTGTGATAATGAATCATTATTTTCCAACACAATATCAAATCTGTTTTCTGTAGGTGACTGAATATGATTCTCTGGCACTCGTTTTGTGGCTTCAGCAGCTGTGAATGGATTCATATGATGTTAACGTATTTTTTAAGACACATTTTTATTTATCTTGAATCTCATTTTTCTTTATGCTACTTTATCAACTTTATGCTTTGTCCTCCAATAAAGTGTTGTTTAATAAAGTATGGTGACTATTGTGTATTGAAAGTGGTGTTTGGTACAGTAAATATACATTTTTATTTGATAAATTTTAATTTCTTATTTCTTTAGTTTAATTCATTTAAAATAACTAAATATAATTAATAACTTATAAATAACTACATATAATTAAAAATAATAATAATTACAACTAGCCTGTTGGAGTATGCTTTTACTTTTACAAAAAGGGCAGATTAGGTACCTAGTCTTATTATTTTTTATTTCATAAATTAATCAGATGATTTAGATTAATTCACAAATAACACACACGTAAATGCGGTGGACAAAAAATAAATAGGGGTGCACTAAGCTTTCACATTGCCTTTTAAGTCTAGTAATTTACATAATCATAGCAGACGCTTTTGTCCAAAGCAGCTTTAAAAGTGAGCTCCTCCCATTTGGCTCTGCATCGAGCACCATCCCAGTCGAGTTGAGCTGGTACTGGTAATGGAAAAGCGCTATTAGAACCTCGCCGGAGGTGGTACGAAAAAAGTAAAGGTACAACTTTTACACAGTGGAAAACCAAACAGAGCCGAGGCGAGCCAAGGCGAGCTGCTACTGTGTAGTGGAAAAGCGCCATTATTCTGCCTGACAGAAAGAACCAGTAGCACCTCAATGCAGTACACGAGATCCGGGGGGCAGAGTTGGATCCAGATATAAGGGGTGGAGATTGGTAGGTTTAGGGGTGGGTTTAGGGATTAAGGGGTGGAGATGGGTAGGTTTAGGGGTAGGTTCAGGAATCAGGGGGTGGAGATGGGTAGGTTTAGGTATATGTAAGGTGGATCTCATCTAGATCCGACTCCTCCCCGTGGATTTCATGTTCTGCAGTGAGGACCATCTCGAAAGAAAAGCTGGTAGCTTACTGAAGGCGGAGCGTTTTGACCAATCAAATTAAAGGGGCGTTTCAGCGCCGCCCACGTGTGCAAAGGAAATATCGAACCCATAAACCGAGTAGTACGGAGCCCGGGAAGTCACCTGTGGGAGAAAAAATAAATAAAAATCCGTGGCGACGGTTTTGCAATCCGTCCGCTCAGTTTATAAACCGTACTCATAAATTCTCAAACTGTTCCCTCGGTTTAACAAATCGTGCCCACGGATTAATAAACCGTACCCACGAGTTTCTAATCTGCGCTCTCAGATTTGTAAACCGTGCCTTCAGTTTTTGCAATCTGTACCCACAAATTCATAAACCGTGCCCACACTTTCACAATCCGTTCGCACGGGTTTGTAATCTGTACTCACGGATTTGTGGCTCACTCTCATTTTAGAAGAACACGTTGTTAATGAATCTTATTGTATATTGTTTTATTGAATATTAAGGGGAATACATCAAATTGTCTTAACTGCGTCTGCATGCTTAAAGGAGAACTCCGGTCAATTTTAACATTGAGCTAATTTTTTTTGTAAATATGGAGTGCTGTCAGTAGCCTAAAATGTAATAATAATTTTAACAATAATTATTATTATTATTATTATTTGAGTTAATAACTATAAATGAGTTCACTTAAGACAGTATTATGTTTATCATAAAATAATTTATGAATGTTTTATTTTCAAGCAAAAATTATGCAAAAAATGTATGCCTATTTTATCCAAAACTGTAAAAGGTTAGGTTATAGCCTATAATAATAAAGCATTGATAAATTATTTGATGACAAACATATTACTGTATGACTAGGTGAACTCGTTTATAGTTCATTTATAACTCAAATAATAATAATAATAATAATTATTATTATTATTACATTTTAGGCTACATATTTAGAAGACGCTTTTGTCCAAAACGTACAAAAAAGGAACAAAGCAATTCGTCAAATATCAGTCATAATAGCCTACAGGTTAGAAAATAATAATAAAGTGCTAAGATTATCACAAATAAACAAAAGATTTTGATGCACGTCATTCATATTAAATCGTATATTCCACCCATACCCGCTACAATTGAGAATCACTTTAAACATGCAGACGCAGTTAAGACAATTTGATGTAGGCCTATTACACTTATTACACAATAAAACAATATACAATAAGATTCGTTAACAACGTGTTCTTCTAAAATGAGAGTGAGCCACAAATCCGTGAGTATCCTACACAGGGCCGGCTCTAGGTTATTTGGTGCCTAAGGCGAGAGTGAAATTATACATTGATACTTATTAAAGCTACTATTAAAGTTATCAGTCAAGAGCAGTGAGTGATTTTCTCTTTGCATTTTGTTGTTTTATTCAAATTATCATAAATTCAAATTATCATAATTTACTCTCTCAAGTTGTTTTAAACTCGAATAAGTTTCTTTCTTCTGTTGAAAATAAAAGTTATTTGGAAGAATGTGGGTAACCAAACAGTTGATATACCCCAGTGACTACCATAGTATATTTTTCTCCTATGGAAGTCAATGGGGACCAGCTATACTGTTTTGATAGCCACATTCTTCAAAATATTAATATTAGAAAAATATTAGAAACTATTAGAAGGAAATGAAAACAGGTTTGGAACAACATTACAGTGCGTAAATGATGAGATAATTTTTATTTTTGGGTGAACTATCCCTTTAAGGACAAGCAGCAGCGTGTTTACTATTACTACTGTCTCTTTAAGAGCTGCGCGCGACGCGTCAAATATACACGCAGAGGACAAGCAGATTTTCTCAAGTTTGCTTTCACTTTAGACATAACCGACTTTGTTTATGTAAACCTTGTGTGTATTTGACAGTATTAGCACAATAAGACTCGAAAGATAACTTAGTCCAGTATCCAGGCGCTGGTAGACAGGCTTTTAGTGCATGTGAGCTTTAAGGCCCTTTCACACCGGATGCGTAACGAAAAAGCGAAACGAAAAAGCGAATAGTTCGTGTGCGAATAGTTCGCATCAAAACCATTCACATCAGCCGCGACGCGAATTTGCGACGTCTGTGACGTTCAGAGAGCTTCAACATTCCCAAACTTTCGCGCGAATCGCGCCGACAGCTGAGAAAACATGGACACTTCATCATCATCATCATCCAGTCATAGTCATAGCATCCAGTGAAGACGAGCTTTTCATTTTATTTAAAAGACAGAAAAGAAGGTTTTGGGTGCAGCCAATCTTACAGAACAGAGAGTCTGAAGGGGAGTATGTTTATGTGCACAGTTTTTTGTTTTTTGCGTCTTCAACTAAACACAGTGCGTTTTGTAATGTAACTACACATTACATGTTACACACGAAGTAAGTAAGTTAAAAATCATTCGACTAGAAACTGTAGATATCACACAAAGAATGTATAGTATACTAAAAGCAGCCCTAAATAGTGTCACTACATTTTGTTAACTTACGTGTTCAAAGTAAACACGGTCTCTGTCTCTATCTTTGACGATAATAGTGTTAGCTTTGTATCCCAAATGTAGTTTGGCCTGCTAGCCTACACAGCACAGGACTATATGACTAAAACTATCACACAACAAACTCACAGTCAAGATAACCGAGTTGGTTGGCAATGCTACGCCACACATTGTCTTTCAAATCGTTGTCCTTGTAGTATGTGATTGGCTGAAGCATTCTGTCGCCGCAAAAGTAAAAAAAAAAAAATCGACATCGAAGCGAATAAAATAAAAGTCGTTTTTTCGCCGCTGCGCATTCGCGTTCGGTGTGGAAGCACTCATTACACAAACAGCTGATCGAAAAATAAAACCATCGCGCGAATGATTCGTGCGTCAAAATCGCGTCCAGTGTGAAAGGGCCTTTACATGTACGTGCTGAGAAACGCACACGTTAGAACAGCGCATCAGCACGCGAATTAAATGTTTAACCGACAAGGCATTAAAGCACATGCAAATATGAACTTTTGTGAACTACGTCGCGTTGTTCAGTATGTTGGGACAGAGGCGCCAGAACAGATATAATGCACGATTCTACGATATTTCTTCAAAAGCAGATCGTGGAGACATTTTAATCGTCCACTGTAGTATATAGTGCCGCGCACATATACTAAGGTTAAATAGTGCCCGCTCAGAGGCGGAGGGATTGATATATGTGTTGTGGTTGTTGGAGCTTGTTGTCAGCGCAGCTGCTGTGATTAAATGCAAACAACTTACCTGTTGTCATCCTTCCACTCGCCACGATGCACGTTATAAAAGGTTATTAAAATAAACTACTACATGGTGTCAGAAGCTGGTCCAGTGCGCCGATAAAAAAAAAAAAAAATTTTTTTTTATTTTGCCCAAGTTAGACACGGACTTTTACTAAGGGCTAAGCTAGCGTCAGCGAGCAGGCAGCTACGCTCGAGAGCGGGGAAGAGATGGAACAGTTCAAACTACCGTCCCCGCTGGTGCTAACAGGCAATATAAGTGAAAACTGGAGAAGATGGGAACAACGCTTTCAAATATACATGACTGCAAGTGGTGCTGACGGAAAGGAAGCTAAAGTACAGGTAGCTATCTTACTGCATGCACTCGGAGAAGATGCTCTCGAGGTATACAACACACTAGACGTTGTACAAGCAGATGAAGCAGAGCTAACAGTGGATGATATTTTATATGCATTTAAAGCATATTGCCAGCCAAAGAAAAACACAGTGTTTGAAAGACATCAGTTTTGGGCTCATCCCATGTCAGAGTCAGTCACCATTGAGAAATATGTGACTGAGTTGAGACAGAAAAGCAAAGACTGTGAATTTGGTGCATCAGAAAATGACATGATCAGAGACAAGATTGTGTTCAGTTTGAATGATCCACGGCTCAAGGAAAGGCTGTTAAGAGAGTCAGATCTCACGCTGGAGAGGGCGATCGACATTTGCAGAGCAGCGGAGACTGCCAAAGCACAAATACAAGCAATGAGTACTACAACACAAGAGAGAGCAATACATGCAGTGAACAAGACCAAAGGTAAAGACAACCAACAATGGAAACAGGGACGAAAACTACAAGTCCAGAGTGACAGCAGGAAAATAAAGGATCAAGTGTGCAGGAAATGTGGAAAGTCACATCAACCAAGGCTTTGCCCAGCATTTGGAGTCTCGTGCCGAAAGTGTGGTAAGCTCAATCATTACGCAAAGATGTGTGAGACTACAAAAGCAACACATAAGATGAAAATGCATGATTTGAGCTCAGAAATAGACACACTTTTCATTGGGACAGTGAATATTGACCAAATAAGCACTAAAAGAGACAATTCATGGTATGCAGACATAGATGCTGGAGACATGTCTGTTAAGTTTAAGCTAGACACAGGAGCAGAAACAAATGTACTACCGCAGGCTGTGTACAAAACACTGAAGAGAAAAGCCAGGCGTGAAAAAGGAATAAACTTGCAACTAAAACCGACAAAGACTGTGTTGGTGGCGTACGGTGGTGTTAAGCTGAAACCAGAAGGGACAATCTCACTGGAGTGCTCCAATGCCAAAACCAAATCCAACCTGCTGTTCTATGTGTCAAACCACTCAGACACAGCTATCCTAGGCAAGGATGCATGTGAAGCGTTAGGTCTGATAAAGAGGATGGACATTGACACGCTCGAAGTCAAGTTCCCAACTACAAAAGAGGAGCTGCAAAAACAACATGCGAGTGTCTTTGAAGGACTTGGTGAGTTCTCAGGTGAACATCACATCCACATTGACCCTACAGTCACTCCTGTCATACATGGCTGCAGGAAAATACCACTGGCAGTTATGGACAGACTGAGAGACACGCTTGATGACCTGCTAAAAGCAGACGTTGTTGAACAAGTGACTGAGCCAACGACATGGGTCAATAGCCTTGTAGTCACAGAAAAGAAAGACAAGAAGAAGCTGAGGGTTTGCCTAGACCCTACTGACTTAAATAAAGCTATTTTGAGACAGCATTACTCTATTCCCACAGCAGATGAGGTGTTATGTAAACTAGCTGGTAAGAAAATCTTCACAGTGCTGGATGAGAAAGACGGCTATTGGCAAATAAAGCTGGACAAGGAGTCGTCGCTACTGTGCACTTTCAACACGCCATGGGGGCGCTATAGGTTTAAGCGCCTACCATTTGGAATCAAGTCGGCGAGTGAAGTTTTTCAGCAACGCAACTGCGAGACATTTGGGGACATCACGGGTGTTCACATAATTGCTGATGACATGATTATCGCTGCATCCACAGAAAAGGAACACGACGAAATACTGCAAAAAGTGATGACTAGAGCAAAGGAGGCTAACGTCAAATTCAACAAAGAGAAGATCCAATACAAGGTGAACAGTGTTAAATACATGGGTCATGTTGTGACCTCAGAGGGTGTTAAAGTAGACGATGCAAAAGTTAAGGCAATAGTTGACATGCCATCACCCACAGACAGACCGGCTCTGCAACGAATGCTTGGGATGATCAAGTATCTCTCACAGTACATACCTGGAGAAGCCACAGCCACAGCGCCACTGAGACAGCTGCTGAGAAAGGACAGTGCTTGGCAATGGCAACACGAACATGAGGAAGCTGTAAAGAGTCTAAAAAATGCGCTTGTAACAGCCCCTGTTCTCAAATTCTTTGACCCAAAGAAAGCTGTCGTGATACAAGCAGATGCATCCAAGGACGGTTTAGGCGCATGTCTAATGCAAGATGGACATCCCATCGCCTATGCATCCAGAGCTCTAACTGACACAGAGAAAAACTATGCACAGATAGAGAAGGAGCTTCTGGCTATCGTGTTTTCAGTGAAGCGCTTTCACCAGTACGCCTATGGAGTCAAGGTTAATGTGCAGTCGGATCACAAACCTTTGGAAACGATCCTGAGAAAGCCACTGGGAACAGCTCCGTCCAGACTACAGCGGATGCTACTTCAGCTGCAACGCTACGACCTGAATGTAATCTACACGCCAGGTAAAGAGTTACTGATCGCAGACACACTCTCACGAGCAACTACACATGAGCAACAGAGTCAATGTGACATTTTTGACGAAAAAGTGATCTATGCTCTTGAGCCAACAGAGGCCCTAAGCCCAGAGACCCTGGTACAGTTAAAGTTTGAGACACAAAACGACGTCATATTGCAAACGTTGCTGGACATTCACAGGCAGGGCTGGCCACATCACAGAAAACAAGTCGACAAAAAGGTGATACATTACTGGCCTATTAGGCACTCTGTGTCAATAAGAGAAGGAATAATGTTTGCAGGAGACAGAATTATTCTACCAAGTAAAATGAGGTCAGACATGTTACAGAGGCTGCATGTGGCACACCAAGGCATGCAGCGCACCAAAGCTCTGGCCAGAGTACACTGGTATTGGCCAGGTATGACAAGAGACATTGAAAAAATGGTTGAGGAATGTGCAACTTGCCAGCAGTTCCAACCTCGCCACCAGAGGGAGCCGATGATCTCTCATGAAATCCCAGAGCTTCCTTGGCTGAAAGTAGGAGCTGACATATTTGAAATCAGTGGTCAGTCATTTCTTCTGGTTGTAGATTATTTCTCCAAATACCCGGAAGTACTAAACATAAGAGACAAGACAGCACACACAGTCATTAACAAGATTAAATCGGTATTTGCCAGAGTGGGAATACCTAAAGAGATTGTGTGCGACCTTTTGCAAGCCAAGAAATGAGAAAGTTTGCCACAGCATGGGGAATTAAGCTCACTCACTCCAGCCCAGGCTATGCGCAGTCAAATGGCCTGGCCGAGAGAACAGTGAAGACTGTTAAGTACCTGTTAAAGAAGGCCAAACAAACCAACACTGACCCATTTCTGGCACTTCTAACTCTCAGGAACACACCCGTCACAGGTATGGGCTATTCTCCAGCACAACTGCTTATGGGCAGGGTCCTGAGAAGCACTTTACCCAGCTCAAGCACAGTGCTGCAACCTGCAGTACCAACTAATGCACATTCTACTCTTCAGGACCTCCAGCGAAGACAGCGTGCTTATTACAACAGAGGCACAAAGAAACTTCCGGTGCTGCCGCTTGGTGGGACTGTTCACATGCAAACTGAACGAGGATGGCGTCCTGCTGTTGTCAAGGCGAAATGCGCTGAACCACGGTCCTATGACATAGTGACATCATCTGGACAGCAGTACAGGCGCAACAGGAGACACCTGAGGAAGACACCCAGTAACATTCAGGTGTATACTGAACCGGACTGTCTCGATGATGAGCAAGACAGCACCCCAGATGCTCCTACCGGTGCTGATGAGACTGCATGTATGGAGCCTTCTCCTCCTCCACAAATGGGTCAAACCAGAAGCGGCCGAGTTATTAGGCCTCCAGTTAGATTCAGAGACTATGGCCGTTTCTCAATATGCGTTCTTGTCTGTACTTGCGTTCTTGTGGACTTGTGAAACGTCATCAGTCGCTGCCCAAGTACCGTCCCAATACACAAGTTTGCATTTTGGCAAGAACGGTTAAAAATCCCGGAAGTGTTCTTGACACGCCCATTTTACCGAGGATGCATTGGTTGGTAACTTGTGTGAACTTGACGGCAGAAATATCCCAGCATTCATTTCGGCATTCGAGGAACGAGAGGTCAATACAGCAAGTCGTTTTTCTACAATTTCATCGCTAAATTCACTTCTGAGAACATTTGATGCGAGAAATCAACTGTGTAGATTTCAAATATTGGCATTTTTCGAAAATGCGCTCAAACGTTTTCGGAAGTGAGAATCTTCAGCGTAGGTAGCTTTATTGTTATGAATATACATTACATAGTGTACAGTTGTAGAGTAATCCCTTGAGCTGAGGGGTAGGCTTGGGCGATAAAGCATGGCTGTTACCGTCAATAATTCTCGTTATGTTTGGGCACTGCAGACGGCGTCTGTGCGGGGGTGTTATTGCGCAATACCAGCAAGAACACATCGTCTCAAACTGTCAGCGGCGTTCTGTGTGCTCGTCACCTTGTGAGTTCATTCTTCCAAGAACAACTAGCAAGAGCGTTCTCCCCAAGAACACAAGTCCGTTCTTTGCATTCTTGGTTTTGAGAAACACCCTATGTGTTAAGCCAATAAGTGCATACAATATTGGGCTGATGTTGTGTTTATAAAAAAAAAAAAAGAAAAAAAAGGGAAACAGTAGATCTGCAATGACATGTTCAGTTTAAGTTGAATGTATCCCTGATTGATACACATTGAAATATTGTTTCAGCTAAGCTGCATTTTACATCTTATCTGCTAAAGATAAACTTTTGATTTTGTTTGTTATAAGAAAGGAGGATGTAGTATATAGTGCCGCGCACATATACTAAGGTTAAATAGTGCCCGCTCAGAGGCGGAGGGATTGATATATGTGTTGTGGTTGTTGGAGCTTGTTGTCAGCGCAGCTGCTGTGATTAAATGCAAACAACTTACCTGTTGTCATCCTTCCACTCGCCACGATGCACGTTATAAAAGGTTATTAAAAGAAACTACTACAGTCCACGATCAAAAATCGTCATATCGCACACCCCTAATTTAAAGCGCTAAAACCAGCTGTCAGCCGATGTTTTCGCGCCACTCCCGGTTGCTGAGCAACGCACGTGAGTTTGACAGCTGCCTGTCAGAGTGACTCAGTCGTTTTTTAGGATTGTAATATAATCTAGTAAAAGAAATGGACAAATACAAGCAGTGTGTGGACAGTGCACAGTAAAAGTGTACAGCGTGTGCGCAGCTTTCATAATACGATACATACATTTAATTATTTATTTATTTTTTATTCTGCAATTTTGCACCCCGTCCAGCAGATGGCGCCCCAGGCGACCGCCTGTGTCGCCTGTCGGCAAAGCCGGCCCCCCCTGATCCTACAGATTACAAACCCGTGGGAACTAGGGTGACCAGAAAAATTCGGGACAGTCCCGAAATCGAAACTATTGTCCCGAATCCCGAATCTGGCCCTAATTGTCCCGAAAATTATACTAAAGCAAAATCTTGAGTAGTTATTGTCTTATAAACATTAAAAACTGTCTGCGGAGGTTGAGGCCGGCGACACACTGGCTGCGTGGCGTGTCCGTTTTTATTTTGGCTCCCTGTTAACAGGTTAGAGCTTGCACACTGCTTGCGTGACACGTGCGTCTCAGGCGCGCCTCGAGCCGCGCGGAAAACGCGTGCATGCTAGAAACAGAACCGACGCCTATTTTTCACGCGACACGCAAGCCTGCAAAATAGCAAGCAAAATAGAATAGGAAAAGATGTTTGTATGTCATTTTGACATGAAAACATATTAATAAATGACATTTTGATGTTTGAAAGTTTAAGTTTTTACATAAATGCAGATATAAATGTAATAAAAAAAAAATATATGATCGATTTTCAAATATTGCACCTGTCAATACAGAATAATGACAGACTGTTGAATAAATCAATTTTATCTTTGAATAAAAATATGTTTGGTTCAGGTTTGAAATTCATTATCTTTTATTATAGGCTACGCAGTCTGATATCATAGAAGCCCCCCATCCCGTCACCCCAGACCCATAAAGCTAAAGTCAGTGATTATCAGTGTAGGTGAAGGTAAAGCTGCCTGGTCGGAACTATTTCTCTGTATGATCAGATCTGAGTTGAAAGAAGCTATTCTTTACAACTGCATTGCTTGTCAAATTGGAGAAGAGGATCAAAATAGACTCCTAGATTTTTTTTTTTTGCTTGACTGTGTATAACAAAAGGGGAAACGAAACTAGACAGCTTAAGTATCAATGCGATCTGCAAATGAAAATCTATCTATCCATCCATCCCATCCATCTATATCTTTTTGTTATCTCTTAATATTTCACTACTTCAGTTTTATTTAAAAAGTTGCAAAGATCCACGTTTCTTCTCATTTGTTATATCATTAGCATCACAGATGTTCTCTGTCACACTTTTTATATGCATTCAAAATATGATACCTTTCTACATTCTCTACAGGTTGCAACTTGCCATACAATAAATGCAAGGCTGCAAAAAAGAAAACACTGTACAAAGATTTGAGCAGAGGCCTTTATTATATAGTTTTTAGGGTGTATTAACAAATGGTCTTTAAAGCCAAAGTCTCTCCAGTGTTGATCCTGTGAATCATTGGTAACACTTTACAATACGGGTGCACTAATATGCATTAATTCATGCTTAACTAATGCACAAATAATCATGTGTTAATGTATGACTCATAAAGAACTAAACCATTAATTAATGATTACTGCATCAGTAACTTAAGATTCATATGGTTAATATATTAAGTAATATATGAATTGTTATTAATTACATGCGTCATAATGAATTAATTTCTTAATAACATATTTTATTAACTAAAAGTGTAAATTAATGCGTTAATTACCACAACTGGTCAAAGCAATGTACTTCAACTTCCAGTTGTCTACTTTAATTAATCATTAACTAATGATTTGCAAATGTATCATTATGTTATGACTTTACTTGTTGAGGCACATGACTTTTAGCTAATTGTTAAGTAATATGCCATTTATGGGTTTTGACAGTTTGCACTTGCATTTAGATGTTGTGCAAATTGTACTAACTCTTTTGCACACATGTACCAAAACACATGTAATTTGCTTAAATCAATAAGAAATCCAAATCTGATGTGAACAAGAAACTAATTGTTCAGAGACTTTATTGTTTTGAGAAGAATAAAAAAGTCTCATTTGAGAATTTAGCCAAAGCGATAAAGAAAAACTTTACATACAGCAACTTATAGAAATAAACACGGTGTAGTTACATATGGTTGTGAAAGGTACGCTATAACCAATTCCGTTGTTGTTTTTTACTTTTAATAACCTTCTTGATTTCACTAGTTCATTTCAACCTTCATGCAGTGTGATAAATAAATTTTTGTAAAAGGGGTAAATATTCCCTGTAACTTCTCAGTTCATATATGAAAAGAATGTATGCAGAATAACAGTTTGAAAAATGTTGCTTTAAATGGAAATTCTTAAAATTGCTTGAAAAGTAGCTTTAAATGGAGTTTCATAGGATACTGTCCACAAGTATCAGACATTGTCATTCAGATGTGACATTGAGATGCCATTTTATAGCTTTAAAGCTGTGGTAGAAATCCCCCTATACACCTGACTTAATTTGACAAATGTAGCCGTCTCCACTTCAACCTGTTTGAGTCGGACAATGTTCCGTCCCTTATGAACATTATCATTTAGGAATAAGGTCTCTGGTGTTCCCCTTCAGCACTATCACTTGAGAATAGAAGTAAGATGTGCAACAGTAATCAGACAGACTCGACAATGCTTTCTAATATGCTTTAATGATGGCCGGGAGGATCTCAGACCACTTTCAGGGAGAATCCCCTCGACAAAAAGTGTACAACAGTTTTTATAGAATAGGAGCATGAAAAAGGTGACATGATTTATTACATAATTGTTCTACAATATGATTAGTTCTTTATAAGTATAATTCAGCAAACCCTTCTGTTACTAGGTAAAAGCAAATCTGGATTTCTTGATTCCTTCAGCTAGTTACTCAAGTCATGAGGATATATATTTAGACAGCTGTCAAGTTTTGTTTCCCCTTTTGTTACATATTCAGACACACTTTGGCATAAGTGTTGGGGATATTTAGTTTTCCAAAGCATATGTTAATCCTGAAACAAAAAAGGAATGTTAGTTATGATTCATTTCATAAAAAAAAATTCCTTAACAAAGCCAAGAGTTAGCATTTGACCTTAAAGTCCCTTAATATAATTTGTATTGATCTACATCAATTTAAAACACAAATGAAAACCAAAATAACTAAATAACAGTGTCGCACTGCAGGACATCTGTTTACAGATCTTTTCAAGATTATATCGGACCTCTCAAATTCAGTGCCAATAAATTGTCTAAAGATCAAGATTTGTAACATTTTATTCATGGAAACCTGGGGACAATTTTACAAGGTCTTCTATTAAGAATATTTTGACATTTTTAAACAATTATTAATTTGACATGTTATTCAACACAGGACGTATTAATGTAGACTACTGTATTTTCCATATTTAACTCAAAATTACATCATGACAACTGAAAACTGCAATTGAGAAAAAAATGCACATTAATCTTCATAATACAATTTTAGATAAAGAAACTTGGTCTGAGAGGTCAATTTTATAGGTTACATTTCATTAGTATTTTAATTTATTTTTTAAATCTGGCCAGTTGCAAAGATCCTCGATCGTTTTTATTTCTCAGATGCATCCCAGACATCCAGTTTTTTGCTCATTTTCTGCTTTTATGTACAATGAATGTGCTGCCCCAATATGATGAGTCTGCTCTGATGGGGGATGCAAACATTCAGATACAGTCATTTTAATCTGCAATGAGAACAGTTAAAACCTTTTAGTGCAGGAATATCTAATACAACAAAAAGGTTGGATCATGATGGTGAATAAAGGTCTTTGTCCCCAATATGTGACTAATGTGTGATGTACCTTTTTTGTTTCTTTGAGAAGTAAACAGGACATGGATCCACGACAGTCAACACAAGAAACTTGAGGCTGAGAAAAATACAATAGAGCTGTGTGAAAACTCTACGATTTTTTAAAAATATATTCTACAATGACTCCTATAGGCATTTTGACTATTAAGATCCTGAGTGAGTAGAGACTTACTCTTGCCTTGTCTTGGATTTTACAGTCTTCCCGATGGACACTCTCTGTCATCTTGCCACATGAGGTGGATTTTAATATCACATGAAGCATGCGCTTGTCATAATTCTGTCATATAGAGGAAAGAGACAGGTAAAGCATAAAGACAATCTTACATGTAGATGTTTAACTATTTTTATCAAGAACTTAAGGCAGATGCATAAGCACAGAAAACAAAACAGACATATTACAGTAAAATTATAAATTTACAGTAAAATTATAAAATGTGAATTAAATAACTTACAGCTTCTAAAATCGAGGCAAGATCAAGGTGTTTGGTTCCATATTTCTCATTGGCTAGTTTTATTGCCTTGTCAATGATGTTTTTGTCATGTTGGCTTAGTTGATGATATTTGCTTCCGTCTGTTGACTCCAGCAGTAACAGAGCGCTAAGCACAAACAGTAAACCTCTCATCTTGCACAGTAACTGATGTTCTGCGCTGTTACACTGATCTTAGTCAGAACCAGTCACTAGTGTCACGTCTACAGACCACAACAGCTGTGATTGGTCTACTTTGTAACCAGAGGCCCTCCCCAAGATGATGAAATAAGACAGGGTTTCTGCAGGTTTTATGAAGAGAAATTTAAGACCCTTTAAAAGACCCTTTTCAGACCAAGTCAGGAAATTTTAAAGAATAAATCAAAGGACACACTATGTCAGTAATTAAGAGTTAATAAAACCCCTTTCATTTTCTTATTAGAACATTCCGATTAATCAATCAAAATGTCTTTAGATTAGCCAATATAATAGGTGTGTTCGACATCGGCTGCGGCTGGATGTAACCGATCGGCGAGAGTAGCCGCGTGCAGGCGGAGAGGAGCAGCAAACGGAGACGTGAAGTCGGACACTTTCTGGTTCCCGTAGTGACAGCTCACGTGTTGTTTGCATACTTTACCACAGCTGCAGTGAAATAAATGCAATATTTGCCAAATAATACACAGATGTTTCAGAGACATTTTCATTCAATACTTTATGTACTGCTTCATACAGCGTCTGTTTGAACAAGAATAAAGTTCAACATTTAGCTACTATCAATGAAGTGGAGTCTACGTTTTTTAAGCAGTTTTAATTTGATAAACATGACACAATATAACATGACAACGACATGAAAAGAGTGTTCACTGTTATAATAAACTGATTTGAGAGCTTTAGAGGAACTAAAGGTGTTCGAATAAACACGAAACACACGTGATCGTTGTCATGCGGTGAATCCGGCCAATCGTGGAACAGCTGTGTCGTCATCAGCCCACGTGCAGCCCAGTGCAGCCGCTCTTGAGAAGCTGCGCTGGCTGAGTTCTCCGGCTACTCTCGAATTGCTCTCGCGGTACTTTGATGGCATACGTCACAGTCACGTGGCGTCGGCGCTGTATCAAGTCGGACAAAATTTCTAACCGGCATGCACTGCTTTAAGTCAGCCGCCGATCGGTCTGCGCAGAGCTGCATGAAGTCGAACAAGCCTAATATAAAGACCAGCATGACTCCAACCCAGCTTACAGTAGGCCTATAAGGTGGTGAACCATTATAAATCAAAATGCATGTCTAAAATTAGCATTGCAAATACTCTTGGGACAAACCTTTCCCCAATTTAACATCTCAAAGCCGCAATGTTCAGAAAAGATGCAACCGCGCGCATGTTTATCAAGTTCCTCTACTACAGGTTATTTAATGCAAGATTTAATGCAATGACGAAGTATTTAAGACTTTCTGCTCTGATTTAAGACCTTTTAAAGGCCTTGATTCACAGAAAGGTGGAGACAGACATTTAGACCTCAGATTTATGCTACTTAATGCTCATGTTCACTACTTGTTTTTCTGCTTTCAAAGTACAAATGGAAAGTTTACACATCTCCTGATAAAACATTCAATGTTTGATTTGAACTCAAAACAGCTTTATGCAAATATAAACTTTGGCTCATGGCTGCATTTAGATCCACTCCATACCTTGTTTATTTCACGTTAACCATAATTCCAGCTCCTGCTATTCTTTTAAACAGAGGACAAAGCACAAGAAAACCACCAGTAAAAAAATCTCCATGTTTTGGTGCATTTCAACAAAAGCTTCCATACAATTTCATAAAGAGAAAATACCCAAGTGTTATATTTGAAGAATTTATTGTTCTGGCATTTGAAACCAAGAGCATCATAACAGACTATAGACAATATTTTAAACAATAAGAGGGGGGAAAAAACAACAAAAACTGAATTTGAACAACATCTGATTGGTGGAATGGGGAGTAAACCAATGGACCAAAAAAGGAGGGAGGGGGGCATCCAGTCATTCACATTAAAGTACAGCAACAATAAAAAAAATATTCATGAGCATTTCCTTGCCTGTCCCAAGAAGGGATCATTAATAATATTAATATCAACATCGATAAAAAATAATTACAAGTTATAAAGAGAAGCCAGTACCACTGCGAAGAGTGGCTGGCGGCTGCTTCTGTGTAAGTGAGAAAGAGGAAAAGGAGAGATGGAGAGAGAGAAGAAAAGGTTATGTAGGGCAGGATGTATTTGACAGTCTATGCAGAGAGGTCACTGTTGTCAAACCGTTCCTGATCGTACACCTCAGCGACCACTTTACGACCTCCGAACCAGCGGTTGTTGAGCGCCTGAATGGCCTTGTTCATCTCTGATGCTGCTGAAAACTCTACAAAGATCTTTACAATGACTTCAGCATCCTCCTCCTCACCCTGCTTCTCCTGGTAAATGATCACTCTATTAACGGCTCCGAACTTCCCACATTCCTCCGTTACTTCTCCTTCCAGATCATCATCTATGTCTTCAGGTCCAACCATGTTCCTGAGCACCATAACCGTAGACTGAGGAAAGAGCATACAGAAAAGTGTTTAAAACCTTTTCCATTATAGCACCTCTCTCCATTATAGCATTGCAAAATTATCAACTTGCATACACTACCATTCAAAAGTTTGGGGTTTGTACTTTTATTCAGTAAGGATAACAAAGGATCAGGACCAGGACACTTAAAACTGGAGTAATGACTGCTGAAAATTCAGCTTTGCCATCATAAAAAAAATAAAAACTTTAAAATGTATTAAAATAGACAACCAGTTAATTTATATAGAAATGTCATTACTGTTTTTACGTTTTTTGATCATAAGACTTTTCAAACCATTTCTTGTCAACCCCAAACATTAGTGACTGAGAACTAACCTCTTGTTTTCTCAGCAGTTTCTGCATGACCATATGCCGTGCGCTGCTGCCCGAGATGCTCATGTGCT
This sequence comes from Leuciscus leuciscus, assembly GCF_965113295.1. Classification (NCBI taxonomy): domain Eukaryota; kingdom Metazoa; phylum Chordata; class Actinopteri; order Cypriniformes; family Leuciscidae; genus Leuciscus; species Leuciscus leuciscus. Next base: position 29,927,338 of record NC_138730.1, read on the forward strand.
CCTGTTCACTGAGCATCTCCTGGCCCGTGCCGTCTTGAGCGGATTCCTCCTCCTCTTTTTCCTTCTTTGCCTCTTGGGCTGCAGCCACAGCTGCTGAGAGTGACGGCGGAGAGGCCAACACCGGGTTCACAAGACCCACCTGAGGCACAACAGGCATCGTGGGCCGGGCTGGCGTTACCCCTGCACAAAAACACAGGAGTCAGTATATTATTAACTATGGTCTGACACTGAATCTCTGCTAGACACCTATAAATCCCTCTCTATGCAAGCGAAATGGACTATTACCAGACTACACAGCCATTACAGGACTGTTCCCTGAAAAACACACACACAAAAAAAAACCTAAAAGCACGTTAAGAAAAAGTTCACCCAAAAATTGTCATCTAGGCTGACATTTCAAACCCACATCTTTTTATATGAAACAAAAATGGAAATCTTAAAACTACATGAGCAATGTACTAGTCAGATGGAGATAATAGGTGGGCAGGGCACAATAAATCATTACAAATATTTAAAAATATTTGTTTTCTTTTTGAAAAAAATCTGAAATCCCAAAATAAATCATAATTTAATATAATAAGCCCCAGTATCTGATAATAAAAAAAAAAAGTTTGAAAATAGCTGTCAATTAAAAGCTGATATTTGGGGAGCTTTAGAATATTTTTCTGGACAACGAGGGGCCTTTAAATAAAAAAGGCTGAAAACCACTAGTTTGCATGACTATTAATGTTCAGAAATAATGATACAAATCAAAATATAAGTTGTTCACTGATCATCTTCCCCTCCAGTGAGACGTTAACTAATGACTGGATCCCAGTATTAGGGAGATGAACTTGAGAATGTCAATGATACATTCAGTTTGTGAATGAAACGGATCAATCAATTGATTGAAAAGATCTGACTTAAAGTATGATTTGTACATTAATCCAGCATTGCTACTTCACTTATGAAAGTGCCAAGGAGTGCTAGAGCGGATATCAAGACTTTCACTGAATAATGTCTTAAATTTGAATGAACTATTCCTTTAAGAAAATATTTATCTCAGCAGTAACAGGAAACACTCTTATCTTTCATGTAAATTATTCATTAAAAAAAGAAAGGGGAAAAAAAAAAACATGTAGAAATCAGACAGTTCTGGCATTGCTTAAGCATTCCTCCTCTGTACCTGCTCGCTTCTTGCCTCGGTGACTGTACTTTTTTTTTAGTTTGAAACAAAAAAAGAAGATTTAAGATTGGGGTCACTTTTCCCCTTTTTATTTGAAACCCCATCCGTCCTCTTGGCTTGGCTTCATGATCAATTCCACAAAAAAACCCATCTGAGATCAGAGACTCACTGGCCAATAGGAATGAGAGATTTGTTTATGAGGGGAGGGGTTAGAAACAGTCCTCTTCAAACTTGGTTGATCAGTGTGCAGCAAAAGGGAAGGGTCATGACGAATTTGGAGAATAAAGACAGGGAGGGGAAGAGAGGAGAGAGAAAAGGAGAAAGAAAGAGACAAGGAGAGAAGAGAAAATAAAAGAGAAATCTATTAGTGGACACGACCCACGACAGGGCACGTTAAACTGAGTACTGTGTAGGACAACAGAAACCTGAGGGAGAGAGAGATTGTGCACATAAAAGCTAATGTGGAAATGGGAAAACATGGTGGGCGTTCAGAATGAGCTTTGCAAGTAAAACAAACAGGTCTGAGCACAACCACTTAAAATTAGTGATCCGTTCTAAATGATGTAGACCTAAGTAATGTGTGGGCGGTCATGCCTGTCAAATTAAGGCTTTGAAAGAAAAATAAAGCCTGTTTGTTTAATTATCTTTTGGTTGGACTCCTGTAAATGTTCCTAACAATCCTGTTTTAAAAAAACACATGAAATGCTATCATTCATGCAAAAGACATCCAAGTAAAGGGCCCCACTCGTACACAATTCAACTACATGCAGAACCAAAATACTGAAGACATACAGCACGATTAAGGCACGAGTGAAAACACTTATTGTAGAGGGCCACAATACTGATAAAATACTGCAAACCACTTCTGACTGCACCTACCTGTAATGACCCCAGGGGCCTGAGCAGCCATGACGGCCTGTGGAATCTGGGGCAGGTTCAGGCCCGTACCCCCGGCCATCGCCCCCAGAATAGATGCTCCCGCTACAGCTTCCTGGAAGAACAGAGTGGGACATATAGAAACACCGCCTGGACAGCGCCCGTTAAATGCACACATAACACCAACACTAGTGGACAAACAGACCTTTGCACACACAGACAAGCCTTGGGCCAGCTGCATAAAAATCGGCAGTTGGAGCTAATGGGCTATTGAGAAATTACGATTTTTTTTTGTCAGCATTAATATATAAAACATATCTACATGTATTGTACTGTCTCCAGAGCAGAAGATATACTCATACATGTTCAGTTATACGCTATATGCTCAGCTGTCCCTTAAGCCTTTGTATACAAGATTTATTCCAACTAGGGATGGGCATTTCAAAAATATTTTATTCGAATATTTGAATATTCGATTATTTAAATGAAGTTTAACGAGAAAGACGTCATTTTTTCAATCATTACGTTTGTCTCACCATTTCTGAACAAGCTTATGATTAGGATATACACAAGCTTATGTTATATCATGGTGGGTTTTTTTTTTTTTTAGCTTAAAACAATGTGTGCAAACAAGAATGAAATGAACAGAAGCATTAAGCTCACGCAGTGCACTTATAAACCAGACTGTCAATTATCATACAGAATTTATATATACACTTGAGTCAGCATATGGTTATCGTGTTTATATTGTTTCACATGTTCTTGAGAAAAACAAGTATATCTACATGCTCGGATGAAAGTCGGTTGTTTAGTCCGTCAACAATAAGGCCGGATGAGGAGAAAAAGCGCTCCACCAACAGATGCTGCAGGGACACAAAGATAATAGTGTGCTAAGCGACCACGTTTCTTACACAGCTTTATGATTTCTGTCCCTGAAACAAGTCTCCCTCAACAAAACCTAAAGGATGTTTCGAGATCAGATTAGTGGTCTTCTCAGCTCGCTCAGGGGTACATCTGCATCTACCTGCATTTCATGTGATTACTTATCGCGTTGGTGATATTATAACTCCGTTTCACCTCACAAAGTTCGCTCCCAACATGACCATTTGGACCAAACTTTGCTGTGCCTAGAGACAGACGACGCCATTCTGTCATCAAATATGATCAACTTGTTTTCACACTCCACAGCGCCAATCAGTGCATTTAGTTATAAATGAGTTTTAGGTTGCATGCTTAAGACTTATCATGGATCCACTGCACTTATGGCCAGCAAAGCAACATTTAGCTAAATTCGAATAGTATTTTAAATTTTCGAACTATTGCAGATCGAATATTCAAATATTCAACTTTGTGGATACCTCTAATGACAAATTTTTTAACAATTTTTCCAAAACAAAGTTGGGTTATATCAGACTATATACAAAACCTAGAGGGCTTTAAATCCTAAACATTGTTAATTAATAGATGACAACCGGCAATATACAGCTTGAATGCAAGTTAGGCCTTTTAAATGACCTAAAAATCTAAATTTCATTATATACACCACTGTTCAAAAGTTTAGGTTTAGTACTTTTATGCATTCAATTAAACAAATATTAAGCAGCACAACTGTTTTTAATATTGATAAGAAATGTTTCCTTATCACCAAATGAGCATATTAGAATGATTTCTAAAAGACCGTGTGAGACTGAAGTAATGCTGAAAATTCAGCTTTGCCATCACAGGAAAGAAATGACATTTTAAAATAGAAAAGTTTTAAATTGTAAAAAAACAAAACAATGGTTTTTAATGTATTTTTGATCAAATAAATGCAGCTTTGGCGAGCATTAAAGAGTTACCAAAACACACAAAAAAATCTTCCCAACCCAAACTTTGAACAGTTAATTACATTTTTTTTCTTTTTCTTTAAGCAGCGAAAAACTAACCGCTTAAAGAAATAGAAAGTTGATTGACATTAAACAATAGTGCAGTGTCTGTTCTGAATGGTTTGCGCATCTAACCATTCAGGCATTTCATGCAACTAGGCCCAAGACCTGAAATAAAGGTCAAGAACATGTAACAAAACAAGCTAAATTTATTATTAGAAATCTGTATCATTAAATATAAATTATAAATTTAATTTAGACACTGCTAAACAAGTTAAAAACCTATGCATTTATTTGCTTACACAATATAAATTTAAACTAAACTATGAATGACAAGCATGAGACAACATATAACAATTACATCATTGATCATACAGATTTACAATAATATTGAGTAGCATATAGTATAGCAATTTTAGCATGATCTATGCTGTAGCATAGATGCAATAAAATTAACTAAAATGGAAGTAATCCACAATAGAAAATGCCCAAATGTTATCTCAGTATTAAAATATTATAGGCACACCTATTAACAAAGAACTATCAAGAGATAAAGGCCTCAAGAGATTAAGCAGACATCCAGAATAATAAATTCATCATTATGTGGGCCAGAACCCAGATTATAGATAAGAGGCATAATGTAGCTAAAAAATATTGGCAGAGGTGCTACTTAAAGTCACCTGTGACTAAATCTGCTCAGCTTTGAAGTATATGGGCCTGTCTAGTAAACATTCACTACCTAGCATCACTGTTACTGGGAGGTCTTGAAGACAAGTCTCTCCCCACACTCATTCTACACAAAACAAAAAGGCACCAGCGTGCTTTGAACAGAATTTCCTGAAGGATTTACCAGACAGTTGAGGAAGTCTTCTGTCCGATTCTCCGGCTGGGACAGATTCCATGCCATCTGTTTTTGGAGTTTACACGCTATGTTATCTTTCTGCATGTAAAACCTCGGTCTCAAATAAGTAATGTTGTGTCATAACTGAGTCTTCATGCCAGTCAATGCCTTAGCTGATTCAAATCAAGCCCTCACATACAGGACCAAGTGTCTGCACTAGCTTTGCTAAGCGAATTTAAAAAAATCACGCTGCCTTACTTTACAAAAGGAAGGCTTTTTAAATGTCAAAGGAAGCAGCAGCTCACACTCACTTTCCCTGACTAACAATAGATGAGTGAGGTGTGTAAATGCTCACCTGTGCTGTGATTTTGGCAGTGGCGGCTGCAGCGGCTACGGCAGCAGCGGGAGGCAGTCCGCCCGGCGTCGTTGGAGTCAGAAGGGGCATGGGTGGCGTGACGGCTTTGCCCACTCGGAGGTACTGCCCACCCAAGTCGAAAAGGTTCATGGAGGAAACGGCATCCTGCGAAGACTGGGCCTTGTCATATTCTACAGAGGAAACAGGGAGGACTAAGACTCAACAGCATCCAAGAAGACTCAGCATAAATCTACCAGAGCTCTGAGACAGTTACTGTGTAATTACCAGCGGGTACTTATGGCACAAATGTCCGTAACAGAGCCTAAGAAAACAACGACAACAGAAATAAAAACTTACTATGAAAGCATGTGAGGAACCTGCCCCCACCCTTCTCTATCCCCTGTGAGACATGTAGAGAACAGCATTCTGCCATGACTGACTGCTCTCAGTCAGATACATTTATATTCATCCGAATGGGTGAAGCAGTCGCCCGCTCACCTATGAAGCCATAGCCTTTGTGTTTTCCCGTCGTGGGGTCCCGCGCCAGTGTGCAAGACTTGATTCTTCCGAAGGCCTCGAACACGCTCTTGATGTCATCGTCTGACAAGTCGGGATGCACTGATGCCACGTAAATCCGGTTGAAGGCGCGCGCTTCTTCGGCTAGCTGGTCTATGATCGGTTGAGCCTGACCAATGTTGCTTGGTCGCCCCACCTATGAGTGTTGAAACAGATCAGAAATTATAGAATACATTTATAATATTAAGGGGGAAAAAAATTGGCTCACAAGTTATTAAAGGGATAGTTCACCCAAAAATGAAAATTGTCATCATTTACTCACTCTCAAGTTGTTTCAAACCTGTATGAATTTCTTTTTTCTGCTGAACACAAAAGATGATATTTTGAAAAATGTCAGTAACCTAACAGTTGATGGACCCCAATGACTTCCATAGTATTTTTTTTCCCTACTATGGAAGTCATTGGGGTCCATCAACTGTTTGGTTACTGACATTTTTCAAAATATCTTCTTTTGTGTTCAGCAGAAAAAAGAAATTCATACAGGTTTGAAACAACTTGAGAGTGAGTAAAGGATGACAGATTTTCATTTTTGGGTGAACTATCTCTTTAATATTCATTTTTACAAAGTGCTCACTTTAATGTTTCTACCACCCAGCATAACGGAGTTCATCTGTTCTAAAGCGAGCTGTGCTGCTTCTGGTACTTCATACTCTACAAATGCAAAACCCTGCAGAAAGAGCAGATTATCGTCAGTTAAAAATACAGCAATAATCAATAAACATAAAATGGTAATTCATAAAACACTTCACAACTATAAAAAAAAGACCTTCTGACCTTGTGTTTTAATGTAACAGAGTCCCAGGACATGTCAATGCTCTTAATGGGACCGAAAGGAGCAAAGGCCTGTCTGATGGTGTCTTCTCCTAGCTCGTAGTAGATGGACCCAACATAAACACGGCACATTATGGCTAATGCTCGTTGCCTCTGTGCTGCAACCTGTAATGGACAACTGATATGATGAGATGGTGCCAAGTCAGGCATATACTAATTCAAGGTGTTTCTCATTCATAGGCTTGTACCAATGATTGAGGATAGAACCAGCAGACAATAAACATGCTGGCACCGAAGACATAGCACTGGCTTTTCTTTACCTCCAAACATTACACACATGAGTACTAAACAACCACATGTATGCCAAGAAAAGGAGGGAAAACAAACATTTACTACATTCACAAATAGAACAGAAATGAAGGTTACGGAGTTACTTGGAGAAACTGTGTTGGACTTACAGACTGTAGTGGTGAGAGGGGATCTCCAAAGCCCATCGTTAATGAGGCCATCTGAAGGGAATTAGGGATCTGTCAGGAAAAACAAACCAACTGTCATTGACTGTTGTACCACAGTGGGATGTTTTTGTCAGTTGAGTTTAGAAAGGGTCCTTGAGATAACATTCACATTATGATACATTACAATCGTTTATGAATACACACATTGAAAGTTTAAAAATACTATTTCCCAAGTTCTTGAGCAGTTTTACCTGTAGGTTGCTGAGCTGTTGCTGCTGATGGGCGATGGTCTGTTTGACCAGGACGCTCTTGATGCTTTGTTCCATGGCATACTTCTTTGCCTACAATTGAGAGCACATAAAGTAAACATAACTTCATAACTAAAGTAACATAACTTCAAACCACCTCAGCAAGACCAGAAATAGCCAGGGCTCTTGCTAGACATTCAATTTTACGAGATGAAACTATTAATTCATTTGACTAAAGTATATGTCATTAATAATATATCACAAAGATAAAGATCAGATAAAGATAAAATTCACAAAAGTTAAATGAGAATGATCCCCCACTTTAAAATAGTGTACCAGCAATTGAGAATAGTACTAGCAGATAATCAGACGCCACTAGTACTGAAGGCATAGCACTGGCTCTGCTCTCGTCCACTGCTTACTTACATGTGCACAGAGCAAACACATGCTTATAAAGCTAGAGGACATGGAAAAAGAAAAATCAAGAAAGACTCAACATGACAAATTATAGAAACTTTGGCTTCAAGCAAAATGTGCAGATATCACACAAGGCTGCACTTAAGATGGTTCTTAAAAGATGGTTATTTTTCAGTATCATGAACACTGATTATTATAGGTTATTCATTACTATTTTCATTTTGTGACAGCAAGAAAAAAAAAGGCAGCACAGGAAGCAAGTCTCTTTCTGCTCTTCATGCGGATTTCCTTAAATATCTTAAAGGGTTAGTTCACCCAAAAATGAAAATTCTGTCAGTAATTACTCACCCTCATGTTGTTCCAACCCCGTAAGACCTTCGTTCATCTTCGGAACACAAATTAATATATTTTTGATTAAATCTGAGTGCTGGATCACTCCTCCATAGGCTTCAAAGACATAATTTGCTGGCCCAGAAAATGCATTAAAGACATCGTTAATATAGTCCAAGTGACTACAGTGGCTCAATCTTAAGTTTATAAAGCGACGAGAATACTTTGTGCGCAAAAAAATTATAAAAAATTACGAGTTTATTCCACTATTCATTTCCTTCTCTCTGGGCCTCGAGTTCTTTCACGTAGAATAACTGCGTAGCGCGTCTGTGTTATACGTCACACATAGGCTCACTATTAGCCGACGCTGGTCATGTGTGTGATGCACAACACAGAAGCACTATGCTATTACACTACGTGAAAAAACTCGAGGCCCATAGAGAAGGAAATGAATAGTGGAATAAAGTCGTTATTTTTGGGGGGGGGGTTTGCGCACAAAAAGTATTCTCGTCGCTTTATAAACTTAAGATTGAGCCACTGTAGTCACTTGGACTATATTAACGATGTCTTTAATGCATTTTCAGGGCCAGCAAATTATAATGTCTAATGGCGCTTTTCCACTACACAGTACCAGCTCGCCTCGGCTCGGCTCGGCTCGACTCGACTCGACTCGACTCGGCTCTGTTTGGTTTTCCACTGTGTAAAAGTTGTACCTGTACCTGCTTCCAGGTACTTTTTTTCGTACCACCTCCGGCGCGGTTCTGAGCGAGCTGAGGCGATACTAAAATGTGACGTGAAAACACAGCAGACTGCTGATTGGTCAGAGAGAATCGTCACTATTCACTGCGTCATCATTGCACGCGCCAGACGGAGTATCCTGAATAAAAAACAGCAAAAACAAAAACATCCAAAAACAGCATACACTCGATTTCCTCCATTGTCCTGTGTGTGTGGGTAGCGGGTGTGTCTCGCGCGTCTCGCGTAAAAGATTAAGTCACGGCAGTTTCCTGCGGCGTCGCTATGACGACCAGGTACTATTGTGGAGGTACTATCTGCAATGGAAAACGGAGCGAAAAGCGAGCCGAGCTGAGCTGAGTCGAGTCGAGTCGAGCTGGTACTGGTAATGGAAAAGCGCCATTAGAAGCCTATGGAGGAGTGAGACAGCTCTCAGATTTAATCAAAAATATCTTAATTTGTGTTCCGAAGATGAACGAAGGTCTTACGGGGTTGGACCAACATGAGGGTGAGTAATTACTGACAGAATTTTCATTTTTGGGTGAACTAACCCTTTAAGCGCACACCCTAAATTGCTCTCGGATCAACCTGATCGCAATGTAAAAGTCACATCACAAAAATATAAATGATGGCCCCTGTCTGATACACTATCCCACCCTCAATAATTATACACAATCATTGATTTCACTACAAATGTGCAGCAGAAGTATTTGGGGAGTCTCACCTTCTGCAGCGCCTCCTGCTGTTCAGCGGTGAGTGGCGGCAGGCCGAGCTTCGAGGCTGTGCTCTGTCCATTCTCCATCATCAGAGCCTCGCCTCCCTGCACAGAGCACAGGCATCTGTCAGACCTGATGTGAGCTGCAGCGAAACTGTACATTCACACTAGACAACTTCCTTACAGCTTTTAAGACCATCTAGTTTAAGAGCAAACTCAAATGGTATTAGTCATAATACATCAGGATACTTCTCTTGAACAATATTACGAATTATGCAAATAATTTACTATTTGATCTTTATAAATGCTTTTTTTTTTTTAAATCAGTGTTAGGGCTAGTGCTGGAAAGAAATCTACATCTACATAAATTTCAAATGATTCTAGATCATTTTGAGCTTGTTCATATAGCTTTCTACATTTTGGAAGCCTTCAGTTTAGCCTAGGGCTTATCAAAAATACTGTTGAAATAAAACCCTTCTGTATACATTCAATTTACAGGATCCTCACAAAATTGTAAGGGGAACATGGTGAATTTTCCCCTCAGTGGAAACAAATACTTGATTTTGTTATCTGGTTATATCAGACCATATAACCTTAGAGTGCATATGCTAAAGTAATTGAGCCCTCTTATTTAAAACTACACAAGAGAAAACTTAAGTACCTTTGCTCAAATGAACTCCAGAGTGGTGCACTGTCCCCCCTTAAGGAGGTTTGAACCCAAAAAGTTCTGCCATTGGCTTTGGAAATATAGTACAACCAAGAGATATGTTCTACAGCACAGACGACACATGGAGAGAAACGACAAAAAAGAAAAAAGGAAAAGAAAAACACAAACCTACTTAGAACAATAGAACTTGGTAGGAAGACAACAATTTGAGTTCACTGACATCCAAATCCAGGGGAAAAGAGTTGCCTCTAATGTTAAGGACCAAAAAACCTTGGTGACAAACCTTACGGCAACATATTTTGCAGACAGACGTTTTGTGGCAGTGATTCTTAATAGGACAGTTCACCCAAAAATGAAACTTGTCATTTAAAACCCCTCACACCAAAAATGATAACTAAGAAGTTTTACTAATCGTTCTAATTCCATTAGAACAAGGAAGTCCACACCACAGTTACAACGATAACACAGTGAAACAATATCTTTGGAAACACTTTTTTCCCATCTGATGAATGATCAATCAGATCCCAGCCAATGTAATGAGCTCCAGCATTTAAAGCATTAGATGAAATAACTGCAGCGTACACTTAAACAGAACATCATCATTCGTTGGTCGCTATAGTTATCATTATTGGTGTGAACGAGCCTTTACTCACGTTGTTCCAAACCCATGTTATTTTCTAGAGTAATGGCAGATGTCAACATTTTCACTAATGAATTCAATTTGTTTGTTTTGGCATCAGAAGGTTTAAAATATAAGATTCGAGATACATGGACTACTTCATGTCCTTTTTGAAGCTTGAAAGCCAGTCCACTACAGTTGTATGGAAAAGGGCAACCAGGCCGATCTTCAGTTTCTCCTGCTGAACGAATAAAGTCATATAGATTTGGAACAACATAAGCAAATAATTTTCATTTTTAGCTTAACTATTCCTTTAATAGGCTGAAAACAAAATATCCCAATGCATGAATATTAGTGCAAAAAACACGAACACTGCTCGTATTCATACAAAAATTACAGGATGTCTGCTACCAAGATGGTACAACGGGATTGATTGACAATGAACAACAAGATAGTGAAAGTGTTTTTGTTGTAATGACTATGCAAATAAACTATTTACCCTTAACGCTGATACGTTTTACACACATACTGGTGTCATTTAAACAATATATTAAGGAAGTAGCCTACAGGATGCCTAATGCAACCTTTTGTTGATCAAATATATGCAATAATTAAAAAAAGAAATAGGACACATCTAAAGTTCTTTGCAAACCCCTTTTATGACAGGCTAATTGTGGTCTCGGGGTGAGCAGTGGATAGACCCCTTACCTAGCGCCTGCTCTCCGCTGGGGTGTCTTGTGAGATTATATATGGGGGAGCTTTTACTGTTCAAAACGGAGTCTATAAGGAAAGAGAGAGGTTTCAGTAAACTCATGTACACTGTGCCCACATGCCAATTACTTCATAGCATGGGCTTTGAGATGTCTGTAGAAGAGACTTGTAGTAGGTGGATAGACAAATTTACTTGTACATGCACTACTGTACTGATTTACAATACATGTATACATTACCTAACGTTGACAAATAAAGTAACCACACTGACCAGGAAGCCAAAAGAGCAGAATTCAATAAATGCTGAATGTGTATCCCATACGTTCTGACCAGGCACGAGGCCTTATATAATGTTGGGTTAAACTGTATTCAATAAGATGCGTGACAGTGATGCAAATTTTTTTCAAAAGCGAATTGTAACTGCAACCAAACCTCGGTGTAAAACACGGAAACAGAGCGCTTCGTTTCTACTGACGCGTGCATCAGCGAAGTTGATTCAGCTCATGGAGGACAATGTGAACGGGTTAACGCTTTAGCTCATATAACGTTTCAGAGAGCGAGTAAGCGCATGCGTTTAGGTTATTATACTAGTAATAACCCGCCAAAAACAACCGTTCTAAGTAAATCCTAGCTGTCAGAAATGACATGGTCAGTCGATCATTATTAAATAATCACTGTGGTTAAAAAGAGACACGCAGCAGCAGGCCGGGAAGAAAATCCCGCTCTCAGTGCGCTAAGCTAGTTAGCCATACCCCTGTGCATCTAGCTGTTTTAAATTAAATCTCTTTCCGGACACATTACTATATGCGCATGAAATAATACTGTGTTTATATTAAGAGGGAAAATAAGCAAAATATTACATTTACCGCTGAAACAGCCACCGCCATTGAGCACACCTTCCAGCACTAACGTCCACACCGCGAGGAAGACTACGAAATCTCGCGATATCTAGAGAGCGCATTAGGTAAGAGGCGCGCAGCTGCAGTGTGTGGCCGATCAGGCTTTGATTGGCCTCTTACTCGGAGCTTAAAAAGTATAACTGTACATTCGAGAGCGCAATAAAACATAACTTTTCTGTTTTCTTGTAATAATATGTGGCACCACTGATAAGACGTTCCCAAAAACTGCTTTATAAAAGTAATTTTTGTGTGGACACGTACATAAAAATGAACAAAATCAACAAAACTATTAAATATTTCCATCACCAAGGGGAAAAAAAATAACACACATTGTGAACAATTATTATTAATAAATATACTGTCAGGCATTATGCAGCCTATTATGATTTTCAGCACGGAAACAGTAAAACAATTATGAAAAACAAAATTCATTAAACATCAAAAACGTAAATCAAATGCATAAAAAACATTCTGTAATTAATTAATTAATTGTATAAATGTAAAACTGTTAAAACACGTGACTTGACTTGCCCCTACACACACAGAAAAAAAAACATTTTAAATGAGTAAAGAACTAGAGCTTAATAAAACATTTTGTATAAAAGTGAATGGACCATTTAGTTTATGTGATTCGTATTCATACATTTATTCAAAATGATTTCTTCAAAATGTTTTATTAAGCTCTATTTTTTAACTCATTTGAAATTCTTAATTCATAATATGAACAATATATAAGGATTATTCAATTCAATTTGATGGAATTTTACTATTAATTGAAATGCGTAAATCTTGAAAAAAGGCTTAAGTTTGTTTTGACTGTACCTGACCTGAAAATTCCCTTGTCCTCAGAGCACCATTACATGTTTCAGTTAATATCTACATTCATTATATATCAGACCTTTTCTATGTATAAACATGAATAAATTCAGTCATATTAAAGTATTAATAATATATTTTAATGTTATAGTATTTCATGTCACAGTATACAACTTCATCACAAAAAAAAATAAAAATAAAATAAAACTGCCCAAAACAGAAGTCTGGTTAATGCATTTGATTCAGATGAGAAAGGAGACCAGGAATTAGGAAGAGTACATTTTAAAAGCTGCTCACTGTACATTCATATATCTCTCGTATATACATACAAATGAATCACATTGCAAGAAATTTGAGTCTCATAATAACACTAGGAAGATGTTGACTTTTTTCATGACATCTGAATCATTTGAATTTGCAAGAATAAACAGAGATTATAAATCTCTTGTAATGGTTTTCTAAAGCTGCAATACTTCCATGCCAATATAACAAAAATGAAAAATTGTCAAAGCATTCTTTTCCTGACATGCATATATATTTAAGGGATATTGGGAAGTCAAAGTCATTGGAGAACACAGTACTGAAAGCATCCCTAAAATCGATACTATTGCTCTGGACGGCATGGCAACATAGATGTTTTCACAGAATATGCAAGTGTCAATCAAATACAGGACAAGTTGTATTTGCAATGTAGTATCCATTCTTGCCATCACAGCACCCAGTACATATTTGGCTTTGACATGGTTCAAGTTCTCATTTGCATGTAGAATACATAGAAAGTAGTGTATAATTCATTTTACATGACATAAAATATACACATACTGTGGTAATATGTAAATGCCTAATAGAATAACAGCCCTTCATACCCAACGGGGGGATTTATTAAAGCAAACCTTTGTTTCAGTCAATGGTCAGTTTATTGTATGTTATCATAATGCATTAATCAATATAAGAGACAAAGAAACAGATAAATGTTAAACACCTCTGAGCAGTCAGCTGACCTAAGATCAGCTCATATTCACATTAAGAAGGCAAATAAAAATCCCATGATAACACTGTTAGCTATGAACAGGACCCCTGTGTTAGTGAACCTATTATTAGCTACTCAAAATGCTTTTATGATTTATTGTTTGAGCTTGTATCAGTCGCTTTGGTTAAAAGCGTCTGCTAAATGAATAAAAGTAAATGGATTTGGAGTACTATTCAGTTTATTTTCTTGGTAAAAGTCATCTGGATGAAGTGCTATTCTGCTTTATTGATTAAAAACTAGGAAATATCAGATCGAACTTCACTTAGGCTGCATTTATTTGATCAAAGCTAGAGTAAAAACAGTAATATTGAGCAATATTATTGTTATACATTTTAAAACATCATTTATTCCTGTTATGGCAAAGCTGAATGCTCAAGATTTCTTATTTGGTGCTCAAGTAACATTTCGTATTATTATCATTGTTGAAAACAGTTGTGCTTCTTGATATTTATGTGTAAACTGATTTTCTTTTTCAGGATTATTGAATAGAAAGTTCCAAAGAGCAGCATTTTTTTTTTCAAAATAGATTTTTTTGTAACAATGCAAGTCTTTACTATCATTTTTGATCAATTTAATGCATCCTTGCTGAAGATAACTATTAATTTCTTTCATAACAAAAATGTCACTGACCCCAAACTTTAAAACGGTAGTATACCATTCTAGGATAGCATTATTGCCACGGTTTACAAATATTTGCAAAGTTCATTACCGTCTGCATCAGAAAAGCTACTGAGATCACCATAGTGTCATGGAAGCAATTCAGAACAGAGACATTTTAAACTCTGTATAAATCACTCCACATTAAGAGCAAGAAATGAAGTTGAAAAAAATGTTGGAAAAAATATATAATTATAACAAGAGCACTTGCCATTGTATCGTACATTCGTTTGCTCAAAGTCAGCCTGTTAAAGCATACAGAATAAGATAATATAGAAATGTAGAATTAAACATTGATACATTTTCCTTTTAAACATGTATACCAAGGCTGTGTATTAATTGTTTAAAATAATAAATAATACATTTAAGTCTAGAACAAACGTACTCCAATCATATTGCCTGATGGGAAGCAGCAAATATTTCTTAGACACTTAGCCTCCTCTCAGAGGTTCCCGAAGCTCTGTCAACCTAAAATCATCAGGTTGTGTGAAACTTTGTCCTTTGCTAGATGAGGATGGATTATGCCATAGACATGATGTCTTGGAGAGATGTTTTTAAAAATCAGTTAATCCGTCTTAAAAAAAAAAAAAAAATTTCACAACCCAAAATGCTGGCACTGAAGGCAGAATCTCTGCAAGTAATGGAGGTGTGTTTCTTCGTCATGGTAAAATGACATCAGTAATTTAAACTTCAAGATTAAAGTAAACAGTTTGAGCTCTTTGGAGTTTGTGCAGGTACCATGCTGTGTGACGAGCTTTCTCCCCAGGCCCATCGCTTATTCTCAAGCCATCTTGTCATGACCTTCATTATGTAATGTTGCACTTTTGGTCTTATTTCCCTCTAGTCAGTCTTTTGCTCTCTCTTTTCTCAAGCTCTGGCCCAGTCTTCAAGCACTGTCTGTCTATTCTAGGACCAGCTGGCATTAGTACATCACAGCCATGGCAGTAGGGGAGGTGGACGTCCCTGACCAGTGCTTACATAAGACATCCTCAAGAACACATGCCAACTTCTCGCAGTCTTCCTGCAGGACACAAAAACCAGACAATCACATTCACACATAATAAGCAAAACTACATGAGCTATGTTTTTAATTCCTTGCCACAGATGCCTTTGAATTGCACACTAGGGGACTAAAAATAGGGTTTTGGGTGGTGTGTTCCAAATTTTAACCTTTTCATTTATATGCATCTTCTTCTTTTTTACCATGGCAGTGATGCATATCTTTACATAGTAATTAGGCTTGTCACTACACCTATATGTTATGAATTAAAACAAAACCTTAAACGCTTCATAATCCTCCATATCACCACATCACAAATTCCAAACTTCCAAATTCCATTTAAAACTCCAACATATATCCAGTTTGACTCATATATACAGTACAAATACGTAAAGCAAAATATCGCAAATCTGGTTGTTTATATTGTCACAAAATGTAAACTATATTGGCGAAATATTTAAAGTTGGATATGTAATGCATCCAACTTTACCTACTTCTTATACAATACACTCATGTAGAGCAAATATACCAAATCTCAACTGCCTGAGATTGTTTAGATCATTCTTAGGTGTGCAGGTGCAGTCAGTATGGACTGTACAAAATACAATGAGAGTTAGAGGTGAGTGGGCCAGTTTTATCTGTGCTGATGAGTCAATTATTGAGGTAAATTTTTTCTGTGTTAATTTGTTAATTTTGTATTGTTATTGTATTTGTATTGTATCATTACTGGTAGACAGATGACAGCTTCGGTTTTCCGTAGCTAATCGTCATACACTATGATATGAGTTCTAAAATCATCTCAAAATATCAAACATGTTTTGATATCTGCCAACTGGATGGAATCATAATCTGAAGCTAAAAAGATTGAGTCTGTGCCCATCATACACTATGTGATTTTCTGTGAAATTTGTCAACTCCAACTGCCCAAAACTATTGTCAACTTATATCGACTGCAAATCGAGGCAAAAATCTGAACAAAAAGCGTATTCCAGCCTTAAGATAAATAATAAAGCTTGATGGTTAGAAGAACTCATGCTTACCTCACTGATGAAAGCATGGTGAACCAACTCACTAGCCAAATCTTTGGAACTGTCAGCTTTGGGGAAAAAAAGAATAAATAATAATAATAATAATAATATATTTGTATATAAATAAATAAATAAAAAAATAAATATATACACACACTCATTTTTATTTTTCAATTTTTCAATAATTACTTGCCTAAACAATTTTAGAAAAGAAAAAAAATGCACCAAGAACACATTTGAATGTGATGATTACTTACATGGCAAAACATCACAGCTAAGCTGACGGTGAAGTCTGTCATCCATCTTTAAAAAGAGAGAGAGCTACAGAGAAAGAAAGGATAGATTATGCACAATATTTACAGAAGCCAAGTAAAACTACAACCCCCCCAAAAAAATTCAAACTCACATGACTCCTTGTGCCTTCCTCATTTGCTTCCAGATTACATTGGATCTGTACAACCTGTACGAAAACAAGCCAAACACACCAGGTTTTTAAGAGGACAGTATTACTAATAACAAATAGAAAGTAACAAAAAAATACTGTTTGTACATGGATGAGATGCATTGGTCACCATTTCTGGGAAATGTTTAAACAAATGTCAGCTTTTTCAAATTGACCCTTGCTCATCAGTGTCATAACTGGACACACTTCCCATTAGGTATCCAAACATTTGTTGGCTAATATTTTACTTCAAAAAATTCAACACAACATTTAAAATGAACTGTAAATCTGTTAAGTGATTTTTTTTTACACAAATGAACTGATTCACTAACATATTCAGACTTCCTAAAGCTTCGTATGAGGCATAGCATCACTACTTGTGGTTAGTTGCTCCCAACACTGCTTCTAACATAAACCTTCTTCTAACCTTTCTGGTTTCAGTCTCCTGTGGTTCTGGGGTTGGGGTCTTCACAGTCTCCATCTGTTCCTGCGACAAAGAAAGAGCGCGGGGGATAGGATGTGGCCGGTGGGAAGCAAAGTTCATCAGGGGATATATGCCATTTCTGTTCATGCAGAAGAGGAAAGGTTTCAAATCCACAAGCATGGAAACAAACACAGTCTAAATCAAGGATCAGCTGATCTTCTCCATGACTCACTTCACATCCTCAAGAAATTTGTCCAGTTCCAGAGGTGAGACGTGAGAATACCTTAAAAAAATATATATATAAAAAAAAAATATTGGGAAAAATGTCTAAACGTGGGAAACAATCACCGAAGAGAACCAGACACTTCACATTTTGTTTGAGAAACTCACTTTAGATGGACTCCAGGTCGGTCACGATGATTAATCTCTGCCATGATACCATTAGGGTCAAAAGATTTGGTCTTCTCTTCTACACAATTCTCAGGAAGCAGATCTGGAAAAAATAAAAATAAAGTTTAAGACTTAAACCAAAGAGGAATGGAACAACAATTCCCTTTTGGATGATTGAGCCATTCATAACGTTTCTGTCATTTCTGAGATCAAAATTAAAGCATTATTACTGTATGGTTTCAGGAAGGCATGAACAACAGTGTTTTTTACATGTTCCACTTACACTGGTTATTGATAAAGCAATGCGCAGCAAGCAGTTTTAAGGAGTGGACCTCAAATAACACTCTGTGGAACAGCAGGTCATGAGCCGTGGGTCTCGACTTGGCTTCTGTGCGTACACACGACTGGATAAATTCCTGTCAGTGTGAAGAGATAAAGGCATTCAATTAAACAAAAAGAATTAAGGAGATCTGTTTTAGTTATAAATATGGGCTTAAAGTCTTTTACCCTCATGAGAGGGTCCTCAAGTGACTGTCCAGCATGATCAACGGCCTCTTTCGAAACTGCAGCGTCTCCATTGGCCTGGATTTCCAATACTGCCATCTAAAAGGAGAAAGTGGAATACAACATTAAAGGTCATAATTCAGTGTTGATTAAAATAGTATTATTTTATTTTATTTTTATATTTATTATTTAAATTTTCAGACCTCCAAGCCACATATACCAAATGAAAATATATCGATGGCATAGTCATCTTCAGCAACTGGAGAAGAAGAAATAGTATATATTAATGTAGATTTCTTGATTACAAATTATAAGCAAAACAACTTTTCTTTGTTAAAAAAAAAAAAAAAAAACATTTCCAAGATTAATTTTTTTTTTTCCAGATTGCAAAAGGTGTAAAAATGGTAAAGGCATCAGATACTTACTTCCATACTCTGGAGCAAAAAAATGCTCGTTCCGCATTTCATCTCGATGTTGATGCACATTCCCATGAATCGCCTCAGCAAATACTAAGGGAACAGGGGACACAACATTAAAATTAAACTATTTATAACATTATATGGATGGAAGAATTTTAGCCAGCAAACATACATGGATAAAATGTCTAGCAAATGGGCTAGAGTCCAAAATAAATACTATGAAGGGGGATGTGGGTCTTATTTTCTTTCTTTATGTCTTAGATTGTCAAAGCTGACAAGAAAAGTTACAGTACATTACACAACTGCCAGGATTTTGGGCCAATATACGCAAAGCATTGTTTAAGGAAGGAAGGAAAAGAAACAGTCTAAGTATGGCCTGTGTTTTCTTTCTGACGAGATAACCACATTCCTGTGCACATGGCATATGGAGCTCAGAGTGGACTCACCATTTACAAACAGCCTGTGCCAAACTGTGAAAGAAAGAAGAGACATAAACATCTATGTTAGAGATTCTATGTTAGAGAGGATCAAAAGTATCAAAGCTCAAAGGGATAGATAGTTCACCCTACAATGAAAATTATGTCATTAATCATGTCGTTCTAAACCCGTAAGCCTAAATTAAATCTGTTCATCATATAAAGCGACCGTGTGTCTTCAAAAAAATTGGACTAAACCGCTCAGTTCCTATGGATTAGTTTCACGGTCCCTTTATAAACTTTTTGAAGCATCAAAGTGGTAGTTGCGTAGCTGTCAATGGAGAGTACAGAAAGCTCTAAGGTTTCATCAAAAAGAAAAAAAATCTTCATTTGTGTTATGAAGATGAATAAAAGTCTTACGGGTTTGGAACGACATGAGGGTGAGTAAATGGTGACAGAATTATCATTTTTGGGTGAACTAACCCTTTTAATGAAAGGTAAAAGACTACTGTCAAACCTGAGCCGATCTTAATGAGGCCGTTGTGCTGAATAAAGATGGTATCACAGGTCAGGTTACCGTGGATAATGGGCGGATCACATGAATGTAAGTAACTAAAGAACGAAAGGATAAATGTCAGTACCCACAAATTACCCACACTGATAAAAAAAATACATGTTTAAAACATTATAAATAATTTTTTCTATTCAAATGAACCTTTTATACATTCATCTTTTTCTCTCATTATAATTTTATTGTAAATATAATTAAATGTAAATGTTATATATAAAGTTGCAAAACATTGAATGTTTAAAAAATTTGAAGAAAAAAACAAAACATTTATAATAAAATAAAAAAGTACAATTATATAGAGACAAATTATAATTAATAAATTGAACTGGTTTAAAAGCTGAAGTGTGTAACTTCTAGCACCATGAAACTTTTTTCCTCAAACACTCCCCTACTCTGCCATTGGCCAAACAAACAGACAGCCCCGCCCCCAAACTGGCACCATTGGTTGAGTCAGTGTTGCTATGCTAGAATGGTCAAGATGCTCAAACAAACAAGCAATGTTTTGAGAGCCACAGAGCCGCAGTGTTTACACTTTTGTACAAATCAACCTACATATACTACATATAACTGTCTCTGTATATTAAGCTGGGAAAATATTTTTAGTTTACCTACACACTTCAGCTTTCACAGCATATTTGCAGATGATTTTCTGAGATAATATTGAATTCTCAGTGTCCTACCTGAGTGCAGAAAGTATCTGTGTGCACCAACGCTTCCATGCCTGAGACACACACAGAAAGTACCAGTGTGTTAAGTGTTTGTCATATTTCTGCCAGAAGGTGGTGTAGTCCTCCAGCTTTTCTGCATGAAGGGTTTTCACTTTCAATGTTCGATGAAACGTCTCACCTTCACATTCATAGTTTTGTGGTTTTTCTTTGTCTTCTTCAAAAACTGCTTGAGACTTCCAGATGACATATATTCAGTGATAAAAATCACCTGTGTGGCACGGATAGAAAGAAAACGTGAATGTCTGAATTCAGGGCAAAGTTCACAGAAGCGTTTGTTTTCATCAGGTGTGTTTTTTAGACTCACCCTCGCTCTGCTCTCTGTCATGTCCAGCCAGTACTTGTGAAATTTTACGATGTTCGTATGCTCAACCTGCATAAGGTTCTCAAACATCTCTCGTATCCGCTCCTGCACAACACAAAGTACATACACACTTGGTTTTACATTTCAAGCATTTTGTCTGTCACTGTACCACCATTCCAGAATGATGACGCTACAATACAGTAACATATCACAGATGTTTGTGGTGTAGCATGCCAAGTATCCCTCCCAGAATACTGATGTTGGAAAACAAGCATGGTCCTACCTCAAAGGACTTGAAAACCTTCTTGTCTGAAAACTGCACTTCGTTCCACACCACCTCCACCCCCTCTTCAGTGTCCATGGCCAAGTACGCACTCTCAATGCCTGGGACATTTCCCTGACTGACCTAAATCAGAGAGAGAGAGGAAAGAGTGGAAAGAGAGTTTTAGTGCGGCCAAGTTCATACAAAGTACCATTTAGCCAGTGATATCTGCAATATTTACTTCATATTGCACAACTATCTACAATGTTTGCAAATGTGATATTTTAGTATCAACTTCTAGGTATTGTAAGTACAGGAAATTTGTATTTCTGTGAAAGAAACGCCCCCTTCTCCGCCCCCTGCTCCACAACTCTCCCATGGTGCACGTTGTGGTTTGGTTTAGGCTGCGATGAGCGAGAATGAAAACACAGACTTTGAATAGCCTGTAAATTCTTGGCCGTTTTGGTCTTTGTAATGCTGTAAATGAAGCTCACAAAACAGAAGAGGGCACACTGCTGTTTGCTCCCCAAACACCTCAAGTCTCCACCTTTTTTGGACAGAACCAGACCTTTTATTATCACAACTGTCTAAAGGAAAACAAACCGTCCAGGGTTTTCATATTTTGATTTTCTATATTTATAGCCTGAATTTGCTCCCCTCCTGCAGATCATTGAACACAAGCTATGTGTTTTGGAGACAGACACAACATGATCCAGTCACGCTGAGATACAGCTGCCCTCTAAAAGGCCTTGGATGGATTTAACTATCTCAGATTTAAAAACATGACTACAAATTGATAATATGGTTTGGTAGGTTTCAACAGAGAGCTTTTTCATTTGTCAGGGCATTCAGGAACGATAAAATATGAATAGAATAATCTGTACATGTTAGAGAGACATTATAATGTTTACTACGCTAAATAGTATCAAGTAGCAATTCAAGCTCAAATAATGTGCTTGATTGATTACAATATGCTATGAAGTCTATGAAGACTTCATAGCATATTCAGATACTCATCTTAAAAAATTACGTTTATTTTGGTATTACAAGCGCATTGATTGTCATTCGCAATTGTGTTCCAGGTTCAGAGGTTAAATAGTGACCATTAACAGGACAACCTCAGGGCAACAGTAAAACAGAACTAGTTTTATGACACTTTTACTGATAATGGCAGAGCACAGAAAAGCTGGGTTATGTAAGGCAGAGAACACAAGGACACCAAAAACATGTCCAATTACATTTGGGGTTAATTAATTCCCTAGATGCCGCACAAACAGACAAGGAATGTCTTTGAAAACAAATAAAAAAACGTTCAAGTTCCTCTGAGAGCCAGAGTATCCTTCTACCCAGCTGGCAACTACAAATTATGGGCAATCAAAGGCGGCTGACCCTTTTATGGAAAAGTACTGTACCTCAGCGTGCTCCAGTGACGTGTATAGATTTATCAAATTATGGTCTATTAGCCATGGCGCATTTTAAATCAATGTTCTAAAACCATTTAATTTAGGAGCATTTTTTTTAAGTCCAATATTATACAGAACCAGTACCAAAAAAAGGGAATGGAACAACGTCCAGTTCTGCGGCACAAAGCCGCTACAGAATCTAGTGTGAAACATTGGCTGCGTCCGAAAACTGATAAAAGCTGCCTTCGGAGGACGCATTCCAAGGTCGGAAGGCATCAAGGCACGTCCGAATGCAATGTTAGTTTAACTTCCTGTCTCCTGAGATACCTTCATCTGATCGATTTTTGAAGGCAGCATAGATGTATGCTTCGCTGCCTTTGATATTCCAGAATCCTGTGCTTCCATTCTGTGGCAGTTGAGCTAGAAAAATAAAAATGGCGTCTGAAAGTTGCGGCTTATCGTCAGTTTGTGTGTAAATGTAAATTTTTTACTCAAAAACATACACTATGACCAGTGTAATTTGATTCCTGAACAAATGACTCGAGTTGGTTTAAAAAAACAACAACCTTAAAATGTAATCCAATTGCCAAACAAATTACTTTTATGACCATATTCTTTTAGAATAATCAAAATCAAACTTTGTGATTAGTGTACTCCAGCTGAACAAAAGACTCTTATGAGACAATTTTAAGTGAATCAACAACATACATTGTGACCAGTGTAATCCGATTACTGAACAAATAACTTATGAGCCAGTTCTTTTTATAGCCAATCAAGAACTTGCAGCACAGACAAAAAAATTAAAATCTAGCGGAATGCGTCAAACTACCCACAAATAATATAAACCACTGTCAAAATGTAGTTGTGGTGTTTTTCTGGGTTTGGGGTCTGTCTTGTGTGAAGTTTATAAAGAATGTTTTGAGAATCTGTTTTTGGAAACTTTACAAAATATCAGGAAACACTGTGCCCCAAAAAACAGCTGATATAATCTCACACTCCATGCTTTAAAATCCTTTCTGACATGAGCCCACATAAAAGCTTTTTCAATGAAAACAAACATTACAATCTTCATTTCCTGCCCTTTCATCCCCTAACCTGCATCTGTCACAGATACGTTTCCAGCTGTATTACCTCTTCCTGCATAATGTAAGAAATCTAATGAGTTGTTCTGTGGAACCACTTTCATCTCTGGAAACCTGACCCTGAATGCTCAATTTTCTCTTCTACATCCTATTGAGGATTAACAGAGAGAAAATGTGAATGGCTTGCGTGCAAACCTGAATGAATCAGAGATTTATATCCAGGTACAGCTTTTCAGATATACAATTATCATCAAGAATGGTGCTTCAATTCAGCACACTAACCCCAGATGCATACTGGGCCCCCTACCCTAGACAAGACTAAACGTTTTGTCTGGGTACAAAGAAGAGCCTCACTCTGTGGCGTCAGGTCACCTTTCTCCATCAAAAAGGTAGCCAGCCCATAGAGCACTGATTTTAACTGACATACAGGAGACACTCATGTCTGTGCTGTGCTGTAATTTTGGAACAAAATGGTTTGTGTAACACTCTTAGCTGGAGAGAGACCCATTCCAGATGTTCCAGATGTGAAAACAAGCAATCCTTGTTAGCTAAAGTGCCAGTGTCACTCAAGACCAGAAAACAGCCTGAGGGGACCACCCTACTCAGGGGTCTGGGGGCGGAGATGAACACATTGCATGACACGACATGAAAGAGATACAAACGTGCTGCTCTGCATTTTTGTGGTAAAGCTCTCCAAGAATTGAGGAGTTGCCTAAGATGAGCAGAAATGCTGGTATT
Source organism: Leuciscus leuciscus (assembly GCF_965113295.1). Classification (NCBI taxonomy): domain Eukaryota; kingdom Metazoa; phylum Chordata; class Actinopteri; order Cypriniformes; family Leuciscidae; genus Leuciscus; species Leuciscus leuciscus. The sequence goes on from NC_138730.1 coordinate 29,951,794, forward strand.
CCCCTCTGTCATTCACCGCCCCATTATTTAAATGGAAAACAAGGCACTTTGACCTGCAGAGTGTTTGATGCTATCAATTTATGAGCTGACAGAAACTTTTAAAAATGGCCCAAATAGATAGTCTAAGAACCATTGCATTAGCATAGCAGATATTGTATGTAAGGGATAAGTGACAACGGGCCATTGAATTATTAGAAAAATAATGCACACCTGAGGTGGTAATGCGACCACGTGCGAAGCGGAGGTCAGTGCTCAGCCAGTGCCGTTGTGGGTTTTATTTCTGTGGTTTGTAAAGAGCTTTGAAATAACTTAAATCATTTGGCAAGGTGATATGGAACTGTTGTGCGATCAAGACCTGCCTGGAACTACTTTAGCCGTGCGTTTCCCTGAAAATAATTGCACACCTTAGAATGTTTTCGTCAACCAATCAGAATCAAGCATTCAACTGCCCCATAGTAAAAATACATTACAAATTTTTAACAGATGTACAGCACTATTTAAATAGTTTTCTTTACAACATTTCTATTATATAATGTATATTTATAAAATATTTATTATGAATTATAATCAAGTTATTATGTTCTATTCAAAGAATCCTAAAAAAAAAAATCTGTCTCCCCCCCAAAAAAGGCAGCACAACTATTTGTTGTTAATGTTTGAAGTGTCCCTGTATAATTTACAGCATTGACTGACAGAGAATTACTTTTATATACAAGCTAAAGAGACATTATAACTGAAATATACTTAACTCAATCAGAGCCAAATCAAACTGACTCAAGAAAGAGCAGTCGATTAATTAACCCAGTTGATTAATCGACCAATTAATAAACACAATTACTCACAGTTTACCAATGTGCAATGTAGAGCTGCACGATCACAATCTCAATTCAAAAACCTACACGATCTTATTTCTAAATGACAACGATTCAGCTATCTAAACCTTTGATAAGTTTGATCACTACATTCAAATCTGCGTTTGCACAGCCACTGACACAGAGGGAGCAGTTGTCATGTATTGAATTTAGCCAATGGCACGCACTGTATAAAGGTCAGATTTTTTACTTTTCACAACTCAACTTTTAAAAATTGTTGTCTACTGAAAGTATTTTTTCAGAAAGACATTTCATCAGCTGAACAGTCGGAATGTTGTTAAACAACAGTACAATCCATTGAATGCACTGCATTCTGTCCCTCACAGCCTCGTTTTCATTCCTCTCAAAATCGAAAAATGACACTACCCTGACTAAGGTCTATGGGTATGAAACAGTCTTTTCAACCACACAGTATCATTATTACAATAATTCAAATTATCACATAAGTACTGGGATAAAAGTATACAGTTAGGATATAAACACTGATGTCTACGGTAGCAAATCTACCTTTTGAAAGTAACTTGACACTTCAAATAAAGATTGCATCATTACACCAGTAGTTGGTGAAGGCTGACTGTTAAAAAGTGTTAAAAAGTCGGTGAAGGCTGACTTGTCCAGAAGGAACCTTTTTGTATTCTATAGTTGTGTCCTAAAATTAAGGTGTTTTGGGTGCAAGTATGTGATCTAATATCACAGATTCATGGAATTGATTTTCCAGTGGATCCAGAGGTGTTTATAAGGTAATTTTACCGACTCTAACCTGCCACGTAGTCAAGGTATTAAGCTTGCTGAAATGTTGTTGATAAGAGCTAAAAAATGCATTGCTTAAAAATGGAACAAGACATTGATGTGCTAATTGGATTGTGGTTGTCGGAGGTTTGCCACTGTGTACCAATATAAGAGATCACATATTCAATGAGGGGCAGAGGTGAATTACTTTAGAAAATCTGGAAACCCTTTTTGAATTCCACTAAAAAAAATTGACTTCATGATTTCATCTGATGGAGTTGATTTTCTAACTGTTTTATGATGTATCTCCCTTTCCCTTTTGTGTGTATGTGTGTTTTTCCTTTGTGTCTTGTCTGACATTCGTTGGTTTTATTGTTATATTTGGGGGGGGAAAGCTGAATAAAATGTAACAAAAAATTGTCATTGAATCATTCAAGAGGTTTGTTTAAAAACGCTGATTCATCCAGTAATGAAAAAATTTAAGTCTTCAGGATTGAGTCATTGAATCTTTAATTCAAACAGATTTAAAAAAAGAATTAATATACATTAATTAAATATTTTAAATAGACTGCAGCAATTAACAGTTTGTCAGAACCTCTAGTAAATGACATGTTATTTTGTTCAATTGTCTATTCAGAATCATGGGAGATTTTAAACGAAAAATCGCGATTCTCAATTTATCCAGAATTGTGCAGTTCTAGTGCAGTGTGAAACCTTTTTTGAAAAATCTTACAAGGATTAATTGCTAACCCAGGGTTTAATATGAACAGCAAAATATTTAAAAAGGGTCTTGTTTTTTTTAATGGTTTTTTTTTTAATGGTTTTTCAAACATCAAAAAACAGACAAAAATACCCTTTATATAACAAAAATCTGTGCAATACGCAAAAATAAAACTAAAGGGGAGGATGACGATAAACAGGGCCAACCTCTCTAACAAAGTTTAATCACAATAATTGCAAAAAGTAAATGTTACAAATCTGAAATAATTAATAAATATATCATTAGTCCTTGTGGCTAGATAAAAAAGTAAAAACTGGTTCCCACATTTTGTCTAATTATTCAAGATTCCCAGAAATGGTGTATCTAATTGTTTCCAGGTGTAACGTAGAAGTGAGTATGGATAGCCAGTCAGAAAAGAGGGGCGTCGTATTTTTCTTCCACAAAAGCAGGATAACTTTCTAAGCTACAGTCATACTATACTGAACAGGTACTCGTACTGAGAGACTCCAGTGAGTCTGACCAAAACAAGGGTCTTGTTAATCCTGGTTTAAAAATGACTGGTTAAACATTTCCCTTAGAGTTATTGGGAATTACAAATTGTCAAAATGGAATGAATCACAATCACCGCTGATCGTCAGGTACCTAGACGCTCAGAGAAGAGCATGCTATCAGTTGGACCATTCCTGAGAATCACACACTTGGCAGTCACTCAAAGGAACTATTCAACGTGATAATCCTACGGGTAAAGTGTCAAACTCATCAAGCTTTCATTGCATCCTCTACCAGCTTAAGCTGTATTGTGCAACTTCTACCAAAGAAAGAAGGCTGACAGATGCGTCGTATTTTCAACTCCTGCCTCAGGGCGTCCCTCTCCTAAAGCGCTCAACTTTTTTATCTTGCACTCACATATGAAATAAAAGAGTAGGCAAAATCAGCAGTAAGTGATGAATACCGCTGCTTTCGGGTAAACAGAACAAAGTAGGTGTGTTTTTTAAAGTAGGAGTTGCTCAGTTGCTGTTTGTGATCTGCAGGATGGTATTCTTCTACACATAAGGATTCAGAAGGATTCAGATACATAAACCTGAACATTTTAAAAGCCACATCAGGACAAGTGCACCACTGGGTTTGAACATGAGTGGCACTTTTGAAGTGAGGATCTGTCACAGCCGGCTTGTAGGATTGAAGTCTGCAGCAATAACCGAGTTTAGAGCTCTAGCTTTGAATGAGGGGTTAATGCGAAAAACGATCAATGCTGATGGACTTGAAGGGATCATAAACAAAGAAAGGTGCAATATGTAGCAGACGACATCAGATGACTTAGTAAAAAGAGAAATAGAGAGCAGGACAAAAAGAGGAAAGTAAACAAAGAGCATTATAGAATAAAAGCATGATGTGATGTCCACACAAAACAGTGTTAGTCACCACACTCACGACTCATGAATGCCCTGCATTGTGACGCTAAAGATGTGGGAAGCCATGGTGTGAACCTACTGAAAGCTCTCCTTTTCCAGAGGTTATTTTTCTTCCTCTACTAGCTTTCGCTTTCTGTTGCAAAGTTCTGAAAACTGGTATTTTCCAAAGCTGTGCCAAGCGAAGAACACCTACAGCAACCAAACCAAAACTATACAGCTTTGATAAGATAAACAAGTAGCCTAGTTTTCACCTAACTTTTTGGTTGGTTGAGAGATCAGCCTGAATGCAACAATCACAATCGTGTCTTAAAGACCCCCCTGAAAATCAAGTTTTTAATGTTGTTTATATGTCTATGTGGTGCTTTAAAGGGGTCATATAATGGTACATGCACTTTTACAAGTTGATTGTACTGAAATGTGTGTTGGCAGTGCCTGTACACAACCATCATAAAATGATAAAAATCCATCCAGTGTTTTTTTTTTTTTTATCTTCTTATATGTTTTCCCGTCTCAAATCAAGCCGTTCGATTTTGTGACGTCACTAAATTGATTGTTGATTGACAGCAGCGTTTCAACACAGACCCGCTCTCGCTCGTGAGCGAGCTGTCAATCATAGTCCACGTGGTCATTGTTGATACGCTGGAGCACTGTCTATGAGCAGAATGGCGTCTAAGCGATTGTGGCGTTCTGTTCTTGGGTGCAATAAGGAACACAGCAGTCATTTTGATGTTCCTAAATCCGAACCGCTGAAGACGCAGTGGCTGAATTTTGTTTTCGAAGGGAATATTCCCCACGATCAACGTCAATGCTTTCATGTTTGCGCGAATCATTTCTCACCGGACTGCTTTACAAACGAAGGTCAGTATAAAGCTGGTTTTGCTAAGAAGCTGCTCCTGAAAAAAGGATCGGTACCAACTATTCGTGTTCCTGCTGCACCTCCAGAAGAACTTAAGTGAGTGTAACGTTTTATTAACCTTTATATTAATCTTTATATTAATATTTGCAAATCGCTAGCACGCTTCACTATGAATGCGGCTAAGGTTTACACTTTACGGCATGTTTTCTATGTCGACGTTCTCAATATAATTCATAATCCTACGTTTATGGTTATTGTGTTATTGTGTTACAAACGGTGTACGCACAGAACAGAGGGGCGGGGTGAGCAAAGCTCATTATCATTTAAAGACACATGCACTTAAACGGCGTGCTGAAAACAGAGCTGTTTTTTCTTACAATACTAATGAGATTTTTTAATTAAAGTATATTACAAACTTTTAATTTAGACCCTAAAGAATCATATTAGCTTGTACAAAAATGGCATTATATGACCCCTTTAAGACAAGCCATGTGCAAATTCATAAGTCAACACCATTGTATAGTATTTTCTCCTCAAAACTGCAGTGAAAAAAGACGCGGTTTGAAATCGCTGGTGTTTCTCATGTCACAAACTACCTTGTAACCAATCACATCAACATACGCGCGGGCTTTAGCATATCATTAACAGCAAACAAGCAGGGAAGTCTCAAAGGAAGCCAGGTTATCCCCGTATTTTCCTGTTCATTTGAGAAAAAAATTAAATCGGGTACATTTAGCAATATAGTGAGTTAATTATGTATAGGATTTATATTACAATGTTATGATGAACTATATGCCACAGACATTCTAAGTTGTTCAAAGCGTTTGTAAGGATGCTGATTTTTAGAAGGCAGCTTTCTGACTCTGAACGGGAACATGGTTTGTCTAACATTAGCAACACATTATTAGATGTTTGATAATGTAGTCAAGCAAAAGTCTAATCATATTTATTACCGTTATGTGTCCAACGTTGTAGAGAGCGATACATAAAACGCTTTACCATTCTGATATATCTACTTGTATACGAGTTGACTGAGTGAATCTCTGAGCTGGTGTGATATGCATATGCATGGATCCGCATATATTTTGTTCACAGGAAAAACGTATTGACTACAGGGGGACTTTAAAACAAATTAAACTCATGTAAACAAAGTTCTCCTAGATTACAAGAGTGACACATGAATATGGGAAGCTGCATATAGGAGTCACTTGTGTTACTTGTGACAATGTGAAAAACTATTTAAAATACTAAAACACATTATACTCCCTAAAGAGATACTCCATCCAAAAAAAAAAGAAAAGAAAATTCTGTCATCATTTACTCACCCTCATGTCATTCCAAACCAGTAAGACTTTCTTCTGTGGAACATAAAAGAAGATGTTTTTAGAAATGTGTATTTTGTCCATACAATGGAAGTCAGTGGGCTCCAATGTTGCCTGGATCCCAACATTATTCAAAATATCTTCTTTTGTGTTCTACAGAAGAATAAAAAAAAAAAAATGCAGCCAGGTTTGGAATGACATGCAAATCGTTGTATGTATTACACCATGATTATGCCATAAAAGGTCTGGGGTTTCATATAATGTATAATGATAGCAATGGGTATTAATATGTAAATGAGTAGGGGACTCAACGTGATCTGTCGAGCACATAAAAAAACAAAAACCCACAATTAAGCATGTGCACATGCTCACACAAAGGCACAGCACAGCATAATCCACAAATGGATCAAAAATACCATCTGCTCCATGCCTGTTCTTTATAAATACATAATACTTGTTAAAATATCAGGGGCGGGTAAACTTATAAAGAAGCTATATATTTATCACAAATTAATATTTCACAGAAATGCATTCTATGCACCTGAATTTAAACAATTCAGAATTATTTGCTAATTAATAATTTAGACTAATTTGTGAATCTGTCCAATTCACTGAAAAGAACTCCAAAAAAAGCTCACAAACCAAAAATTATGGCTTTCAAGCAAGTTTTACTTTACATATAGCTAATATCTAGCAGAATAAAACAAGAATTTTTTTCCCCATGACTTAAGAGTTTATTAATTTACATTTTCAAGCCTGGAAAACACAATTTGATATTTGCAGGCTTTCCAGGACCATGGGAACTATGTAAATAAATCATTAGGGAAGATTAAATAATGATTTTAGCCATTATTTAACCCTCACCAGAGGAAGTAAAGCTGAAAGTTGGATGGAATTTCAGTTATAACTTGTAAGTGACAGTTCTGGTCTAGTTACTGCTAGTCAGTCACATGAGATTCATTTGGGATTCTTAAGAGCATGAGTGAGCTGAAATACTCAAGCTGTCATCAAAAGCTCATTCTGTAGACTCACACATGACACTAATAAGTTCGAACAACCTATCGCTGTCATCTAGCATCTCTAAATTCACATCTATGAATAGAGGCATTGTCTCAACTAATTGAAGAAGCACAGCAGATTACTCTTGCACAATTAATCAGTCAAACTCCTGATAAAAAGAGTGAATCTTACGCTAACTGCAATTGAAGTGGTAAAAAAAACAGTTCTGCATCTGAAACAGACAGATGGAATTGAAATTGTGTGGCTGTTTTTTTTAAAGGACACATTCAGTTTTACTTTGAATTCGCAAAAGAGGAAACTTTAAAAGTGATGCAGAAAACCTAAGTGGTTTAGAAATACAATAATATCTATATCAGAGGTCTCGAATAGGGTCTCTGTGACATCCAAATCCATGCTACTGAAAGCAGTATAACAAAAACCCAATCAAAAAATGAAAATTATATCAAAAGAAGATGCTGAGTCAGTGGGGTCAAGTCAATGCTGTTTGGATCTGAACATCTTCAAAATGGTTTTTTTTGTGTGTGTTTCACAGAAAATAAAGAAAGTTGGACAGGCTTGGAACAACATGAGCGCATGATGAAATAGTTTTCATTTTTGGGTGAACTATCCCTTTAAGTCAACTTCAACCTAAGGGAATGTTAAGGTTCAGCTAAATGTTTCATTGTCCATTCTAAATTAAAATTGTGTTAAATACAATTAAAATGTAATGTACGGGTACAAAACAAATCTCTAAAACAAGAGATCCTTTTAACATCGTTTCACGGGAAACTAACTCTGCTAGTCTTCAGGGACTTAGAGATCTTTGAGAGAGGCTGGCACAATCTTCTAGAGCCCAGTGCCAAACACAGCCATCTTGATAATATAGTGTGTCGAAGAAAGATGAGCAGCGGTCAGAATAAGGCCAACATAATTGTTTTCCTAACTGGACAAATGCTCATGCACTAAGAGCAAGCGAGATAGAGAAATACCATTTGAATGGCTTAATGCAGTGAGACAGATGGCGTTTGCTTTACACTGGCCATTAGCCAAGGTCTCTCTCTCTCTCTCTCTCTCTCTCTCCTCTCTCTCTCTCTCTCTCTCTCTCATTAGTCTGCTGTTCCTCTCCACTGGTTTAATTAGTGTAAATGCATTACCACCACCTAGCATTGGGTGAGAGGGTCCATTACCTGTGAGTGTCTGATAATGACAGTACAAATACACCATGAGTGTGCGGCATGATCAAAATCTTATATTATTGAGGTTTTTTTTTTTTTTTTTTTACAGTAATCTTTCAATATACACTGTTCAAAAGTTTGGGATCTGAAATATTTTTATGCTCAACAAGGGTGCATTTATTGGATCAAAAATACAGTAAAAACAGTAATATTGTGCAATATTATTACAATTTAAATTCATTTTAATACATTTTAAAAATGTCATTTATTCCTGTGATGGAATTTGAATTTTCAGCAGCCATTTCCTATTATCAATGTTGAAAACAGTTGTGCTGCTTAATATTTTTTGATTAATAGAAAGGTCAAAAGAACAGCATTTAGTTAAAAATAGAAATCTTTTGTAACATTATTAAAGACTATAAAAAATTATTACGGACCCCAAACTTTTGAACAGTTGCGTAAATATCATTGCATGAAACTCAACCCTGAAATGGAAATTCAAATGTCATTACATTTAGGGATTTATCGATATGAACATTTCGGCTGATACAGATGACCAATAATTCGTTATATTTTATAACTGATATGTTGGCCGATAAATCTAAATCCAAATTTGAGAGCCCGATTACAAAAACAAAAGTCTCTCACCATTAAAAGTCATGTCCCAAGCACACTATTATAATAATTTTCTCATTATAATTTTATGTAGCCAATTTATGACAGACTTGCACTGCACATCATTGTATTTTCCTTTTTAATTGATTCCGATCAGCATGCATCTGAAGTGTCTCAGCTGAAGGCTTTAATATATCAGCCAAATGTTCTTATCAGGCCGATAATGATAACATTAAAAATTAACATATATTGGCTAATGCTAATGATATATCGTGCATCCCTAATTACATTATTCATAACAAATGAATGAGACATATTCAAAATCAGCTTAATAACGCTTGAGATTCCAAACTGTAATGCAATATAAATATGACTAGATGAATCACGTATGTTTCCTGACAGTGACGGTGTGACTGCACAGTAGGATTCTCTATTAATGAGCAGCATTGTCATGTTGCTCGGCAACCACAACCACTTACAGTTCCACACGTTTACGCCAGACATCCGTGGTTGCTCCCATTATAATCAGTGAACCCGTCGGCAGTGGCCTAAACTGTTTACATCGCTCCAGTAAATAACAACAAATAGCATCTTAGTAAATATTGTAAAATGTGCAAATAGTAAATGATACCATTTAGATGAAGTGTAAATAGACATGATATGCTATTTGTACATATGATAAATTGTCTAAGCAATAGTTGGCAGAGTTAGTGAAAACAGTTTTTACCAACAACACTAAATAGCATCTTTGAATCTGATGACATCATCAACGGCATAAACAGGTATAACAGAATCTCTACCCTCTCTACCATTTCCCAGCTATAATGTCACAACACACAACCCTACTAGACACAGTGCAAAGAAATACAATCTAAAAACACCAAATGTCTATGGGTGATCTGTGTAAAAGCAATTTTGTGAATCATAATAAAGTGTTATCCAAAACAATTGCTTTAGTTTGAAAGGTTGAGTGAATGTGGCCAACACCCATAGTTTTCTATCTGTAATCCTGACAGACACAGGAATCTTCTGTCTGCTCACCTGAAACACAGCGAATCTCTTAAAGACAGAAAAGTGAGCTATTTTAAGGCAATCCTTTTCCTCTCTAGCCTCACTATGTATAGCTTCACTTTCTACACTCCAGTAGAAAGGTTCGTTCCTTTCTGGGGAATGACAAAAGACTCCATAAGCAACTGTGAAAAATGAAAACTATCCATTAGCTTATTCACCTTTAAGACCTCAAGCATGTAGTTTGCATTTTTCACAAATGCTTGTGGAATCTTTTGTCATTGTGAGGACTGAATTAAAAAGTATGCAAAACTAACTTTACCTTAGGCAACAACTGCCTGACGCTATATGAAAATAGACTATTGACAGTGAACATCATAAGATACCAGGTGATATTAGAAAGGTTTTAAATGCTTCTATCATTGTTTATATGACATGATTTATACAAATAAATAGTATCTGTATCACACAGCCTACACTGATGTAATATTAGCCTGTGTGAAAGTTCTCAACTGTTGTTGCTTCAAGAACCAAATTTTACATAATATAATTTATATATCCAACACAAATGCTAAATTATTAACATTAAAATAAGGCTATTTATTTTGGTATCCTTAATGTGCATGTTATATGGTTACTAGTTGCATCTCATTTGCATTTACCATTGTTTCCTGCGGCCCTGTCAGAACAGATCTGCTGCGATTTTTGTGTCACAAACCATCAGTTCAGAACCACTAGTCAAAAAGACCAACAACAATGAAACTAAATGCTACTATGCAATTGGCTATTACATTGCCGTGTCAAAGCAAGTAAAGTGGCTCCTTGAAAAACATGATCATGAGATCATTGGGTTGGCAAGGCTAATCCATTGGCAATGTGCAGTTAAAGACAACATTTACTACGTGCTAGTGAATGTGCTTTCCTTTGTGTTGGTGTGTGCGAGTCAAAGACAGAAAGACCGGAGAGGGGGACAGAGATGATATGCATGCTGAGCAGAATGACTAAGTGTACGCAGATTTGTGTCAATGAGGGTGCCTGTAACGCAAAGCCGTTTGTAAATGCAGGCGCAGCCATGAAAAGCACTTGCCTCTGGGAAAATGTTACAGTCAAAGATCTAACTGTTAGAACATTTCATTAGCATTGCTCATTAAACACAGAGACTAGGTGAACTTTAGTCCTACTGAGCCACCTCACAGGCTAATTATTCTCTTCCTATGCATGCACTGATGTCCTTAGGAAAGTGATGATGACTGGGCTTTTTTTGTTTCTGGAACGTGGCTCATTTTGTTCAGACAAGAACTCATGCACACTTTTTGCCTTCCCCGATTTTCCATTTACTATGTAATCTGTAACCCAGCGCACTCCTTTGGGTTAGATTTAGTTATTGCAGTGATTAAACTTTAGGGAAGACAGCTGATAAAAAAAATAATGGTTGAACATTAAGTTTCAAATCTCAAATTATACAACAGTTACTATGGTCCACGTAATGCATATAGGTTGATCCTGCTCCGGGCATATTCTCTCTTGATAATCTATAAATCGTGCTCCTGGGGGCGGGTTTATGTAAATTCTAGGGTTGGTGATGTCACTAACCCGGGAGGAATGTCGTGTAGTCCCTACCAGCCGTTTGTTGTAGTCCTTAAAAAGCAATTTCTTTAAATTAAAATATCTCCCTTTCCTTTGAACTTTGAGCATTGTAACTTTGCAGAGGTTGTTTATGCTCAAACAGCAGCATACACACTAACTAAAGTTAAAAAAGCGAAATCATAATCAACCACCCCTTTAAGTTGATGTGCATCTCTCTCTAGTCTGTCTGTCTGTCTGTCTGTCTGTCCCAGCTGGGCAGTGCATATTTTGGTCTTTCTGTGTCTTGCTTGCTAATGCCAGCCACTTCCAGGGCTGTGTTCTGTGACTTTGTGCCTGACAAAAAAAAGTGAGAGTGAAATATAACTATTTATTACGTTTGATAAACGACAAAGGGCAACAGTGTTTGTTTATTAACTCGTAAAAGATAACCGCGTTGCGCATTAACATGAGTTCATATGCGTGTGCATGAAATGAAATACGCACTTTCCAACAACACATCTGTGGGGACCAGTACAAAATGGGCGTGATGGCACTCCTCATTAGGCGCACATACTTTTAAAACAAGACAATGATTATCTAGTCTCCAAATCAGTTTAGTTACAACTCAGCAATAAAGCAATGTTTTGACATTGACTATTGATTTATAGGCTATATTGCATTTAAAATGTTGTTTGGCTGGACATACTGGTCAATATGGATGCACATCCCTCAGTAAATAATAACCATCAAGTATCAAGTATTGCTTTTATCATTTAAAACACAGTGACATGCTATGACAAGCCATTTTAGCTTTTATAAATTATTTATTCACAGGATGCATTTTTTATGTCAATAATTAAATTTGTACTATTTAAAATGTGAATTCTTGATATTAAGAATGTACTTTTTCTAATAACAATGTCTATTTCTGATATCAGGAATTACATTTTCATTAGTACTAGGTAAAGGAGTGGGAGCACTGGGGTGTCAGGTGTGACTGTGTGGCAATGGCAAATGGTTTACATGGCTCATGGGTCAGGTATGAGGGCACCTTAACAGAATTTTGCATAGGGCCCCAGGGAGGTCAGGGTCGGCTCTGGCTGTACCTACAGCCATGCTGTGTATCAGCCATGTATCAGATGAAATTGCAAGATAAGTTTATTAAGTCTTATGAGAAAGAGCAAAACGGTGGAAAACAGTTGCATAACAAAAGTCTTTAAGAGCAAAGCCAAGCTGGCTGTGTTCACAGAAATCTCTTTAATAATGACTCTATTCTGCTCCCTCAATTCTGCTAATTCACAACAAAATAACAATATAAAGAAAGTTAGAATAAAAGCTAATTGAAACCAACAATATACTTGATTTGGACTCGTTTGAATGTGCCATTCCCCTGTGAAAAATAACACTCCACCACCAGAAAACATCATTGCTCGCCCATCTGTCCACTGAGTCATTTTCACCTCAGGTTTCTCATTCACACATGTGCTCGCTGCTAATTAAGTGTAGAGAATGAACTGTGGTAAACGTCTGCTCAAAAACTCTGTCGACGTGGTTTCCCAGAGGGGAAATTGTGTCTCAGATGTATCTCGTGCAATAAAATAAAATATTGACATACAATAAGTCTTGATCTATAAAGTGAATGTGAACAACATAGCTCTGATAAATTGATCTTGGAGGAATGTGTGATATGTACTGTACATTAAAAAAAAATGAAATCTCCAACTTTCTATTGTAGACTTTTTTTTTGCAGTTTGTGATTTTGAGATCTCTTCTGTAACTCATGGAGACTCGTCGTTTTTTCTCAGGAGAAACATCTGAGTTGCACTAGACTTCCATTCTCGATTTGCTCACCATTTAATGTTGTTGGTCAAATAATTGAGATATCAAAGGGATAGCTTTTTTTTTTACAATGGGGAGTGCTAGAACTATCCGCTAGTAAAATTACGGATGCACAATATATTGGCCACCATATGTTCATTTTTAATGTTATCAATATCGGCCCAATAAGAAAATTTGGCTGATATATTAAAGCTGATAAATAATGAATTATTGCCATTAGCTGAGACACATTGATGCGCACTGTTCACCATGATGGTTTTGAATTGCTTGAAATATGATTGGAATCACTTCAAAAAAAAAAAAAAAATTTAATCAGGTTCTCAAATTATATAAGAATTTGGATTTAGATTTATCGGCCAATATATCGGTTATCGGCTTTAAAATTAAGCATTATCAGTTATCTGTATCGACCAAAATTTTCATATCCCTCAAATTAATTGGAGAAGTTTTTGCATTGATTAAACATTTTTTTAATCGTCATTTTTTTAATGTAGTAAAGCCCACTCTACTAAACAATCAAAGCTGGTAGCCTAATGCCACAAGGTTGAAACTGTCGAAACAAACATTAATGCCAGAGTTTTGTAACTACCCAAAAAACTCCCAACATTACATAATTTCACATTACATTACGATTGAGCTAGTTTTGTTACATAAACCTGGCAACCCTGGCTGTGATGCATGATCCTTGTCTTACCATTTAAATGTCAGAGTCATTGAGAAAAGAAAACATCCACCGCCAACAAAACTTTCACTCTTGTTGTTCAAGCATGTCTGTCCTTCTCTTAGACAACACTTTGCACTTTGGCACCATTAACAACACTGACGCAATAAGAGAGTGAGCAACATACTAATAACATTCTTTCTTGCACTTACAAGCTCTATTCACAAAGAGAAAATAATTACTAGTTGTGTTCCAGCCACTTTGTCCCACTGTTTTTATCCAATTTAGAATTTTGCATCTGTATTGCTTTTCACAATCAAGTGTCAAGGAAAAAGAACACATAAGGCGCACCGAGTTGAGACTCACCCCTGACGGCTTTTAAACATAAAATGAAAAACTTTCACAAATATGCACATAGAGTGTATTATATTTCACGCTTTTGAGTACACTGTGAATAACAGGCATTTCAAATTAAACAATTCTGTCTCACAATTAACTTCAGTGCACTTGTTTGCTTATTTTATTCATTTTAATTAAGTTACTTTTACACAGTAAACACAAAAATAGTCATAACTAAAAAATAAAACTGTCCTAATAAAAATGACTTTAAATATCATGTAATATAATAATTTTAAAACATTATATACTACCTGCTCATATTTAGGCTATATTATTTATATGTGTATGCCAGTTACATTTTTATATAATTTTGAGAAAATTTTAAAAAGTTAAAACAATATTACTTTAATCACAGATTTGAGTCAAGTCTAGTTGCAACTAGTTAACATGAAACTTAACATGAAACTTTTTTCCCTATTGCAATGTATATACAAGTGAAACGGCTTCTTGAACAAAAAAAGATGTAGGGTGGGACTTGATTTTGTCCACTGGGAATTAATTGGATCATTGGGTCGTTGTTGTTTGCTATTGCTGTGACCTGTGCACCAATGCTAAATTTTTCTAAATGTCATAATCATTTGTTAACAAACAAGTATTCATTACCTCAATGAGCTCATTGTTTCTGCCTTTAATTATTACATTGTTTAAATTAATAAATGTTTTGCCAACTGTGATTTTGTATATGAACATTTCTGAAATACATAACTTAGACAGTTACCTCTGATAACAGATCACTCTAAATTGCAATGTGGACTCATGCATTTTCTGTACAGCTGCTTTGAAACGATGTGCATTGTGAAAAGCGCTATATAAATAAATGTGAATTGAAATGACCTCATGTGAGTTATAGGTTGTTTTGCCCTCGTGCAGGGGCGTAACCACAAGGGTGGCTGCTGCAACCCTAAAAATGATCATAATAAAAGATTATCTTACCTCGATTAGGTCACTTTAAAAGCACATATCGAATATTAACCATGTCTGATATAATTTAATTCAGATAAAGGTGCATCTCTGTCCCTGCAGTAGGCCAAGTGTAAAAGGCTAACTGTGAATTTCACAGACTGGAGGGCATGCTGCGCCCTTGCAGTATAACTGAAGTGTTGAAAGAAGAACGCACTCTTGTCCACAAGCCCGATTCCACAATCAAATCGCTGAAAATGCTTCTGAAATTAGTGAGAGAGCTCTAGTAGAGTGCAGATGTAATGTGTAAGCAACAGCTCCTAGCACCACCATAACAGGAATAGCAATGTACAGTGAGAGATTTACAAGATTAAAAAGTTATTACTTTTACAAATAGCCTAATTGCAGCAGCATTTCAAAAAATATTTTGATACGAAAAATTCAAATATTTTAATCTATTAGTCTACTTTGCTTAATACAAATCTATTTTGATACATTCATGTCCCGTCGATTGCCATGGTTACCAATGTCAATCACTGCAATTTCGAGAGTGAATCCTGCATTCATATGTGGATGTCACTTCCGAACTCTTAGCAGCATTAAATTTTTTTTTTCAATTTTATAAAAAATCTGAATAGATTATATAGCCTAGAAAGTGCACAAAAACCGCACACCAAAAAAACGTTCCCTTTGATCACTAAAAAGCAGTCATTCATCGCAGTTCATCGCGATCTCACAAAGTAATCCAATAAAGTAATTTTGATTAAAGTAATCATATTATATAATCGGTAAAGCTATCTACACTGCACAATGAATCTCCTATTTAAATTGTGTCTACACTTTGTTATAATGAGAGGATTCGCGAACATGCAGAACTCTCTTTGACCGGTGAGTAGATTGAGTAACTTAAACACTTCTGATTGGCCATTGCGTTCAAAAGATCAACGGAAATGTCTGTGACTGGATACATTGCTCAACACAACAAAAACACATTGTAAATAGAAACCTTTGACGCTTCCCTGAGCACAAACACAAATATGCACTTGAGCGTACAAATCTGTTCCGCCAATATACTATTATTACAGTTTCAACTGAGGGTGCTCTTGCTTTCCATCGAACAGGGCCTGCTTGTCCAGAGACGAGTAGGTGAGAATCTTCTCCACACATACCAAAGCAACCTTTCATTTGAGTTGCGTCTCGTCACTCTCGTGTAATGATTTAGAATAAACTGACGTCCAAATCACAGTGATTTCAGGAGACAAAACTTGCATTCATGTGGAGATATAGCCAAATAAACAATATATTGAAGATCTTAATTATATTTTTTAAAAATTAAATGTTACCAGTTTATTTAATTTTTAAATGATTGACAATTTAGTTGTGACATCTCTGAGATTAGCTGAACAACATTTGTGGATTAATTAGCAATTGCATCTAAATGTAAGCAAATATTAAGCAAATACTAAAATGACAACACAATAAAATGCACAAGCTAAATAATATTTATTGGGACAGTGTTCATCATAGAGTGATGTCACTATACATACACTTATCTTCACCCCTCCCCCACTGTTTAACTTTTTCTGGCACCAACAAAATAAAATAATTAATAACACTACCAGACCAAGACCTATCAGTGCACACGTTACTAGCCATTACTTTGACCTAACAAATAGTTCAATATTATGTATATCATTCTGATGCTCAGAAGCAGGTCCAATCAAGCATGTGTCTATCTCGTTAATCTAAATAAATTACCTGAGCTGTGGTTGCTACAGTACAGTTATTTAAATTTTCCATGCACTAGCTAGCTTCTAAATACACTTTTACATATAGGCTAGCCTGCACATTTTTGGGATAAAGTATATGCAATAGGCTGGCAATCATTAATGTGTTTTATGCGACTGTTTTCTATGAGACAGAAGGCCCAAATGAAGAGGAAGAGAGACATAGACCACAATTTTTTTCTTTAAAAAAAAATCAAAGCAGGATGCAGATGAAGCAGGAGAACAATAGCTAAGAGCAGAGGCAGGAGATAATTATGCAATGGAGGTACAGAAATGCACAGTGGAGGGAGAGAAGGATATACTGAAAGAAGAAAGTGATGCAGAAGAAGAGCAAAACAGAGTGGCAGAAGGCAATATTAGGAAGACAGAAACACCATGTCCATAATGACTCAATGGTGCGTTCATTTTCAGCAACAGTATTGTATTCTTCATGTAGATTAGATCATATTTAGGGATAGTTAGTTAACCTAAACATGAAAAGGCTGTCATAATTTACTCACTTTCATGTTGTTCTAATGTTATGCAGTAGAGCAGGGTTACAGTGTAGCTTAAATCTTAATCAGAAACACCTGAAGCAGCTAATGAAAGTGTTCTGGATTACTTGAAAATTACAGCCAGATCTGTTCGTAGCCCTTCAGGAGCAGAGACCCCTATTGTAGAGTAATCAAACAACTGTTGATGTGCCCCGCGATATTTAGTTATAGGAACTGTTATTGTCAAGTGTGTTTTATTGTTTCCCCTTTTAAATCTTTATAAAATACAGGTATCATACCTCATAATATAGTATAACCGGTTTTACATACCATGGCAAGCCTTGTTGCCACCCCTCATTCTGCTCTTGCTGCCAATTGTCAATTTTGATTTCATGGTGACTTTAAATGGTTAAATTCACTCTTAGGTAAACTTGATGACACAAGTAGCTTACTTCCTCAGAGGAAAAACATGCAATACCTAGTCCACTTTTTTTTAAATAGTCAAATAAATATGCTTAATTAGAAGTCAAGGGTTTGCGTGCTTCTTAAAAGTAAAATCATCCAATTAGATTTTACACTGTAGGTGGATGAGGTTGTCTAAGCATAAATAATTAGCATTAATAAGCATTCAAATAAAGTTCAACAATTAGAACTACTAGAAGCACATGGTTTAAAGAGGAGGTTACAAGTTTCCAGTGTCCTGTACAATAGATAGCCTGAATGTGAGCCAGGGCTGATAAGCTTTAGTTTACTGTATCTGTGACTTATCTCAAAGAAAGCCGAGATCACGCTTCAACACAAGCCGACAAGAGGGGGCTGACACCTCCACGCCCATTTTATCTCATACAAAAAAAGAGCAAATATTATACACAAATGAATAAAAATATTAGTGACATAATATTTATGCGCTGTATTTACGTGCGCGTGCGCGTTTACGTGGGCGGAGGGGGAGGGGCTGTACGTGAACTCAAATGTTTACATTAAATCTCATACGAAAACTACGTGTAACACTTCTGCAATTATGTTAAATGTACTTAAAGCACAATTACTTATTGTTAAAGCATTTATGTATCGTTTTACATGTTGTTGTTTTTGCAACGGTCACTCTTCAGTGAGTTTAACAGCTACAAATCATTGCAAACTCTCCATGTGGAGAAACCAACTGGGCTGGTTTATCACGAGGACACCCACAACCAAATCATACAATGTATTTTTATTTGCAGAGGCCTTTAAGTACTTGTTAAATACACATTTTTGTTTGATCCAGTCGCCTATGTAGAATAATTACAGCAATGCATATGCTCATTGGACGTAGCCTACCTGCTCCCGTCGCTTCTGCCAGCGGCCGCAGGGGCTTTCCTCCAAGATTTCACTCTCATCTTCTTCACTCTCCTCCTCTTTCCCCCCGGACCCCGATATGTTCTCTGGAACGGACATAGTCATTTTACCCTTTCGTGCTGCTTTGACGGCTCCTTTAAGACCAACTGAGCACGCAGGACCTCCTGAGGCTTGCAGCGATGTTGTAGCTGCAAACGTGTTTCATTGAATATAGAAGAGTGACGAATACCGCTGGTCACGATTTCAAGTTACAGTTCCGTCATCAGTCACATATAAATACTGCAACAGGCCGTTAAAAGGACACAATTCGCGAAAAGCGTTTTAAAAGCGAGGCAAAACATTCACTGTTATGGTCAATTTATATCCCATCCTTACGAATACTTAGAAAAACGATAAAGCTACCGAAAGCAGACAGCGTCGTACGTGAGAGACGTGGGTCGCAGTCCAGTCCACCCTACACATACTCAGTGTTGTACACTAAAGAGTCCGTCCTACATGCATCATTTCTTCTCCGTCTAGCTTTCCCGACTGGCTGGAGCTTTCTGAATTTCCTCTTTTTAACATGCTACCGTAAAGCTTAGACAATATGCACACACAGAGATCCTTTTACTGTCCTGTGCCATAAAACTATTCAGTGCATGTCAGATTACTCAACCCCAGTCATAATTTACACAGTGCAAAGGGTGATTGGGCTATAAATGGCCTACACTTTCAAATTGCAATACACGTTTTGTAACGTTGCTTTATAATGTCATTTAATACAGTTTTGTATTGAGTTCCTAAGGAAAAAAAAGGGTTCCATGGGGTTCAATATGTAGAACCCATAGGGTTCTTGACTCAATGTAAAAAAAAAAAAAAATATATATATATATATATAATGAGACATTTTCTTTCTATTGATGGAGTGTTTATGAGGTGTTTAATTCATAGCATATAATTAAGATTAAAAATCATAATAAAAAAAAAGCATTAATTCATTACAACTATAGCCATAAAATGATCCCATGCCCTTAAAAATGGCTATGTATGAAGTGCCTGACAGAACCCTTTAGTTTCTAAATAAACACTTTTCTTCTAACAGTGGGGTAAACTGTAAATGAGAAGTCTGTAAGCAGTGGGTGCAAACAGTGAATTGTGTGTGATTTAGTATTTCTCAAGTCTAGGCTTGCATGAGTTTTGAAACTAGTATTTAAACGGAGTGACTGGGTTTAGACATGTGTGAAAACTTCCCTCAGACTCTTAGTACACTTTCTCAAATCACATACAATAGCATACATCAAACCAAGTGGCATATATATAAACACACTTGACAAATAGACTTTTCTGCTTTAAATTATAGATATTTTATTTTCAAATACACTTCAAACTGTAGTGGAACATGTCCATAGTTAATCGGATGGACTGATGTGGTTTCTCTTCTAAGAAATTTGAGATAAACTTTATACAGCAAATGCACTAGAAATGACCTTGAGACTAGCTGTTTAAAAGTCAAATGAAAGAAATTGCTAAGAAAAGGGAAGTTAGTTCTGAGAAAAGGTCTTACATCATTCGTTTGTGGATGTTAACTATTACACTTTAGACATTTTTAAGAGTATAGCTATAGGTGTCCAAAAGTGTCCAAATATCTGTTTGGGGCTTCTCACTATATATCTTTGTGTAGCATCTCACACTCATTGACCCTTTCTACCTCTCACACTCTTTTTTGCGAAATCCAATGAGATTTTGAGAAATTGCATAAGTCCACTATAGGTGTAGTATTAATAAATTTGTTGCTAATAATGTATCAATCATCAGCAATTGTACTTGAACAAAGCATTTATCATTTTCTTTTATGCATACATGAAAATACTAACTTTTTACCACATTATTTCTTCATTCACTTCCTGGAAGTATATTTCACCAAGCATCCCAACACCTACATCAGTTCGATTTAATTTATTTGAATTATTTGAAATAATCTTCCTCTTTTTTAATCAAAACTTTCTTAGTGCTTTCTTAGAAAAGCACTTCTACTAAATCCCCCCTGAGGTCACAGCTCTTCTGAACAACTTATTTTCCTGCCAGTTCATGCCTGCCAGAATGACTGTCTGTTCCCTGTTTATTTTTGTAAATAGAATTTATACGAATTTCCAGACATCTCTTACTGGATATTTTGTGCCACCTGCTGGTAAAGTTGTGTAGTTACAAAAGAGTATGGATGTCTAATAAACGCTCTGATAGGCTATCTCATATCTAATACTGTTTATCGATCATGGTCACTTGGTTATTTGTTTTGGTTGTGTTTCATTGTACAAGCTGTAGTTTTTGTCACCTGATCAGGAAGAAGACATTTACAATAACCAAGAGTATACAATGAAGGTTCTTTTAGGTAACTCTTTCAATTTAAATATCTATAATGTAACTTCTTGAACAATCATATAGCCACACAACAATGCAATCAGGCGCAAGTAAACATTGACGTTCTTGCTAAAATGATCCAGTATTTAGAAATTTGCAGAATTTACAGCAAAAATAAGTAAAATCCTGAAATGTGTTAATGCTGAATGGACAAATGCAAGGAAAAATGAAATGAATTCTGTCTCAGAAACAAGTTTGAGTTTTTGAAAATGGCAATATTTGATATTTGTCTTCTTACAGCCAACCTGGTAGCCTACTAGTCAGTATTCTGTAGTCGTCAGGGTTTTTATCAACAGTGTACAGAACAGTTTAGTCTTGATTCGGTTTTCAACACAAACAAAGTGAAAAATTATTTGAATGATTTCAAGACTAATGGTCAGCGAAGGCTTTGTAAAGTCACCCAAGAAGTAGTCTCGCGTAGCCAGACCTTCAGACTGACGGCAGAAGGTCTGGACTCTATCTGAGCTTTTCTTGGCCAAGGACCGCCCAAGAGGACGTTTGACTGACATGTAACCCAACCAATCACAGTTCGTTTTGTTCCGCGTCATGTTTAGGGGCGTGGCACTATAATGTCGATGTCCCTACAATAACAGACCGGTGTGCATCTAATAAATTATTCATTCATGAACGTTGTGCAAGTTTACTGCAACAATGGAGCCGCGAACTTCACATACTTTTTGAAAATCCAGCGTTTAATTGATCCTGGCAAGCGCTATTGTCGCAGTTGTAAACACAACGGCTTTCTTCTTCCACGAGGGGTTTTGGCATCACGGCATTTGTTTCCAGGCGGGCTGATAAAGAATGCGACACACACGTCTCCCGGACATCCTGTAGAATTCAACCAATCAGATCGCGACTTCGAAACTCCTGAAGTGTTTCCAGAAAAGTGTGCCATTGTGGGCGTGACGTCTGAGGCTGAGACTACCCAAGAAGCAATCAGTCTCGCTGCTGCAAAGCCGAGTTGGGACCAATCTTCCAGTTCTTCTGAAGAAAATGATCATGCTGAGTATATTCTTATCTATCATAAAGATGCCACAAATAAAGTTAGAGCTTCAGCAAGAGCCACTAAGGTTAATTATCGTGTAACGCAGCACGTTTGAGCTTCAGCAACCACCAATGAGGTTAATTATCGTGTAACGCAGCACGTTTGAGCTTCAGCAACCACCAATGAGGTTAATTATTGTGTTACGCAGCACGTTTGATCTTCTGCAACAACCAATGAGGTTCATTCTCATGTTACGGAACACGTTTGAGCTGTCTATGGAGGTACGAAAATCTCTCAGATTTAATAAAAATATCTTAATTTGTGTTCCAAAGATGAACGAATGTCTTACGGGTTGGAACGACATCAGGGTGAGTAAATGATGACATAAAATCATATATTATTAGGGGCCAAGCACTGAAAGTGCGTAGGCACCTCTTGAAATTATTGGCGTTCTTATTATGTATGTGGGGGTTAGTGGGTCCTCCATCACCCGTCTCCAGTTGATACAGAATGCAGCTGCACGTCTTTTAATGGCACACGTAAACGTGAGCACATTTCCCCTATTTTAGCCTCACTCCACTGGCTGCCTAATCAATTTAGGATCCATTTTAAAATTCTGTTATTTGCTTTTAAATCCCTGAATGGTCTTGCCCCGCCATACCTCTCTGAGCTTCTACATTCTTATACACCCGTCCGCTCTCTCAGGTCAGATGATCAGCTGCTCCGAGTGTGCCTAAAACTAAGTGGAAGCTCAGAGGGGACCGTGAATTTGGCACATTGATAGAGGACAGTCTGAACACTCACCATAGCAAATTTGGAGTCTCTAACTCAATCCCTCTAGCGCCACCAGCTGTCCAAATTTCAATATTCCTTGGCTCAATACGATTCGATTGCATAATATGACGTAATTTTCCGTCATGTAAATCTTTCCGCCATTTTGAATATTTTAAAACCCTTTTTTTCCAAACTCGTCCTAGACGGTTGTTCCGATTTTCACAAAAATGTAACCAGATCATCTTCAGACCATGGCAACAAAAAGTTATGGAATTCAAGTTGATTCGTCAAACTGTTCTTGAATACCGCGCAAACTAATTTTACGTAGTACTTGCAAAAACAGACGTAAGGCTGTATGTCCGCAACGCTTAATCGCTTTCAGACCAAACTAGGTACATGTCATCATAAGCATGACCTGAGGCAACCTGCTGCGTTTTGGCGCAGCACCACCTACTGGTCTGGAGAAAAATGGCTATTTTTGCTTGTAACTTATGAAAGATTTGTCCAAAAATAATAAAAGTGGTATCATTAGATTCAGGGGGTCATGCCGAGTTGACTTAATTTTCCCAAATCGGCCATTTTGATTTTGTACTTAAACCCTGTATTTATGAACGCATGAACGTATCATGAAAACTTGGCAAGGGTCATCAATACGATGCCCTGAAGCAGCCTGAGATGTTTCGAACCAGCGCCACCTAGTGGTAAAATGTATTTTTCAAATGCTTATAACTTTTGGCGTGGTTGACTTATTTCACGCGAGTCATCTCCTTAGGTTCCTTGCCGAGTCCAACGATACAAAACATGCTAGGTTTTGCCTTACTGTTTGTGTAGCGTTGTGATTTAGCGCTTAAAAAACATTTGCCAATATCTTCGAAACCGTTAGACTGATCGAGACGAAACCACCGTAGGAAGTTTGAAAACATAGGTCATTGGCTATAAGCTAATGCCCAAATGTCAAAAATTTTATAGTAAGTGGCAAAAATATCCAATCAAAGTCGACCAGGGGTCATTTATGCTCTCATACATATTTACTCTAAAACAAAATTAGATATTTTCACCAAATTTAACACACACATGTATGGGCTCACTCTGAGAACACACAAAAAAAAAGCGGTGGAACTGCACCACTTGATTGCGCTATAATAGAACAAAACAAGGACATTGCCATTAATTACAATATAATATCATGATATTAAATGCTACACTTTATGAATGCATTGTGGCTCTTCAGCTATCAGTGTTATCATCTAACTAAACTGCGTTTTTAAACGCAGTAGATGATGGGATACATTAAAACATAAAAAAATGTTAGGCATATTTGCTTGTTTGCCCATTAATTACTTGTTTATTTGCCCATTTACTAAGTGAATGGGCTCATATACCGTAGCCTACGTAATGAAAAAATTTGAAGAATATTATTTTGTGTTAAAAAAAGTTGATTTCGAAAGTCTGTGTTTTAAATAAAGCTGCTTTTAATTTTCGTTGATAATTAATTATTGCAGTGTTATATAACTAGTTCATTGTATAATAGACCTAAATGTTTTAAAACATTTTCAATGAGGCATAAACTAATCTATCTTTTATTATCCTTGCAGCTTGTCGGTTTTGAGGTGATGTGCTATGAAACTAAGGTGGGGCAAATTAAATAATATTAATTTAATAATAAAAGTAATAATAATAAATTATTCATAGCATTATCCTCTTCACACCAAAATAAATGTAATAAACAAAAAAATAAATAAATCATACAACAAAAAAATAAATGTTTAAATGTTGAATTGTTTTTTCAAAGAAAAAGGTAGAAAATACCAAGATACTGTATATCGTCAATCAGGCCAATTTATATATATAAATTATATATATATATATATATATATATATATATATATACACAAAACTCGATAATGATCTAAACAAACTAAATTTTGCCAACGTTTTGCATTGGGTGGGGGGCTCAGTGATTGACAGGGTGGGAGGGGGCGGGGACTTGATCGGCTTGGAATGCATTTTCAATTTGCACATTGAATTTTGCTACGTTCATTGCGGGATTTTAATGAAAATGCAATCGCAAGTGTCTTAAATGTGAGTGTAAATGCAATTAAGAAAAATTATATTTAAATGATCATTTTGCTACAGTTTTTGCTTGAACATGTTAAACATATCTAATAATTTCTGTAATACATTTTCATTTTGCAACATGTTGCGTTAAAATATGTTTTCAGTTGACATATCAAAACCTAGTGTATGAAAAGGTTACATTAAATAACTGAATTTTCATTTTCATTTTGCACCAAACGTTGCATAAATGTACATTTAAATACAGAAATGCATTTTACATAATACATTGTCATTTTGCATATTACATTTCAAATTGAATATTGCTACCAATATGCTTTCATAGAATTCATCCACGCTTGAGTAACTAGTCTATAGCCTACTTTGAAATCTGAGAACACGACTGACATTTGAGTGAGACGGAGCGTAATGCGGAAAATGAAGTATGACCCAGGCCAGGGTTAACCAATTACAAGTGTGAAAAGCCCAATTAATGAGGTAGAGAATTGAATAGTGCTATAAAGTAGTTTAAACTGCTAAAAGTGTCACGGTTCATCGATCCGTGTGTTCATTTTGTGTATCTGTTGGTTGTTGTGGGTGTGGGGTCTGAGTGTGTAGTGCTTGTTTGTTGCTTATAACCAGCTGATCACTTAATCAGCCCGCAGCTGCAGCTAGTTACTTCTGTTGTCTAATGCCGCGTTCCAGGCAACCTGTAACCCGTGTTTTCCCAACCTAATACCCGTGAAAGTGCACTGGAACGGCAGTCAAACCCGTGACTTCCCACCCGTGAACTCGTACTAGATCGATGTACTCCCAGTTACGAGTTGGAAAAACACGGGTTACAGGTTGCCTGGAACGCGGCATATATCTAGCGGGAGTGATTATTGCTTGGTGTCGGTTCGTCACTCGGTTCGTCAGTTATTTTTTTTTTTTTTTGGATGACCGAATTCTTCTTTTATCTGCAAAACAAATTTACCTGCGGGTATGAAATAAAGATACCTTACCTTACTCTTGTTTGTGTCCGGTGCCTGAGTTTCCTTACGGAGTTATTTCCTCGATCTCGTCTGTGTTTCCAGACTTCTGGAGATCGTTTGGAGATCTCTTCATCCAGTTCCAGTTTGGGATCCACCCAATAGCCTAGTGGTCAGTGCACTCTGCATTAACTTTCATTGTTTTTCAGCTTATTGCGACCCGAGTTCAAGTCCCGGGTCGTCGAACTTTCTTGATACTATACTGTCCTATCATAATAAAAGGCAAAAAAATATAGTCTTTAAACTGATGCAAGTTAAGCTCCATCCACACACAAAAATAAAATCAGCATTTTTTAAGCCATTACATCAACACCTCTCATAATGGAAGTGGGGGAATGGATTCCGACAGCTGGGTTTTTTTGCCGTCGGATTCTGTTCCCCCCATATTTCTGACACACTGAGGTTCTAATATTTATCAAATTGATGCTGTTTAAGCTCCATCCACACACAGAAAGGAATAAGCATTTTTTAAGCCGATACATCAACATCTCTCATCATTGGGGTGGGGGAACGGATATCGACAGCAGAACTATTTGCCGTCGGATTCTGTTCCCCCTATGTTTCTTACACAATGAGGTTCTAATATTTATAACATTGCAGCTGATTACTAGACCCAATAGCCTAGTGGTCAGTGCACTCTGCATTAACATTCATTGTTTTTCAGCTTATTGTGACCCGGGTCGTCGAACTTTCTTGATACTATACTGCCCTATCATAATAAAAGGCAAAAAAATATATTCTTTAAACTGATGCAAGTTAAGCTCCATCCACACACAAAAATAAAATCAGCATTTTTTAAGCCATTACATCAACACCTCTCATAATGGAAGTGAGAAGCTGGGTTTTTTTGCTGTCGGATTCTGTTCCCCCCATATTTCTGACACACTGAGGTTCTAATATTTATCAAATTGATGCTGTTTAAGCTCCATCCACACACAGAAAGGAATAAGCATTTTTTAAGCCGATACATCAACATCTCTCATCATTGGGGTGGGGGAACGGATTTCGACAGCTGGTTTGTTTGACGTCGGATTCTGTTCCCCACATGTTTCTAAGCAGTGAGGTTCAAATATTCATCAAAATGCAGTCGAATAATTGTCCCAGATAGTCAATTGGTCAGTGTACTGACATTTAGCACTTTTGGGCTTTGGACGACCCGAGTTCAAGTCCCGACTCGTGGATTTTTTCTTGATCCCATACTGTCCTATCATAATAAAAGGTAAAAACTCCCAAAATTATTCTTTAAACTGATGGCAGTTAAGTTACATCCACACAAATTTAATCAGAAAAAATGCACAGTAGTTTCTTGTAAAATCCTGCGCCTGCATTATTTTCACAGTAAAAGTCTAAATACGGTATTATATTGTGAAATATCACAGTTAAAGCCTGTGAAGTGGTAATAATGTAATTAACTGTGAAATATTACAGTTATATCTTGTGAAATCCTGGAAATATTTTACAGTGTACCCATATGTGGTACAGTTGAGACAGTGACATGGTACAGTTGAGACACCCATTTTTAATGATGTAAAGGTAACTAACCATTCATTGAAAATATAAAAAATAAAGACAAATAAAGAAAATAACAATTGGGCATTCATATTCATTCATTTTATTTAAATTAGCACTGGTTAAAATGAATAAAGCAGGAACAAGATATGAAACAATATTTATTAATAATACACAGTTTAAATATCATAAATATCAGATTTTATTTTCATTTGAGTCCTATGCTGGCTAATTACGACGTTTAACCTGTTATCATAACACTGAACAACTAAACAGTGTGTGACCTAATAGAACCCTATCGGGGGTACAGTTGATACACGTGTGTCTCTACTGTCCCCCGCTGGCCACCTCGCACATTTCTCTAGATTTTGCAATTGCCTTGCATGACACAATACCATGAAATATGACAGTTTTTAGGGCACAGAATAACGTTTGTGGTGATACCACCAGTTACGTTTAACAGTCACATAAGGATAATAAGCTATTCATTGTGGAGAGTGCATGGTGAAGTGAACGTCATACCTTAGAAAACAACTTTTCCCGATATCTTCGGATCGGAGATGCGTCCGTTGTTCAAATTTCCCACGATCAAAGAGGACACTAATACATAGCAACAATGACAACTTGTGCTTGCTGCGAACGCAAGTTATTTAAGGTGTCTCTCAACTGTACACATGTCTCAACTGTACACAGTCTACCCTAGTGAGCAGTGAAGTCGCAGCTCGACGTTCGGACCGCATAGTGTGAGCACATAAATCCTGAGCTTTGGCTTTACATCGCATGCGATCTACTCGTTCAGTGTGAGTAGGTAGCCTACCTTGCTGAAATCGCACAGACATCGCACAGTGTATGCCCGCCTTTACAGTATTGTTAGATTTTAGCTCAGCTTTTGATGTACTGGATCATAAATTATTGCTGGATAAACTGAAATGCTACAAATTTACTTCTTATACTGTACATTGGTTTATAAGTTAACTGTCTAAGGGACAATGTGTATTTTATAATGGAAGTGTTTCAGATGTGAAAGAGTTGCATTGTGGTGTGCCTCAAGGAAGCCTCATGTTTAAGACCAATGATCCTCCTCTTGTTTTAAAGTGTGCATGGACAGTCATGTATGCAGATGATAAAACACTATATTTACCTGCAACATCAATTAAGCAGTTGTCTACTGCTTTGGATGAGGAAATACAATTGGTCATAAAGTAGGTACAGAATAATAAGTTGGTTCTAAACTTGATAAAAACCAAAAGCATTGTGTTTGCATCAAACTGCATCAAAAGTTGATTGCATCAAAAGTTGAATTTGTCTGTAAAGAGTGTGCCTATTGAACACTGAACAGGTAGAGGAAATAAGACTTCTTGGAGTTATATTAGACAGTAGGCTGAAGTGGTCAAAACGGATAGAGATACGCCAATATTCTCATAGACTATCATGGCACCCTGGACAAGACATTGGCATTGCATGCCAATTTTCATCGGACTAATGGTTGGGTGCGGTTGTAGCCATTTTCATTATATTTTTCCCTGTTATAGCACCACCAAGTGGCCAATCGTTGCAATTTTCTTCATAAACGTGTCCCGTTTATGAAGAAGTTATAGCCGTTTTAGTAAAAGTGGCCCCGGTCACATCGAACATTTTGGTTCCCCTTAAAGACCGTGAATTGAAATTTCAATGAAATTAATTTCGATTAATAATAATTTTTTGATGATTAATGATAGTCACTCTCCAGAGAATATTTCTGCAGTGGTTTGGTTCCGATCAGGCCAAAAACCTAGGAGTAGGCTAGTTTGCAAAAGTAGGTTTTTCAAAAACCTCAATTTACGCTAAAATGGGTGACGAGCAAATCCGAGGCATGCATTTTGTCCGCCTCGAGCCAAGGATTCCAACCATATAACCTACGCGCCTAACGGTTTAGGAGTTATGAGCCATTTCATACTTTTGACCGGTGTAGCGCCCCCGTCAGGCCGTTCGAGGCGCGCCTTTGGCGGCGGTGTAAGTACTACCAGACCTCAAAGTTTCAAGTCTCTACGACTTACGGTTCGGTCTGCCCGATCAGTTTTCGATGGAGAATGCTGCATCATGGGAAAATTATCAATATTGCGCTATGTGCTTGAACCCCTAAATATGATCAGTGAATTGCGACACTATTTATCAGCTTGATCTGTTTGGCCTTGTGAAAGCAGCAGTTGTGATCAATATTGCAATGTGTTGCAGTGCCTTACGGTCCATCTGACACTTATTTTTGTACATGTGAACGATCTGGCAGTTTTTACTAGTTGTTACAGTCGTGTGAAGCCAAAGGATGAGACACGCACCACACCCTGCAAAAATGCTTTTCTTACATAGTATTTTTGTCTTGTTTCCAGTCCAAATATCAAAAAATGTTTACAGTTTTTCTCAGTCGCTTTGGTGCATTTCTCAGATCAGAATAAAAATTTTTTTTTTTTTTTTTGCTAATTCGGGTATATTTAAATTTATTTTAATGTTTATCATTTTATTGTTTATAAATACTGGTATCTCTTATGTTTATTCTGGTAATTCAGAATATTATTATTAATTTCAATATACATAAATGTTTCTCGAGCGGCAATAATAATGTTTATAACAGCAAAATGATCACTAACCATTATGAACTGTATAATGTCACTGGAAACCAATCTAAAATGTCTAACGTAACTTAATGAATTTTTAAACCGAGTTCAATCAAGTCCAAGTAGGCAGTACAACCTTTGCTTTAGACTATAGGTTAAATTAATAGTTAAACATGATTAGGCTATAGCCTTATCATGTTTAACCAATAAGTTATAAAATACGAAATTATTAGTAACTTCTACTAGCTAACGATTACCTGCTATTAACGAGGCTTGTTGTCTTTTAGCTAACGTTAGCTGGCCCATAACATTTATTTACTAATTAGCTTATAAATTTAACTTACCGAAAAAAACTCAAAGATCGATAGGACATGCCAGATCGGTTAGCACATTCTACTGCAGAACAACCCATTATGTCGGTGTGAAATAATTAATTATAGAAATTTAGATATTAAATTTAAAGCTCCAATCTCCTCAGTCCTCCGAAGATCCAGAAAAAAAGTCCGTTGGTGCTTCATGTTAAGAACATTCTATTGATCATCTTTAAATCAACAATAAAAAATGAAAATGTTGCTATTTTAAAATAATAGGCTAATTGCAGGTAAAGTTTGAAGTCAAAGTTTGACATGTCTCAAGAATTAGTGTTGGCAGATATAATCAGCAGAAAGCAAAGAAAGACAGATACAGTATAGGCCTATCAACAACATGAAATGAACTGATGATTTTATTTAATAAAAAATACAAAAATGTGGATTGTGATAAGCTACAACTGCAGGAATCGGATATGTAGGCTACTTGTGTGACTACAAAACCCTCCATTTCAAACTTCAACAGTCTAAACTTATTTTAACTCTGGATCTGTCCGTTGCTTTATACTAGCAAGAGAAAAAGGATGAAATATCGTTTATATGACATAAATAGCTCTGTATTAGTATCAACCGTTTACTGTGAAGAACTCTAGTCTGGTCTCATAGAGAGTCATCAAAAGCTGTGCAAAACTGTCACGTGAGCTGAACTCAACCTAAGCCATGACGTGTGTAAATCACACGAATAAGACCAGTACATCAATGAGTACATCCACATAAATCTGATGTGAACAGTATATGACAGTATATGCATGATAAGGAACTAACTGAGCGACCCGCCATTAATATTAGAGAAGAAGAAGAACTAACTGACACCGCCGGTGGAGGGCACTCAGTTAAACAGCGCGACCTACGGCGTCTCGGTTTGGACAAAAAGTGTCGTCTCCAGTCCATCAATGACGATGGGTGACACGATTTTTGAAGAATTAGAAGATTTGATGCATTTTTCTGTCGCCGATTTGCCCGCTCGTGGATATGCAGTGATGGAGGAGATCCGACGACAAGGGAAACTGTGTGATGTTACCCTAAAAGTACTGTGCTTTTCTTTGTTAGGGTTAATTTGCTAGTGAAATGCTAACCAAGTAGCACTGGGCTGTCAGCATGGTAGAGGCTAGTGAAGTACAGGCACTGTTAACAGAAGGAAGAGCTGCAATTTTTAATCATGTCAGGTCGTTTGCTAATGTGTCTCATTGCATACATCTCTTGAAATTGGTCTTTCTATGTTTTGTATACATTTTGAAGGCGATGTATTCCAGTGTTATTTGTTAGCGTGTATAGCTAACATCCTCATCAGCTGTAAATTATAAACTACTAAAGCACGGAAGAGAAACAGCACATCCTGCTATTATTTATTGCTATTTTTATTTCAACCTTTAGAGAAATTACAAACGGCTTGGGTAGTGAACTCGCCTTCCATGGTCTGTTAAGAAGTTTTCATTTCCTCATGTTTAATGTTTAACTATATTATCAAGCTGAGTTTAATAGAAACACATGTGAGAGCTGGATATCCAATAGGCTATATCGTGAACTGTTTGGCTTATTCCAGACAACAGTTTCTAGCTATTTTCTTTGTATCTATCTAGTTAATTTTTAAGCTATTTTCCCCCTCCCAAATAACTATTTCAATGCAATAAAATGCTGTACATCTCGACATTACTTGAAAAAAATTATATTCAATTGAAATATACATAACTTTTTTAGTGAATGAACTTTGTTGAGGGAATGAATTAAAATATTGAATAATGAATAATTTTTATGAATAATGATAATCATTTAATTATAAGAATAATGCTGTTAATAATTGCTGTTTTAGTTTAAAGTTTATTTTAAAAGCTTGTTTTAAACATTTTTGAGGCCCCATTGGAAGTGTGCTGAGGCCCCCTAGTGGGTCCAAGACTGCTATTTGAGAACCACTGCTTCAGATTCATTATAATATGCAAAATTTGCAAAAGTTAAGGTTAATTTATTAAAAGCATCTCAATAAAGCATGCAACAGTAATTGCAGGAACAGAAATGTTGTTTTTTTTGCAGCTCAAAAGAAGAAAAGAGAGATACAACATAGAGACATAAGCGTTAAAAATGTAACATTGAGATATTAATATGAAAGTGTGTTAAAATGTAAACAATGAAAAATAGTGCACATTTCTTACGTTTTCTATACCAAAAAGAAAAATTGAGGTGGTTTGCTGATGCCTCCTTATTTTTGAGTGATGTGTGTATATATATATTATGTTGCTGTATAAAGCACCATTAGTAGAAGCATCAGCTAATGAAACAGTCTCTGATCTGCTGCTTGGCTTTACCTGTTGCATCATCAGCCCTTTATGTGGGTCGCAGAGAGCAATAATCCTATTTATCCCTTTCACCTGACCTGCTGTACGCATGTCTTTGCTGACTGACAGCTGGCTTATAATACATACTACAGATCATGCTAAGGATTATGGTATACTTTCAGTATAGCCTTCTTAATGCCTGGATGTTCTTCTTTTTTTTTTCTTTCTTTTTTTTTTTACATTTGCTGCTTCGTTCATTAAAATGTCACTTGTCTGTTAATTTTTGCCCTTGAGAGTGGTTATACTTTGTGATCATTTGGGTGGAGGGATAATAATGTTTCAGATTTTTCATTTGGCAGTGAATGTCACGTTAACACTGAACCAGGACATTTTATGTATTATGTGTATGAGATGATTTCTGATCAGGATTTGTTCACCCATCTGTGTATGCAGGTAGGAGAGCACAAATTCAGTGCTCACAGAATAGTCCTTGCTGCTTCTATTCCGTACTTCCATGCCATGTTTACCAATGACATGGTGGAATGCAAACAGGATGAGATCGTCATGCAGGGCATGGATCCCAGGTGAAGATACAAAATCAATCAAGATCTCTAGACATGGTCTTTTTTTGTTTGTAAGTGTATGCTAATATTTTCATCTCTGTTTTGCCTCTAAACAGTGCACTTGAAGCCCTAATAAACTTTGCCTACAATGGACACATAGCCATAGACCAACAGAACGTCCAGGCCCTCCTGATAGGGGCCAGTTTCCTGCAGCTTCAAAATGTCAAAGATGCCTGCTGCTCTTTTCTACAGCAGAGGTACCGCTTAAACAATTATGATTACTTCATGACACATAATATAGATATAGAGGTAACACTTAACAATAAGTTTACATGTAAACAATACATTTAAAGGGATAGTTCACCAAAAAGGAAAATTCTGTCATTTACTCACCCTCAAGTTGTTCCAAACCTGTATGCATTTATTTATTCTGCTGAACACAAAATAAGATATTTTAAAGAATATGAGTAAGCAAACAATTGATGGGTCCCATTGAAATAATATGGAGATCAATGGGGCCCAGCAACTGACATCCTTCAAAATAGATTTTTTTTTTTTCAGCGGAGCAAAGAAATACATACAGGTTTGGAATAACTTGAGGTTGAGTAAATGATCCCAATAAGGTCCCAAATGAGACCTTATTGTAAAGTGTTACTGATATAGATATTGTAATAACTAGCTACTGGTTCAAAGGTTTAGAGTCAGTAAGATTTTAAAGAAATTAATACTTTTATTCACCAAGGATGCGTTAAATTGCATTAAATATATTAAAATAAAAAAGTGATTTTAAATTGTTCAAATATTTCACAACATTACTGTTTTATTGGATTCTGTTCAAATAAATACAGCCTTGGTGAGCATAAGAGACTTCTTTCAAAAACGTTAAAAACATTACTGATCCCAAACCTTTAAACGATAATGTGTGTACATAACTGTATAATCAATTAATAATATAGGATCCAATAATAATAATCAGGCCAATTAAAGGTGCTATAAGCGATGGCACACGTTTTTTTAGGCTGAAGCATTTTTTGTCACATACAGCAAACATCTCCTCACTATCCGCTAGCTGCCTTTCCTCTGAACACACTGTAAAAATACACGGTCTCTGTAGACAGCCCAGGCTCCACAAACGGCAACAAAAACAAACTGGCCCAGCCTGGACCACGAAACATAACAAACAGTGTTCCAGCCTCCGTTTTATTTGACAATACTTCGAACGTCAACAAGAAGTGACGTTATCCAACATCGCTTAAAGCACCTTTAAGTAATTACTGTGTCAGGCCTCTCTCAGGTTATGGAGTAATAAAGATTATAAAAAGAAGATATGAAAGTGATTAATTTCACATACAGATCATTCTAGACTTGCTCCTAATTAACAGGTTGCATCCAAAGAATTGCCTTGGTGTACGGCAGTTCGCAGAGACTATGATGTGCACCACACTTTACGATGCAGCCAACATCTTCGTTCACCAGCATTTTGTGGAGGTATCTTTGTCCGAGGAGTTCCTGGCCCTTCGGCCGGAGGAGGTGTTTGAGCTCGTGGGCTGCGATGAGCTCAATGTCCAAGCAGAGGAGCAGGTCAGATTCTAATGACTAACATAAAGTGACAAGAACAGGATGGTACTGAATGATGGATGTAAATCACACATTTTCATTGTTTCACAGTTTTGGGTGTTTTCTTTAAAGGTTGTATCAGCGATTTCAGGCCCAAACATAAATGATCACATTCATCTAATCTTTCCTAACGATCCGCTAGCTGCCCGCCCCATAAGCAGGCAGTCAAAAAAACGCGTCTCTGTAGGCAGCCTAGGCTCTGAGATCTGCACACCAAAATAATTAGTTTCACCACCACCACTCAAAACCAAAACAAATAGTGTTCCAACCAATCACCGACAGGGGGTGGGTGTTGTGAGGTTTTGCGCTCGTGCACGGCTGCACGCGATGTCGGAGCTGAAGAAGAAGCCAGCGTCTATCAACGAACAAGAGAAATTGAACATGGCTGAGTCAATCCCCAAGAGGAGGATTAGGGTGGGGGAATACCATTGTGTTTATTCCAAGACACGAATAGTTATCGGGAAGGCTTTTGAAAGGTGGAGATACTGGAGTCAGGTGTGTGTGTGTGTGTGTGTGCGCAGTGCAATGTCTTAGGATGTGTTTGTGAGTTCTGAGGAGTGACTTCGCGTGCAGCCGTGCACGAGCGCAAAACCTCACAACACTGTCGGTGATTGGTTGGAACACTATTTATTTTGGTTTTGAGTGGTTGGTGAAACTAATTGTTTTTGTGTGCAGATCTCAGAGCCTAGGCTGCCTACAGAGACGTGTTTTTTTGACGGCCTGCTTATGGGGCGGGCAGCTAGGGGATCGTTAGGAAAGATTAGATGAATGTGATCATTTATGTTTGGGCCTGAAATCGCTAATACAACCTTTAATGAGAGACTATAAAATTAGACAAAATCTGATCTTTTTTGTTGTTTGTAGGTGTTTGAGGCCGTGCTTGCTTGGGTGCGACATGCACGTGAAGATCGTGAGCCACGGTTACCGGAGTTACTGTCTAAAACCCGACTGCCTCTATGTCGACCTCAGTTCCTTGCTGACCGAGTCCAACAAGATGAGCTTGTACGCTGCTGCCACAAATGCAGGCACGTTTCTTTCAGATAACTTATGCCCCATAAATGGACCTTTTGGCAAAAACACACTGTTTCGAATCCAAACTAAGACATTATGCGATTTTTGCAGATCCAAATCTACAGTAAATACATTTTCAATACAATATCTAAGAGTACCATTGTACTTCAAGTCTGCATGAAATGGTAGTTGTGATAATCTTTTCATGCCTATTGTGATGTACTGTATAA
The DNA here is from genome assembly GCF_965113295.1 of Leuciscus leuciscus. Classification (NCBI taxonomy): domain Eukaryota; kingdom Metazoa; phylum Chordata; class Actinopteri; order Cypriniformes; family Leuciscidae; genus Leuciscus; species Leuciscus leuciscus. The sequence continues at coordinate 29,987,867 of NC_138730.1, forward strand.
CTGAGTGAAACAGCTTCTCGAACAGGAAAAAATGTTGCGCGGAACTTTATTTTGGTCAATTGATTGGACCATTGTTGTTTTCTATTATGATCTCATGTGAGTGACAGGTTGTCTTGCCCTTGCACCAAAAAAACATGTAATCAGAGAATAGATTAATTTTGATAAAGAGCTTTTTTGATTAAAGAATATGTGGGCACATGAAGTAAAAAAAAAGAATTTGCATAGATAAATCATTTATAATAAATACTTTAATATTCCATTAAAAAAATATCAATTTTGATTTCATGGTGACTTTATGGTTGTATGTAATGTAAATTATTATTATTAGGTGGCTGATGGCTTAGACTATGTAACAGTTTTTTAGTTATACTTTTGAAAGGATGTAGGGATTAATTATTTGGGGTATTGTTTGTGCGTTTCCAAAAGTATCCATGCATAAATATGCATTTGACCTTTACTCTAACAGGGACCTTGTTGATGAGGCAAAAGATTACCATCTGATGCCGGAGCGACGGCCGCACCTCCCAGCCTACAAGACCCGACAGAGATGTTGCACATCCATCGCAGGTTTAATCTATGCGGTCGGGGGCCTCAACAGTGCTGGTACCTCCTTCTTCACACTGTCCTTTTAGAAAACGTATGTGCTAGTTACTGTCAAGTGTCAGTTTTTGTTAATCAGTCAACGTTTCATGCACAGGTGACTCATTAAATGTCGTGGAGGTATTTGATCCTATTGGAAACTGTTGGGAGCGATGCCAACCTATGAGCACAGCCCGCAGTCGAGTGGGTGTTGCTGTTGTGAATGGGCTGCTTTATGCCATTGGTGGTTACGATGGTCAATCACGGCTTAGAACTGTGGAAGTTTACAACCCAGAAACTGACACGTGGACCAAAGTTGCTAGCATGAATACTCAACGCAGGTAAGAAATCGTGAAATTGTGAGGGAAATATATTTAATATATATTATTTGAAAAGCTATTTTGAAGCTGGATTTAAACCAAGAATTTTAGGTGCATGTGATGTATGTATGCATATCTGATGCTTTTGGTCTATCATCTCTTCTTTCTGCATTAGTGCGATGGGAACAGTTGTTGTTGATGGCCATATATATGTCTGTGGTGGATATGATGGCAAGTCCTCTCTAAATTCAGTCGAGTGCTATTCCCCAGAGACTGACAGGTGAGTCATACATTCTTTAGAAATGTTTAAAAACATAATGTTTAGAAAATTGGATCAATGTAGGGCTGTCACTTGATTAATTTGTAAATCAATGTAGGGCTGTCACTTGATTAATTTGTAAATCAAGTAATCAGCATTTTAAGTAATGGAAAATGTTTTGTTGAAAAAACAAACAAACCAAGAACATTTAAAATGCATATAATTATGTGGCAATAATATCTTGATCAAAAAGAGTATACAAAAATGTTTAAATTATTTAATGTTTTAATTATTTATTATTTAATGTTAAACATTATTTAATAATTTAATTAAAATACATTACATTATGTAATAGTGTATATATATATATATATATATATATATATATATATATATATATATATGTATGTATGCATGTATGTATATGTGTTATATTATATTGCAAAAGAGACTAATAATACAAATAAATGTCATCATTTTAATAATTTTAATTTTAAGTCTTTACCACCGTCTAGCCTGCAGTTGGTGCAACAGCGTTATGAATGTTATTGAAATCTAATGCTTATTTAATCTTGGCTGAACATATTTAAGGTGTTCATGCACGGTTCAGTATTTGAGCATTTTTTTGCTTTATGAAAGAAAGTGTAAGTACAGCCTAATAGACTTTAATTGAAGGTGATCACACTTTCGCAGTTATGGGACCGAGATTATGGAATGAACTGCCTCTTTCTATTAGATCTGCTAAATCTCTATCAGTATTCAGGAACTTGATCAAGGCACATTTATCATTGACCGCTTATAACAGGTTATCTCAATGTGGTGTCTGTGATGTGAGATATGTGAAATGTATGTTTTATCTTTTTATTTTTATGTAAAGCATTTTGGTCAACTTCGGTTGTATTTAGCAGTGCTATATAAATAAATGAAAGAAAGACTTGCTACTGTCTAGTATATCATCAATAATGATGTTTATATTTATTCTGTGTTTTATGTATTTTCAAGTAATTATTACAGTATAACGTTTTTTACTTATTATATGTCATGTTTTTTAATAATTTTTTATTTGTTAATATATTACTATTTTATGTTTAAAATAGCACATTAATGTCATTAATATCGTTTGTTCTATTAATTATTATAATTTGTATTAATTTTATGATTGGCTGAATATTTGAAATTATTGGCTGATTATTTAATTTCTTGAAGCAGTGGTTACTTATTACAAGGATGTTTATTTTTGTAATTTAATTTGTTAATATATTAATATTTAATGTAAAGATGTGTTCAATAGCAAAGTTTTTGCTGTGGTTTTTCGAAATCAGAATGTGTCTGATTTTGTGTGTGTGTGCGTGTGTCTTCTGTGACCAGATGGACAATAGTTACAGAAATGAGTGCAAGCCGCAGTGCTGCTGGTGTTACTGTGTTTGAAGGCAGAATATACGTTTCAGGCGGTCATGATGGTCTACAGATCTTTAACACAGTAAGTGAACATCATAATTCAATTGGCAGGATATAAGTTACAAAATGCTACAATATGTAAAGTTGTGAATGTTTCATGTCTCTGCCACTAGGTGGAGTACTATAACCAGCATACAGCATTATGGCACCCTGTTGCTCCCATGATAAACAAGCGCTGTCGGCACGGTGCTGCAGCCGTGGGCAGCAATCTGTATGTGGCGGGAGGTTATGATGGCTCTGCGTTCCTTAGTGGTGCAGAGGTGTACAGCTCAATAACAGATCAGTGGAGCCACCTAGTGGCCATGAACACTCGACGCAGCCGCATTTCTCTAGTAGCCAACTGCGGTCGACTCTATGCAGTTGGAGGTTATGATGGACAGTCCAATCTCAGCTCTTTGGAAATGTACGACCCAGAAACGAACCGCTGGACACTTATGACACCGATGGTTTGCCACGAGGGTGGGGTAGGGGTAGGCTGTATACCCTTACAGCCAACTTAACGCCACATCTCCCTCAGCCCAAAAAGATTTTGATTATTTAAAAAAAAGAACGAAAGGTGTTTGTACTGAATAATCTAACAAAATGCACTCATGATCCTTGGTTCACATGTTTGCATCAGAGGTACCATTATTCAGGCTTTTATTCTAAGAAAAGCCTAAAGCAGATATGCCAGTACACCTTTAATGGTGACATAATCCTGTTATGTTCTTTTGACGACCAAATGTGGAATTCATACGTACGTTCAAAGACATTGACAACAACTGGGCCGCACTTCTGCTAAAAAAACGCACTTTTACACTGTTAACAGATAGCGTGTGTTGTGGGCCCTTTTAAGCATCAGTTGATAGGTAATATCATCATGTACACATATAAATTTGTCATTTTTGTTCCTCTAAACTGGAAGCCAATTTAGATTTCTAGACAGGTGAAAGTTAACCACTGTTAATCCATGCCATAATTGGGAGAAAGAGTATAATCAAGTGGGTATGATTAATGAGGATAAAGCTGTTTTTAATTCTGTTTTATCAAGAATTTTTCTTAATAATAAGTACTAACCGTGTGTTATTTGGGATATTGCTCATAATGAATTTTGCTGTTTTGCAGAACATGATGGAAATTTAATGTGAGCAAAATGTGTCTGCACAAAGATGTGCCATGACTTTCCACTTTACATGGGACTGTGTTTTGATTTCACCACTTTATTGACTTGAATTCTCTTACCTTTTTTTTTTTTTTTTTTTTTTTTTTTTTTGTCTGGTTTTAATGGGCAGATCTTTTTGATTTTGGGATTGCCGATCACCAGCTCTGTATACTGGATAGATGAGCTGTGATGTGCCCATCTAATCCATTGTCTTTTTTTCTTTTCTTTTTTTTTTTTTTACTTTCTCTGGTATTTTTGAGAATCAGTACACATACCAAAATGAGGGAGAGTGAAATTGACATTAACTGACGATTAACTTGTCAGATATGTGCTTTCAGGATTATTTACTATGTTGAAGTAAAAGTGTTGGGGAGAGCCTATAAATAGAACGCTCCCTTGTGCTTTGTGCAAAAAATGTCCAAATTATGGTTTATGACTATGAATTTTTACCTTATGCTTTTAATTTCAAATAACCCATCTGAAATTAGGATTACTGACTGTGAATTTTTAACACGGTTTATATTTTCTTTCTCATATTACCAATACTGCATTTCTCTGCTGATTTTATTTTATGATTTATTTTGTATTAACTTCCAATTGTGATGCAGTATTTCTATGTTTAATTTATTATTAGCTGTAATCATTCTTTTTATAGCATTGCACATTGTAGTCACTTAAATGAGAATCAAGTTTACGTTTTACAGAAATCTATAGATCACATTTTTCTGTATGTGTTTGAATATATTCCTCAGCTACCTCCGTATGAGATGGGAGAGCTCAACAGGGACAAATATCGAGTCGGTCGCCCTGATATCTTTTAAAAACATTCCCATTTAACCTGAAGGAACGGCATTAACAGATCTTTTGTGTGGGACTAAATATTCTTTTTCACGTAATTCCTAAATGTCTTAAATAAACATTGATTTTATGGACACAATGCCGCCCTGCGCTGTAATTTTCCCTGTGACGCACAACAACTTTGGGTCACACCCTTTGAGTGGTGTTTTAATTGAACAGACGTGTGCCTGTTCACTGTTAGTTTGAGAGTGAAGGATGACTGGGAACATGCAAAGAGCCCTGCTGGTGTTGCTGCTCATCTCTATGCTGAACTTCTCAGCTGCTTTTCCCATGGAGCCACTTCAGAAGGTATAAGAATCTTTTTATTAAATGGGAATATCATTAAAACTGGTTATATTGAAAAGAATAGCACAAACTGATGCAATGCATTTGTTATTCATCATACAGACACCTCTACTGGTCCAACCATCAGATCCACAGCCGTCAGAAAGTGTAACACTAGGAAACTCACAGGTGAGAAGTGTGTTTGTGATGTGACACAATTAGACCTTTTTGTTCATATATGTCGAATATTACAGCTGTGCTGATGTTCACAGGACGTGAGGGTCAGCAGTCTTGGATTCCGTCTGAAAAGAGCGAGTTCTGCTAACACAAAGAAACCGGCCCGTTACTGTGCTGGATGCTTCTCGGTTATTGGAGACCCAACAAGACCAGAGAAATGAAATCTGCTGTATCCAAATTCTGCATAATTCATATACCTAAATATGAATAACATTTAGTTTCTGTTGGAAAGAATGTTTTTTGATCTGTTAATGCAGCTATGTTTTAGTATACTATGTTAGACTGTCATTTCTTAATTTTGCATGAATTTGCACTTTTTTTTATATAAAACATTCAATACGTTTTTACTAAACTGCTTAAATTAGTGTAAATGTGGGACTGGTTTTCTTTAAAACACACCATGGTTACCTATTTGTACTAGAAATGTCAGTCAGCTATTGTCTTTTGTTATAGCTTTGTGTTTTTTCCCCATGCATGCAGTAAACTGCTATTTGAGGATTTCCTAAACAAAGAAATGATAGTTCAGAACGATAACATGGATTTGAAGTAATGTCTAAGTGGCAGTTTTATAGACGTGTCATTATAACCACAAGGTATCATTATCGTGTTAGGGAGCTTCAGTTTTGACCATAGTCAATTATTCATATTTCCCACACTATCATTTATGGCTTTGGTACCCGTGGGAGTAAAACAGAATATAGGCATATAGGATCAGGATATGGAATCATAGAGGCTAGAGAATCAACTGAAGAGACTTTGTATATAAAATCAGCTAAATGCTAAATAAAAATGAATTGAAGTCAATGTTTTATGAGTGGATCTTCAATTTATGTCTTATGTTTTTATTAATTTCTTAACCTGCACAGCAATCATGTAGTCTATAGATGCTGTAAACTACAAGCGAGGAGAAACAAATGAAAATCAAGAAAATTAATGACATATTTCATTCATTCTTTCTTTCTTCTGGAGCACCAGGAGCATTAGAACCTGACGAAGGAAATCAAAAACATGTTTTTTAATCTCCAAAAAGCCTTGATGATCATGTTCATCAAGCTTAATATTCATACTACAGTCAGATCATTTGAGAATCTTTTGTAGATAAAATATTTTCCATTGAAACAGTACCTTCCGTCTGTTGACAGCTCTGTGGTTCAGATGTGGAAAATGTGGTTTCAGTTCGTCCCTCAGGTACTGAAGAACCACCCTGGAACCTACAGTACAGAACATTGTGGTTACATACAGTATCCCCTGAGAGATCTGTCTGGAATCACAGAAACTGAAACTAGTTTCAAAGAACTTAAGACTATGGGAGAACGAGGAAGAAGATTGAGTCGGGGCTTTGGTTGTTTTTACAGTCCTTGTCCTCCTGTCATAAGCAGATTGAAAATGAGCCTCACGTTGAGGTGTGGAATCTGCTCTCCTCTCCGTCCAGGATTCCATGATACGTTCCAATCTCCAGCTCCAGCTTCATCTTGTTGTTGTGCAAGGTTTCATATTCCCGACGCTGCTGCTCGGTGTCCCCACGGATGTCATTGAGCTCGCCCTCCAGCTTTCCGATGACAGAGCCCAGGTTTTGGAGCTCAATGTCGTGCCAGTGCTTGGCATCGTTGAGGGCGTTCTCCAGGCCTCGTTTCTGCAGGGAATCAGGGATCATACAAAGTTCAGTCAATTGAATATTGTTGTGCTTTATGATTTTTTTGCATCACACTTTGAGAAAGTTGTCCTACCAGAGCTCTAATAGACTCAGTCTCGGCCTGCAGATTCTGAACCTTGCACCCGGCATCACTGCATTCTGTCTTCAGACTCTCAAGCTCCTCTTCTTCTCGACTCAGCTTACTGGTCACTTTGCCGGCCTGTTGCACGTTCACACATAGGGGATTTTCATGTTATGACAGGGATAATATTTGGTCTTTATCACAAAATAAATTCCAACAAGGTGATCGGGACCCCAACGTGGTCCTGAGGGAAATATTAATTTGAGTTATTGAACTTTTCTCAATAAAGTTTTATATGTTAACATAAACTAGCAATGAACAATACTTTTGCAGCATTTATACATTTCGGTTAATGCTAAGTTCTACTTTCTTTTTTTTTTTTACATTTTCAGTAGTCTAATAAAATATATTTTTTATATATTTATTTGATAATATAAATTACACTACCGTTGAAAAGTTTTGAATTTTTAAGTATCTTATGCTCACCAAGTCTGCATTTATTGGTAAAAAAAAACCCAGTAAAAACAGAAATAATGTGAAATTTAATTACAATTTAAAATAGCTGCTTTCTGTTTTAATACATAATGTAATTTATTACTGTGATAGCAAAGCTGAATTTTCAGCAGTCTTTGATCCTTTAGAAATCATTCTAATATGCTGATTTGGTGCTCAACAAGCTTTTCTTATAATTTTCTAAGATAAAAAACAGTTGTGCTGCTTAATATTTTTGTGGAAATGGTGATTTTTTTTGAGGATTCTTAGATAATTTAGGCACTTATTTAAAATCCAAATATTTTGCAACATTAAAAATCTCTTTACTGTTTCTTTTGTTTATTGCATCCTTGCTGAATAAAAGTATTAATTTCTATCGGTAGTGTAAATATCTATAAATGAATATATATGGCAAGTGTGTATATGTATATATAGCAATAAGTGTATTATAAGCAATAAGTAAGCACTAAGTGTATATATATATATATATATATATATATATATATGATTCATGTTCTATGGTTTACCTTGGACTCAAGGTAGACATCAGTCTCAGCACGGTTCCTCTCAATGACCTTCTCCCAGTGGGAACGGATGAAATCAAGAATCTGGTCCAGGCTGGTCTCAGTGGGAGTCTCCAGCTCTTCAACCTCACGCCCTGACATCTGCTTATAGAGCACTTTAACATCCTAAAGAAGAGCAAAAGAAGATCTTAATTTAACTCTAACTCTAAGATAATTCTAGTATTGAGCTGGTCTTATTTCACCTCCATATGACTTTGCTCCAGATTCATCAGCTCATTCTTCATGCTGTCAATATCATTTTCCAGGTCCATCCTGGTCAGGTTTGCATCATCGATGACTTTGTACAGAGAGTTAATCTCCTCCTCCACTGCTTTGCGGAACGGCTGCTCATTCTCGTACCTACACAATCGTGAATAAAAACACACTCTTTGCTGGAAATCTGTTCATGCAGATAAATGCTAGAGTGATCAAAATCTCTTTCTCTGTTTTAATCAATGAAGCACACTCACACCTCTCTTTGAAGTCCTCTGCATTGGCTTGAACATTCTCAGTCTGGAGCATAAGTCGAGCGTTGTCCAGGGTGGCCTCACTGACCTTACAGAAAGCAGGAAGATGTTAGCATGTGCGCCAGTAGTATGAGTATCTTTTTACCTCCTCAGTACTAGTACTTTTTTTTATAAAACCTGTTCCCAGAAAACATATATAAATTAATTTAAATATAAAGTTTGACAATATTCTCTCTTTCTCTAAATAAATAAATATTCTCTAAGTAAATGGTCAAATGTTTTTTTATTGATTTATTTTTTAACACAAATAAATATCACTACATTTTGTTAGATTTATGTTTAAAACAAAATTTGTTAATGTAAATTGTGGTGTAAACTTAAATTTAAGATATTTTCTCTACAAAAAAATCTTAGGATAAGTAAATAAAAAATACATATTTTAATTAAAACGATATTAAAAGTTTTAATTAATTAAATTAAAAGTTTGCTCTTTGACCTCTATGCTTGATCTATGCAGTCCAACTCCTACCTGTTTATAAACATCTTCCCAGTCTTGCTTCAGGCCAGTCCATTTCCCGGCGCTGACAGCTTTCCTATCTAAGCAGTGTCTGATCTGTTCCTCCAGTTGTTGGTTGAGTTGTTCCAGAGCGTGAACTTTATGACGATACTCCAACAGGCTCTCGTTAAGGCTGTCGAAGTCATAGTGGTGGCCTCGATCCCCGGGCTTGCTCACCACAGGAACGGTGCTTCTAAGGCCCTGCATAAACACGCTGCTGATGCCCAGAGCTCTGCGGGACACGCGTGCACCCAGGCTGCTGGTACCTCCGGTGGGAGCCATGCCTACAAACACTCCCCGAGGCGCAGAGATCCCTGTTGCACTCATGCGGCCCACGCCGCCGGGCTGCTCCGCAGCAGCCTGGCCCAGGAAGGAGGACCGACGTCGTGGCAGAGGCATTCCTGTCCTGATGCTTTTTAAGTGACAGACCACTATTAGTCCATAGACATGACCACAATGCGAGCGTAAATATCCACTGACCTCCCCTCAGCTAAACGGCAACGGCTACCAGTGCATGCCTCTTTATGGTGGCCTGGCCTTCTGGAAAGCAGGCTCTTTGTTTTAATACTATTGTGATAGAGACCTGGTGATGCTGGTCACTGCTCTTTGTTCATCACCGCTAGGCAGTTTTCAGCTGTCTCAGCACAGTGGTCTTCTCAGGAAAGCTCTATGGACCAATCCAGGTCCCCCTCTCAATATGTTTTCTGTTTGACAGTGGGGAAACTAAACTATCATCACAATGACCCAAGAGCGTAGGCTTACATGTGTATGTGGTAGGCCATGTGTTTATGATATATAGGCTATACAGAACCTCATATAAACAAGAGTTGTAAATGAGGGGAAAAAAGGCAACAGAAAGAATTACAGCTTCACAAGATGATTTTGCATTTGATAAGTAATTTTTACCGCATCATCCTGTTTGCTGGTGGGAGATGTGTTCAACTGTTATCAAAACAGAAGTCAGAAGAACTTTTTTTCCCACGAGAAAGTGATAAGGTTTCATTAGCCTGTATCTTTTGAAATCACAGATATTGCATTAATATGGTCAATGCTGACCGATAACAAAAACATTGATTTATTCAGGAACGATGTTATACTGAACGAGTCATTGAATCATTTATTTATTTCAACCGTTTCGTTCTTACAGAAACACTGATTCACTCAGTAATGTCACGCGTTGTGTTGCTATCAGTGCGGTGGTTTCTTTAGAAATGTTTGTTGGCAGAGCAAAATAGACAAAGTATCTGATGATATTATATCTAAAATGTAAGTTTCTCAATATTAACTTCTTTATTAACAATATTAACATTATTCACTTTATTAAGCTGTTGTATAACAATATCACACTTGCAATCGTATTAAACATGGCAACTGTATGGCACACCAGGATGGTTTTCTGCTATCTATCTATCTATCTATCTATCTATCTATCTATCTATCTATCTATCTATCTATCTATCTATCTATCTATCTATCTATCTATCTATCTATCTATCTATCTATCTATCTATCTATCTATCTATCTATCTATCATCTATCTGTCTGTCTATCTATCTATCTATCTATCTATCTATCTATCATCTATCTGTCTGTCTGTCTGTCTGTCTGTCTGTCTGTCTCTCTATCATCTATCTATCTATCTATCTATCTATCTATCTATCTATCTATCTATCTATCTATCTATCTATCTATCTATCTATCTATCTATCTATCTATCTATTCTACAGTTAGACTTCTGGACGTCTATAAGATTCCTGAGGTAGACCTAAGCTGTACTTGAAATCATATTTTTGATATATTTTGACATAAGTTTGCTGAAATGATTAGCAGAAGACTTTCTACCATTGCAGTCAAATCAGCGCACAGGTGTTAACTACTGTAGGAAGGAGAACGATCATCACACAGTGATTTCTTACTGTGTATTTGTCTCAAACAGGAACCCCTTCACTGCAGACAAGCTGAAATGGGCTAAATCATCGATTTCAGTCTTTCTATATGAATATCAGCATTTTTGGACAGAATTTAGGATATGTTAGTATTTAGTTCAGCTGAAATGTTTGAATATGCTATTGACAAAATATATATTCTTAAAGGTATAGCGGAGGATCTTTCCAAATTTTAGATAAGACCCGCCCTCTCCACTTTTTGAAAAGTTTGATTGATTCACCAGAATGATTGACAATTAGGAGGACCAATAGTTTAGACTACCCACCAGGAAGTAAAACATCCTCCGCTATACCTTTAAGTTATAGTAAAAATAATAATAAAAATGTGAAAAAAGGAGGTCAAAATAATTTGACACTAATATGGAACTAATATGACACTAATATGACACTAAGTAATCCACTGTAAAACAATTACAGTGCCATGTAGTTACTGTAAAACTGAAATATGCTAATGGTACTGTAAATCTTAATTACAGTAACTTACTGGCATGTGTTGCCAGTAAGTTACTGTTAAAACCCCTTGAAATGTCTAACAGTGTATCTGTCTATCTATCTATCCATCTGTCTGTCTGTCTGTCTGTCTGTCTGTCAGTCTGTCTTGCCGTTTTGTTTGAAGAGTGAAGACATGTATGTAAATTCAGGGGCTTTCAGGACCTATACTGAAACTGAAAATACATTTTGAAAGAAACACAAACATTTTAGTATGTAACCCAGATTCAACTTTGGTTTCGCAATTGTTTCTCAGAGCAAAGAGCTCTTTGAATATCTTGCTCAAAGGGGCCTTTTGAACAAATAAGATACACCACATAAATTTTGATGTACTTTTTGACTTCCAGCCAAGTTCGTCACCAGAGTTCTACTAGTTATTTCTGCATTATGAATAAATGTACTGTTATGTAAATCAAGAAGGTTTAACCTATAAATTTGTCTCTTGCAATAAACCCCAAGTGTCAGAATAATCAGTAATGGAATAAAACCTCTTCCTATTCTAAATAACCCTGGGAGAAGTGCATAGTGCACTTTAGACTGTTCTGGAATTTATAGAAAAAAAAATAGTCTCATTGCTTTCCACTGAACCAGACAATTCCTCTTCTGATCAGAACAACAGGTTGTGATTTCCCCTTCCATTTCTACATCATTTATTGTTGAAGGGATTTTATACATTACACTGATATTCACGTCTGATTCTGTGTCTGCATCCAGGGATCCTAATCTAGTATTGAATGATTTCATTTTCACAATAATTGAGTTGTCTTGGCCTTTCTCTTCATACGATAAAGGTTTCTATTAGATTAAATTTTAATCGCTCTATAACATGAATCACAGATGTGGCAGCTGAGTGTAATTATGCCATGGGCATGCCTTGAATTTGCAAAATGAGTGAAGGTATGCTTCACCTGCCATCAGAACAGGCACAAACCTATCAGTAGAGTCTGCCCTTGAGCATAGCATAGACTTTCAAGACTAAGCAGATTCCACATTTTATTAATGTCACTGATACCAAACACTGACCTTATGTAAGAGATCTGTGATAATAATTGCATAAAGGCTGGAGCTTACAAAATTCACAGAAAATTGCATAGTGTATGATGTGCTCAGACCTTTTAGCTTCAGACTATGATTCCATCCAGTCAGTGGATCAAACATGTTTGATATATTGAGCCAATTTTAGAACACATATTGTTTTCATTTTTCATGCAAGGTTCATGCTTCTGTGGGAGTTTGTTGTGTTCGGAACACCGTGAGAGTGGTAGTGTGTGGGTTCTGACCGGTCTAAAGTAGCAATGTAATCTGAATAAATTGAATTAAATATACATGCAAGCAGAATGTATCGCTAATATTTTCTGTTAAAGTAAAGAAGATGTTTTACCAGTGCCTGATTCTTTTTGGAGGGCTCTTAAAAGCATAAAATTGTATATTTGATTGTATATTTATTTTATCATTTTAATTTAATTTAATTTTCCCTGTCTATTGCCTTTGATGTCACAGCTCAGAATATTTGCTAATGAGGAGTATTTAAGACTATGTACTATTATAGTATTTCTTACATTTTTTAAAGTTTGAATTAGCTTATATTTTTATTTTCAGTTTTCATTTTTCATTTCAAGTTTGAGTAATTTTGTTATGTGCTTTTGTCTTTTTTATTTTTATTTTATATTTCTATTTATCTTTAATGTATTTTTATTTCAGTTTTAGTATACTTCAACTTAAGGCAAGATTTCAAATTAATATGTTAAAAATATATTTATTTATAGCTTCATTTTAATTAACGAAAATGTTTTTTAGGTATAAATCAGTGTATAATGTAATTTTCATGTGATTAATCTCATAGGGGATTGGCTCAAAAAATTCTACAGTTCCACAAGCAAATACAGCAGATTATAAAAGTTTGGGAAACCTGTTTGGAAACAGTCATTGTTTTTGCATTTTAGTTTAGTGATTCTCCAAAAGAGAATAAGGCCATTTAAAAATTTGGTGCGTGAGATTTAAGGGTGATATTAATCTTTTAGCTTTCACTGCAAACACAGCATTTTGATTGAAGTCCCATCCTAGAAGGAAAACATGCCTGCAGGTGAGAATATTTTTAGGTTTAACAGACAACCGACGCCATACCTTGCCACTGAGACAAGTTACAGCTTATTCTTTCTCAATAGAGTGTCTCTTTTTGCACTGCCCTCCCTCCCTTAAGTGTATTTAAACGGCGAGCTTTAGTCTCTCGCCCTGCCTGCACTCCCTGCTCATTTCAGACTCTGATCCTTCAGCACTCATCCATAGCTATTCACCATGGCTTTGTCTGTTTCCTTCGGCTCTTCCAGGATGTCTGGGGGATACGGAGGTCTTGGTGCAAGTAGTGGAGCAAGATTGGGTCTAGGGCTAGGAGGTGGTGCTGGCTTAGGTGGAGCTCTTGGCCTGGGAGGAGGACTGGGCTTTGGAGCCGGTGGAGGTCTTGGCCTTGGCCTTGGTCTTGGCCTTGGTGGAGGTGCTGGAGGTGGTGCAGGATTGGCACTGGGAGGTGGTGGGGGTGGTGCACTGTTTGCCAGTCCTGCATTCGCTATGGGTCGCGCCGTTGCTGCAGGAGGACTCGGTGCAGGCGCCGCACTCGCCTCCGGTCCAGCATCAGGCTCTGCCTTGGCCCCAACACTTTCCAGAGCAGCTGAGAAGCACACACTCTCTGGGCTCAATGACCGCTTTTCCACATACATGGCCAAAGTACGGGCGCTACAGCATGAGAACGCAGCTCTGGAGGCCAAGCTGTCCCAGCTGACTGGGGGGACGGATGTGTCCCAAGAGTCATCCGTGACTGCCACGGTGGAGTATGAGGCCCAGCTGAGCGAGTATCGCAGCACATTGGAAACTCTCACCATCGACACTGTCAAACTGGAGATTGAGTTGGACAATGTCCGTGGAACTGCCCATGAACTGAAAGCTAAGTGAGTGTTTCCTTTTTTCAATGGCATAGTTTTTTTCTTTTTCTTAAAATGCTTAATGTTATTCAAACACTTGAAATATACAGCATATTGTCAATAAATAACATTGTTCTTTTTTGGATTTTCACTAAGGCTTGACTTTGAACAAGGAGTGAAGTTTCAGCTTGAGTCTGATATTGCTGCCATGAAAAAGGTGAGCAGGATGACATCCACATAACGTATACTAAAAACGATCTGTTATTGATCAAATTTGTTGTTCGTAGACAAAACTTTGACCACAAATGCCTGTATCCCTTTTCAGGACATTGAATTGGCCTCTGACTTAAGAATTGATTTGGATGCCAAATTCTCCAGCCTGAAAAATGAACTGGACTTTGTCAGCAAAACACAAGAGGAGGTACATTTCTGTCAATTAAAATCTGAAATGCATACATGCAAGGAGTAATTAATATAATGTGAAATTTTGCAAATATATAAAAAAGCAAATATATTTATATTATTTTATTGTTTTCAATTATGAACTTTAAAAAATAAAATAATGATCACCTAATGATCACCAAGACTAAATTTATTTGATAAAAAATACAGTAAAAACACTAATATGGTGAAATTTTGTAACAATTTAAAAGAACTGTTTGGATTTAAATATGTTTTAATTTATTTAACATTAAGCTTAATTTTTTTGCATATTACTCCAGTCTTCAATGTCACATGATCCTTCATAAATCATTCTAAAATGCTGATTTGTTGCTCAAGAAACATTTCTTATTATTATCAGTGTTGAAAACAGTGCTGCTTACTATTTTTTGTGGAAACCATGATAAAAAATTGTTTTCAGGATTCTTTTAATGAATAGAAAGTTTGAAAGAACGGCATTTTTTAAATGTTTTGTAAAAATGTAAGAGACTATGGGATTTTGTATTAATTTAATGCATCCTAGCTAAATACAAGTATGTTTCTTTCTTTTTTATTAATTTCTCACTGTGTGTTATGTCTATCACTTTAGGAATTGTCATCTTTGCAATCTAAACTGGGCACAACAACA
Organism: Leuciscus leuciscus; assembly: GCF_965113295.1. NCBI lineage: Eukaryota > Metazoa > Chordata > Actinopteri > Cypriniformes > Leuciscidae > Leuciscus > Leuciscus leuciscus. The sequence goes on from NC_138730.1 coordinate 30,003,195, forward strand.
ATGGACACTTCAGTCTCAATGATTGAAGTAGACACTGGGAAGTCCTTTGACATCTCTGAAGCGCTCAACAAGATGCGAATGGAATATGATAAATCTGTGCAGCAACACAGAGAGGAGGCTGAGGCTTATTACAAACTCAAGGTCTGCACACAAGAAGTGCTCACATTGTCTGAATGTTTCGATCATTTTTGACATTCCAACTAATAGCTCTTATACTCTCTACTTATGAATCTAGATGGATGAGATGCAGACGACCAATGCCAAAAACACCGAAGCCGTGTCATCGACCAAAGTAGAAATCACAGTTGCCAGGAAAGAGCTGCAGACACTGAATTTAGAGCTGCAAGGGCTTGTGGCCGCAGTAAGTGTTATACTCATTAAAGGATGTGTAATGTTGGCCAAATCAAGGCATTTTTGACAGCAATGAAATTAAGTGCAATTTAATCAACTTAAACACAAGGAAGGTATTTTTAAGACTGTTCAGGTGGTAAAAGTGTTCAAAAGTGGCAGGTCCCTTGAGAAACAATGTTCGTCAGCAGTGTGAAATGCTTCAGCACAGGTTCTCAGCATATTATAAACATCTCTTGAATAAATCACAGCTGTATGAGACAGGAAACAGATTACATAGGAAGTGGTTTATTGATCTCAGCCGTTTTGAATTGGCAGCAAAAGCCCCAATGCCACAAGTTGAAGTTGCACTGCTGCAAAAGTGGCAGTTTTCTAAACAACTCAGACGTTTTAAGAATTTTATGACATCATTTACAATAAATTCGATGTCTGAGAACATGAGATATCATAGTGCTGAAGAATTAGGTGTTTTTGGTTTACTGTACGGTAAAGTTGGACAATTATTCTATGAAAAGACAATGAAACCACTTTATAAAAAAAAGCTAACACATTAGTTTAGGGTCCAATTCTCACTATTATCTAGTTGCTTATTAGCATGCATATTACTAGGATATTGGCTGTTTATTAGTACTTATAAAGCATATCTTATTCTGTATGACCATATTCTACATCCCTTAATCCTACCCAATACCTAAACTTAAAAACTACCTTACTAACTAATAATAAGTAGTAATTATGAGTTTATTGTTAATTTTAAGTTTAAGTTAATAGTTAGTTAATAGTGAGAAGTGGACCCTAATCTTAAGTGTGTTAGGGTTAGGGTTAGGGTTAGATATGAAAGAATTATAGCCACGTTAATAACGTTTGTAAGAAACCAAACCGTTTGTAAATCTGTCAAGATTTCAGCGAGATAAGAGGATTTGTGTTCGTGCTGATCACTCACCTTACTTCAGATACCACAGAGCTCGCCAGAAAGCTTCCCTGTGACAAGATGGCCGCCGGTGATGCCGTTCGAGACTCCGCCTTAAGACATCTAGCCTTAAATGGATGATTGGAATCAACTTCAGAGCATTTTTTTTCCCCAGCTGATCCATTCTAGCTCAAATCCATTGACAGCCAATTAGAATCTATCCTGCTTTAAAGAGCTTGAGCATTTAAAGTGGCAGACAACAAAACTGCAGCAGGCACATATAATAAACAAAATGTTATCGTCCGTTGTTGTGGACGCTTATAGTTATCTTTCTTGTGAATAGGCCTTTAGTCTTTGAAACATAACATGACAGCCATCTATGAAGAAGAACATTTGTTTGTGTTTATCTTTTCAGAACATGTCTCTGGAGCAGAGTTTAGCAGAAGCCCAGGCTCAGTCTAGTGTGGGTGTTGCTGAGTATCAGGCACAGATTTCTAGCCTCACATCAGCCATAGAGTTGGCTAAAACAGACCTTCACAAACAGATCCTGGCCTATCAAGAGCTGCTGGACATCAAACTCGCCCTGGATGTTGAGATCTCCACCTACAGAAAGCTACTGGAAGGAGACGACTTCAAGTAAATATTGTCATAATCATATGGCTAGTTGGCATATAACATGGACATCAGTGTGGCCGGTTGCATAAACATCTTAGACTAGTCTTAAAAGTTAGTAACCTAATTGTTTTCTTCCAAGATTGGTCCCAACTTTTTGAAGTTACATAAAAAGGTAGTTTGGTCTAATCTGAATCTGAGTGATTACCTCTTGTATAACTGCTAATTGGACAAACTAGTTATTAACTGACATAGTCTTAACATAGAGGGCAAGTTTATGCAACTGGCCCCAGGGTCTTAGGTTAAAATGTACATATATGTGCTGATCAAGGAAAGTGTCTATTATGTCGAGTTTTTTCCACCATACTCACCTTTTTGCCTTCACTAGTTTATTTTTATGTGAAGGTCTGTGGTATGATGTTTTCGAAATACAAATATTATGTGTAGTTGCTTGATTGGTATCATAAATAAACTGGAAAGTGTTTGCATAACACAGGACAATTCTAAAACTAGTATGTCAAGTAAAATAGAGATTGCATTGTTTGCTACATTTTCTTTCTTTCTTTTTTTCATTCATACTGTTTAACTTTCAGGATGCCTGAGTTCACAGAGTCATCCTACACTTTTTCAGGTGAGAGCTGCTTTTGTAGTTTCAGTATCTTTGAGTAAATGGAAACCAAACGTTTATGTAAGTTTAACAAATCACAAGGACCAACAGCAACTATGATATCAGAAGCATTAGGGAAAGTCATCAGGGAGTTTCCTGACTACCTTAGAAAACGTATGTGGTCAGACGGTTGAATCTTATTGAGTGTTTGCTTGGTTACTGTTAACAAAACTGTTATATTTATATCAGCATACGCATTGTATGACTGCTCAAACCAACAGAATGTTAGTACACGTATGAGTGTGAATTTGATGATGAAGATGACTCTTTGCAATCTGAGATAAGAGAGAGATAGATTTCAAAGTTTTAAAAAAGTGTCATCCTTTACATACCCTCATGTCATTCCAAACCCTTATGACGTTTTTTCTTCTGTGTAACAGTAAACAAACATTTTGAGTAAAATTTCCGTTGGTACTTTACTGATAATCTTCAAATGAGCTGTTAACAGCATCATTGCTTTAGTGAGAACCGGATCTGTCCGATTTGTGAGTGAATAATTTAGACAGGTTTGTGAACTGGAATCCAGTTGATGTAAAAGGATTATCAAAATAATTATTCATGATATCAAATCATATGAGCGCATGACAGCCCCAGTCCTTATTCACATTCATTATATTTAAAGAGTGGTCAAGATATTCTTAAAAAAATCACTTAGGTGTTCCATGGAAAAAGGAATGACTTATGACTTATGATTGGCGGAATAGTTTTTGTGTGTGTTTTTTGTTAACTATCTCTACTACACACCCCTACAGCTATGCAAATTGTCATTGATTTCACAAAGCGGATAGGATGATCATTCGGTTTTCACTTTTCATGCACATGATAAAGTGACACATGTTGTTAACTTATGGCTTTCACTTATTCAGCAAATGGAATTATGAGGAAAACAGCGTATTCATCCATAACATATATAAAATGTAAATAGTTGTGATGATAGGCATTTTTATTGAAAAGAAAAGTCCAGGGGCATGGGGAGGGGGGGCGCTTTCTCATCTGCGCTTTTCCATCCTGTAGGGAGGGCTGTGCCCCACACCAGCACCCCCCAGGACTCCCCCCATAACCCTGCCCCAAAGGACATACAAACTAGATACATCCTGACAGGCAAGTTTTACTCTAACATGCAAAGGCAGTGTAGGACAGAAACTGCTTCAGGTTTATGAATGTTGACAAATACTTCAGCCAATTAATAGTGCTCATCCCTTGTCCCTTTCTCTCTCTGTTTATTACTGTGTGTGGCTTTATTCCATTGTCCCTTTTTTCTACCAACAGCTGGTCAAATAAAGGTCAAAGAAATTATTACAGGTATGTGCGCAATCATTTCCACTGTTTGATTTGAAGTCAACTTTTATTTGTGCTGTCCATGAACTGCCCTTGCATTCGCCATGTGACTTTAATGTTTTTACCAGTCATCAACAAGACCAGCATGTGACTTTCCTCATCTTTCTTACACAGAGACATCAGTTATCTCTGATGCAGATGATACTGAATCCTCTTGAATTCTGGGAGGCCCTTCAGTCAATGCAGTCTTGATGAATGCAGACCCCTGGCCCAAAGTGTGGAGTGTCATTCGCTGTTTCTTCAATAAAGCTGCATTTATGATTAAATCTATAGGTTTTTTCGTGTTTACATTTGTTCTTTGAATGAAAGAACATCCCAATTAGGGTGACAGTATCAAACTTATGCTATATGAAATACAACAAAAGCACCTTAATTTACATAACTGAGTCAAATACATAGTACAGGGACTCGAACTGGTTGGTAATGCTATTGAAAAATAGAAAGAAGTTAGTAATGCTTCAGTGAGTTACAACCCAAAAGTACACAATACATTTCATTTAGCCCTAAAACACAACACAATGTAAATAAACACCTGTGAAGAATCTATGTGGAAAAATCCCTTATATTAACACAGAACATTGGGTATCACCAGAGAGAAGTCTGTCATTTTCATTGGAAGGTCCAGTTGTAACCTTTTGATTAAACATTACAAATAAAATAAAAAAGAAGGGAAAAAAGAAACATATGCACAGATTAAATGTTCACAATAAGATCTATAGCACGCATTTAGAAAATAGATTTGGTGATATTTTTCATGTCGATTTAAATCTTCAAAATTAACTATACTCTTATCTTCTTTAGACACAATGATGCTATAAACTTCCCTCAGAGTCTTTTATGCTTTCTCTCAGAAGGTTGTTGTTTGAAGATCTCATGTTGCTCTGACGAAAAATTGAGGAAGTCACGCTTTGTGAAATCACGCTCATGTCATTTGTTTTTCTCACTTTTTTCTATTTTAATTTTTCACTTTACCACTGTGATACCACAGGGCTCATGACACTATTCAAAACATCATGTGACTGAGAAGGGTATAATGGAAACAGGCACTCAAACAAACAAACCCAAATAGATGTACACCTCAATTCAACCTTACTTTAGAGCAGAGAGTTAAGATTACTTTAGAGCAGCTACAGATTAGCATCCAGCTAACAACCTGAAATATTTCTAGCCTCATCACATAATAGTATTAAAATGCATTTTTTGGTTTCTGCAAAGTGAATTAATAAACCCTCCACACTCAGAGTTAAAGTTTTGTGGGGGTGTATGAGATGCATTATCTGTGCTTTGTTCCTCTATATAACCTTGTGGTCTTAGCATGTCGTGCAAATGCTCACCGCAGAATGTTCTCAGTAGTACAAGGTACTAAATGACATTTGTCCTCCTCTCTCAGTGCCACAACCGTTGCTATGTTATGCAGGTTTGTCATGCAAACTGATGTACCAGGAGGGTAACCACCTAAATCAACTGACTTTCACGTCAGTTTACACTGATTTAAAGCAAGACGTGCATTGCATCAGCTTTTTGCTATTTACACTTGTGACTGATGATCACTTTATAACAGTCCTCAGTTTAGTGAAATAACCTACAGATAAGGAATCTGTAAAAGTTAGCTCTTTTTTAGCAGTGTTAACATTGAAAGGGTTTTGGCAGTTTAACATGAATCACATGATACCTCCTCAAATTTTTTTTTGAGTTTTAACCAGGCCTCAAACCACAGTTTGAGGAAGGTCTAAAACTCGGATTAAAAGTGCATGTGTGGTTGCATGTGTTTTTTGTTTGACCTGGTCACTGGAAACTGAAAAGAAAGAGGAACAGTTTATGGTTGGCTTGCGTAAATGTCGTCAATGGAGGCCACTGGTATAATTATAGACACAGAGCATGAAGGTCTATCACCTCTTGTTCTTGTGACGTACACCTTCTCTCTTAAAACATTTAGCAAAAATTTTACCTTTAGGGGTACAACAGCTTGTAACTGTGGTAGTTCCCTTAAAAGCCCCTTTTTACCCATAAAAGGTGCATATTATTACCTTAGAGGTGCTACATAAGGTACAAAGTTGTCCTTTTAATGGTACTGCCACAGTGGCAAGCTGAAGGTATAATTTGTACACATTTTTTCTGAGAGTGTTGTTTGCACTTTAAATGAATATATCCAACACATTTTCGCACAGAAATAGTTTATACCAACACAGAACATGTTTTTGATCTTGTCACTGTCAATCATATCTGGAAACGAGCGATAAGATGAGTTTATAAATTGAGCAATCAGTATTGCATTCAGCAATGGCAACAACAGATCCAAGATAACCCAAAACTACTTGTTTTGAAAAGCCGTGTAACAGCATGACCTAAAAAAAAACTATCTTGCATATCTATGCTAAGCATCACGGTTGTTTATTAACACTGTTATATGAAATTAAATATTTTTTATTTATATTTACTCCAAGGGAGAACATGCAGTAGAGTCTGATGAGTGAGAAAGAGGAAATTTGTCCTTTGAAACAGGATATGGCCTAATAGTGCATCAAAAAAAATAAATGTAATAAGTGTCTGGGTGACAGTCTTAACGATAAACAGGATGTCTGGGGCACGAAGATTCTCACTTAAGTAAGGAACCATAGGCCTACATGCAATGATGGCGTGTAAAAAAATGCAAATGAAAGCTTATTTATGATCAAAACTTTAAACGTTATCGATGCAGCCAGGGTCAGAAGTGTTGACGTATCATCTGTATTGCGTAAATTGTTGGTAAAGAAGTTGCTGTGTATGCTATTGCTCTAATTCATCAGCTAGCGAATGATTAGTGTTTTACTTATGTGTTGATAAAAATCTGGATCCTGTCATGTCATGTCAAAGTGACTGAACACAGTGACAAACAAACCTTATAAAACAGCGAAAAAGGGAAGATGATACAGTTCCAGGAGCTTCCTTGTTTTCTTTTTTTATTTCATGGCAATCATGACAATGTGTTACTCGAGTTGAAAACAAGAGTTCAGTGTAGGCAACATCCCCCTAAAAAATGTAAATTAATCAAGATGTATAATAATAGAAATGATCGATCCGAAGTGTCAACATTCTTTACTGGATGTCCAGTATACATATGGCATGCGTAAGGCAAGGCATTCACTCTTCATTCACAGTCAAAAAAGTTGGTTAAGGTGTTGGAAGAGGTGCCATTTATCTTTTTTTTGTTGAGCATGACTAAAACACATTTTAGTCCTTTGCGTGTTGCACCACAGATAACACTGCATGATGTTGTGATATCGGGGAGCATTTTCAAATGCAGCCAATCTAAAACTCAGTAATTATGGTTTTTGAGGCATGTCCAAAAATGATCAAATAAAAACAAAACAGTTTTCTCTTTAATGTTGCTCTATGTATAAAATGGGCTCATAAATGAACATGTCATACCTGGCTGTTGTGTTAGAAGGTGACTCTAAGAGAGGGGGGAAAAAAAAGTGTGAAAAGAGTTCATGCTTCTTGTGCGTCACTGTGGTTAAACCTCAGACCTTAAAAGCTTCTGCAAAACAGACGTTTTCCAGACGGCGCCAAAAACAACGTGAAAGTGATCATAGTGATCGGGAAGGCAGCAGACAGCAGCTCATCTCTATTACTAGTCCCTTTTTTCTCCAAGATAGTAAAGTAAGTACTACCTATACATCAATAGAGTTTTTAGAGTAGCCTATGTAAAGGAACAGGTTGCTAATGCTTAATTTCATAAACAGTCCAAATTCAAAAGACTGATTAATCATGATGCACTCTTTTTTTTTGGTTGTGGATATTTGTGAATTTAATATTTAGTGTACTTAAGTGAAATATAAGTGAATCTTTGTTAATGAGTTTTTTTTATATTTAATTTAAAATGTTTTTTTAACTTTTTTAAAAACTTTTTTAGGAACAGAGATCAACGATGAACATAACCGACCTTGTGACGGCATTCACTGACAATACGACGTCAGAATATGTAAGTGATATCTGAATATTTACATTAAGTGCATGCTGACAACGCTATGTCTCATTATGTCAATGTCACTTTTATTTGTATATAGCACTATTAAAACAAACATGTTGACCAATGTGCTTTACATCATCTCAGTAAAATAAACAAAAAATGATGACTGGTGTTTGTCTGCAACTTTAACGTCAACAAAGTGTTGTTTAAATGCACATTATCGGGGTTAATAAACTAAAAGCTAAGTAAGACACATGCTTTGTTATATTTCACAGGATTATGATAATGAATCTTACACAACTATGGGTGATTATGAGGATGGGTCAGTGTGTGACAGATCGCCAGTGCGACTGTTTCGAAGCTACTATGAACCTGCTTTATATTGGATAATTGTCATTCTGGGAGCCATTGGCAACTTTCTGGTGGTCTGGATATACGCACACTTCGCAAACCGCTTGAAGTCGATGACGGATGTTTATCTACTGAACCTGGCTCTGGCAGATATGTTCTTCCTCTGCACTCTGCCATTCTGGGCCGCCGATTCCTTCAACGGCTGGACCTTTGGCTTGGCTCTCTGCAAAATCGTCTCTGCCATTTACAAAATCAACTTCTTCAGCAGCATGTTTCTACTTACCTGCATCAGCGTCGACCGCTACATTGTAATTGTAAAGACTGCCCAGGCGCAAAACTCCAAGAGGGTTCGTCTCTTGTACAGCAAGCTCATTTGTGTGTTAGTCTGGATCCTGGCGGCCTTGTTGTCCATTCCAGAGTTTCTCTTTGCCCGTTCGAAACAAGATGAGGAGGGAAATCACTTTTGCACCATGGTCTACTGGAACAATGAAAACAACCGTACTAAAATACTGGTCCTGGTTCTCCAGATCTGCATGGGCTTTTGCATCCCTCTCATAGTGATGATCTTCTGCTACACCAACATCATCCGCACCCTGCTCAAGACGAGAAACTTCCAGAAGCACAAGGCCCTGCGGGTCATCATGGCAGTTGTGGCGGTGTTTGTTATCTCTCAGCTCCCGTACAATGGCATGTTGGTCTTGGAAGCCACTCAGGCTGCCAATACGACAATTACAAACTGCGAAGAGGTCCAGCGCTTTGACATCGCCGGCCAAGTTCTGAAGAGCCTCGCCTACATGCACAGCTGCCTAAACCCGTTGCTTTACGCCTTCGTTGGAGTGCGTTTCCGAAAAGATGTGATTCGAATTTTCCGAAACCTTGGCTGTTGTCCAATCCAGAAGAACTCCAAGTCGTTGTTGGGAAGCCAACCCCGCCCATCTGTTATGTCGGACACAGACACCACCAATGCGCTGTCATTGTGAACAGGGTCAGATCACTCTCAGTGAGGCTTGCTTAGCAAAAGCAAAAACAAAAGTTGCAGTTTTGCTGCAGGTGCTTGGCATCTGAGTTTCAAAACAGAAGTTCGAGGTTCCATAAGAGTTCTTTGCATGCTTGAATACATGCGGTCTGGAGGAGGGCTGAAGTAACCTGCTCACCACAATGAGATGGCTACAACTTTGAATATTGCATAACAAGAGCTCTCTCTGTTTGACTGGGCCATTAATATGAAAGTAAAATCCTGATCAAATAATTGTGTACTGTATGAATACAGTATAAACAGTGTTACGTCAGGGACTGATTTGCCCATTTAACTGTTACAATATTTTCCATCTATTGTTCAGCATTAATTTTTACGTTTATCAAATGTTGTATAACAAGTGTTTATGAATGTTATTTTATGATGCAATTTTTTTGTGTGTATTTGAATTGCTGCAAAAATATAACTGTGAAAGTTTTCTTCATGATTTAAAGCCAGTTTTGTACAGTCAGGGTTTTGTATCTGTGTTGTTTTCATTTCACACCAAACATAATGTGTATAAATATTTGCTGCTCATTTTGTAAAATTTCAAACAGTATATTAAATACAAAATGTTAATAAACCTGATATACAGACTTTTTAATTGTAGTCTTATTCCCTTTCACTTATACAAACACATATGCATAAACACACATTTTCTCCATCATACACTGATATCACTGGGGAAGTATACCATCAGAATTTTTTTTTTTTACTTTAGGGCCAGAACAGCTTATCACTGGGGCACTTTCCACAAAATGCACCTTTTATGGGTAAATAAGGTACAAAAATGTAACTTTGTACCTTAGCCTTGTCACTGAGGCAGTATCCTCAATGTTTGCACACAAGCGTACTTCTATTAATAAAGACATGAGAGTATCTAAGATGTTTTAATTGTGATACTCGAATCTGGCAGATTGCCACAAGTGTATACTGTGGTGCGAACCGTTGGGACTGTGACGTACACTATGTTTCTGGTTTACTCAGTGTGGTCTTGTGGGGAGACAGACACACTCACTAGAAAACAGACACGTGATTGCCCACACACCTTACCCAAGCATTTCAAAAATCAACACACAATGCGCTCAAAAAGTACCTTGAATTCAACAGACCTACAGAATGGGGCACAGAAAATCACATAAATTTCCACATATCTGCTTATTAAAATGAAAACTGATTCAAAGGGGGTGTTCTTCTGTAACTTTCACAGTGCTTACAAATTCTTTAAAAAACAAACAAAAAATTCCCTACCATGTCTACTAATTTAAAAAACAAACAAAAAACACTGGTGGATAAAATATAGGCTAGTCATATGAAGTATAGGCTTTTTTATGGTGATTAAAAAAAGGAATCATTGCAGTACATGCTCAAGATCAAAATGTTCTGTTTCTCTGCTCTTAAATATATTAGTGAAGTGCAGATAGGGTCGAATAACCACACAGTACAAGCACACTCCTGTCTCTGCTAAACTTACGACAGGAAGTGGCAGACAAGCTAGCCAGCATGTTCTTTCCAAAGTGATAGACACTGTCTGTCAATCAGCAATCATAGACAGTATATAAACGTCAACAATACATCTGAGGTTAAATATATCATTAAAAATATATATATTAAAACCCATAAAATAAAAACTATAAACACTAGGCTATATGCACACTGTGGCGTAGCCAATTTAAAAATTATATTATTGTTTATTTAAATATTTTGATCAGATTATCGTTTGTTTTTATCAGTCTATGGTTTTTATCTGTATGACTCCCCCTAGTGGACATGGACATTTTTTACATCTTGGAACAGATGTTCAAAATAGGCAGGCCACGCCCACACCCAGGGGGAAAACAATCAAACCGTCTCTTGCGAGAGGCTGCCTCCTTGTCATTTCTTGCTTCTAACAAAAGACAGACAAATGCCTAAAAGCTGCTGTGTGACAAGGTGTACAGCAAACAAGCTAAAAAACCCAGAAATACGTTTTTATTAGCTCTCGACCTCAAAAAACGAGTGTTTAGTACATAAAAGTGGATACAGGCAGATGAGACAGAGCGTCACGTGTCTCATTACTCTGAGAACTAACGTACGCCCGCCGGAGGAGACTGTAATCGGCAACACAGGATAGTTTATCTTACAGAAATATAATATATAAAACTGACATTTGGATATTTGACTCACCAGTGACCAAATGTTTAACTTACTGCACACGTAGTGGATTTTAGTGCATACTGAGTGTCAGGATCCCACAATTTACCCATTCGTTCCAGCCTGTATCCACTTTTATGTCCTCAAACGCTCGTTTTTTGGGGTCGACAGCTTATGAAAAATTATTTCTGGGTTTCTTAGCTTGTTTTCTGTACACCTTGTCACATAGCAGCTTTTAGGCATTATTCTGTATTTTGTTAGAAGCAAGAAATGACAAGGAGGCAGCCTCTCGCAATGCAAAGTCAATGGAGACAGTTGGTTTGTTTTCCCCCTTGGTGTGCGTGGTCTTCAGATTATGACGCGTTGCGCTGCGCTCTGTCTCTATATCCTGCGTCGTCAAGTCATCTTCATTTATATAGCGCTTTTAACAATGTAGATTGTTCCAAAGCAGCTTTACAATGATAATAGGAAATTAAAGTAAAGTGTTTTGGCTTTATAGCAGCTCTAGAATAAAGTTATTGTCCAGCTAAAGTTAGTTTGATTGATTCACTTACGTCGCAACGATCATTAGTTATTAACTTAGGGGCCGCTAACACGACACCGTTTTAACAGAAAACGCTCTCGGTTACTAACGTAACCTCGGTTCTCTCTAGATGAGGGAACGAGTGTTGCGTAAGCTAGCTTACGCTACGGGAAAAACCCTTTTCTCGAGAATACTGAAGCCAAAAAAAAAAATTATCCTTAATTTTTGCATTAGTTTAAAACGCATTGCTGCATAAGCAGACCTAGGCAGAGCGGCTCGCGCGCCTATTGGTTGCTCAGCAGCAACTGCTGCAACCTATCCAGGACCTGCTCGTGACGAAGCACCAATGAGGGCGCGGGCGCCCGTGCGCGTCACGTCCCGCCAGAATGGGCATGGCTACAGGCTATAAAAGCAGGCCCGTGAGGTTGTTCTCTGGTTTTTCAATCTGAAGCGAACCAGAAGTAGCACAAGCACGGCAGGGTTACGCAACACTCGTTCCCTCATCTAGAGAGAACCGAGGTTACGTTAGTAACCGAGAGCGTTCTCTTACGAGAGTACTCTCGTGTTGCGTAAGCTAGCTTACGCTACGGGAACCCAATGTAAAACGCTGTGCGTGCTAGAGAAGGTCCACATGCACGTTCCCAAGGGCATGTGCCCGGGGACAAACGTAAGTGGTAATATCTGGGCCGATGAGGGTTGGGCCCAGGGAGAGATAACCATTCCAGAGTGTGGGAATGGGTGCTTAATATAATAGAACAGCCAGGTACATCCGTGGGCTGAACTAAGAATGATAACACTGCCTGTCAGCCACCTGAACCCGAAGGACAGGTGAAAAAAGATCACAGACAGGAAGACCTGGTCTGTCGATCTGGAGCCTGTGTATAACACAAACCACACACAGTCTGTGTCGATCTGCAGCGAGAGCGAACAGAGCTAGTATGTTAGACTGACAACAGTTTAGCCTTTAGGGCAGGCACCTCCAGGTTATAAAACCTGATAAATGTAGACGGAGAGGCCCAGCCCGCCGACGTACAAATATCATGGAGCGAGACTCCGCGAGACCACGCCCACGACGAGGCCATGCCTCTGGTGGAGTGCGCTCTGACGCCCAGAGGGCAATGAAGGTTCTTAGACCTATAAGCCATAGCGATAGCGTCAACTATCCATCTGGACAGGCTCTGTTTCGATGTGGCTAAGCCCTTAGTGCGGCCACCGAACGAAACGAAGAGCTGCTCTGACTGCCTAGAAGCATCAGACCGTTCGACATATATTCTCAGCGCCCTGACGGGGCAGAGAAAATTCACATCGTCCTCACCCTCAGATCTCGGAAGAGCTGACAGTGAAATGATCTGTGATCTGAACGGAGTGGAAAGCACTTTGGGGACATAACCGTGCCTCGGTTTAAGGATGACTTCAGAGTCATTAGGCCCAAACTCCAAGCACGAAGCACTCACAGAGAGCGCGTGAAGGTCACCCACTCGCTTAACTGAAGCGAGAGCCATGAGAAAAGCGGTCTTCAGTGAAAGATACCGCAAATCCACGGACTGGAGGGGTTCAAAGGGTTCGCCCTTCATGGCTTCCAGGACCAAGGAGAGGTCCCAGGCTGGAACCAGAGGGGGCTGAGGAGGATTTAACCTCTTAGCTCCTCTTAGGAACCTAACAATGAGGTCGTCTCTACCCAGTGACCGGCCATGCAAAGGTTTTGTAAACGCCGCAATGGCCACCACATACACTTTGAGCGTGGAGGGGGACCTGCCCTCGTCCAAAAGCTCTTGCAGAAAGGAGAGAACCTCTGCAACGCTACAGCGCTGTTGGTCTAAGTTTCGGGCCGAGCACCAGCCGGAAAACACTGACCATTTAGAGGCGTAGAGCCTTCTCGTAGAGGGTGCTCTAGCCTGAGTAATTGTGTTCAACACTGCCGCTGGGAGGTCAGCGGGTACCCGTTGATGGCCCATGCATGCAGGGCCCATAAGTCGGGGCGCGGGTGCCAGATCGCGCCCCTGGCCTGGGAGAGGAGATCTTTCCTCACCGGAATCGGCCACGGGGTCGTGCTCGTCAGTTGCATCAGCTCTGAGAACCACACTTGATTCCTCCAGAGCGGCGCCACGAGGAGCACAGAGCATTTGCTCTCCCTGATGCGCTTGATTACCTGTGGTAACATCGCGATCGGGGGAAACGCATAGAGCGGACGGCTGGGCCAGTCGTGGGCCAGCGCATCTCTCTGTTTCGTGAAGAATACTGGGCAGTGCGCGTTCTCCGTCGACGCAAAGAGGTCGACCTCCGCTCTGCCGAAGATGTCCCATAGTAACTGGGCTATCTGAGGGTGCAGGGACCATTCCCCGGGGGGAACGTTGTCCCTGGACAGCATGTAGGGGGCCCACATTTTGGGAGCCCGGGACATGTGATGCTCTCAGTGAGCGCAGGTTGTGCCCACAAGAGGAGGCGTTCCGCCAGCTTGTGAAGGCTCCGTGACCTGAGACCGCCCTGGCGGTTGATGTATGACACCACTGACATGTTGTCCGTGCGGACCAAAACGTATCTCAAGGCATTTTCGACCGCTTTCATCTCCAGACAGTTTATGTGTAGGCGCCTTTCTGAGGCTGCCCACAGACCAAACACTGGTCTGCCCTCGTAGAGGGCGCCCCAACCTGAGTTGGATGCGTCTGTCGAGATTACTTTTCGTCTCGAAGCCATGCCCAGATCCACTCCTGACTGATACCAGTCTGCCGCCTTCCAGGGATTCAGTGCTGTGACACAGTTCTGAGTTACCCTGAGGCGAACGCGGCCAGCGGACCATGCTCGCAGCGGGACCCGCGTCTTCAGCCAGTGCTGCAGCGGGCGCATGAAAAGCAAGCCCAGCTGGAGCACTGCCGAGGCCGAAGCCATAAGACCCAGCATCCTCTGAAAACGTTTGAGAGGAAAAATGCTGCCGGTCCTGAAAGCTGCAGCTGAGCGCTGAATCTGCAGCGCGCGCTGTGACGTCAGCCGCGCTGTCATTGACACAGAGTCTAAGTTTGTTCCCAGAAAAGAGATTCTCTGGCTGGGAGACAGTAAACTCTTGGTCCAGTTGATTTGGAGACCCAAATCCCGTAAATGGTCGAGTAATAGAGCCCTGTGCGCTATTAACTCTGACTCTGACTGGGCTAGAATAAGCCAGTCGTCCAGATAGTTCAGTATTCGCATCCCCCGTTGTCTCAGGGGAGCGAGCGCTGCATCCATGCACTTCGTGAATGTACGGGGTGCTAAGGACAGACCGAACGGCAGGACGGTGTACTGATAGCTCAGCCCCTCGAAGGCGAATCGCAAGAAAGGCCTGTGATGGGGCGCTATTTGAATCTGAAAATATGCGTCTTTCAGATCCACAGAGATAAACCAGTCCCTCGGGCGAATTTGCGCGAGAATCTGACTGGTCGTGAGCATTTTGAACGATCTCTGCATAAGGGCTCTGTTCAGCCGTCTGAGATCTAGGATGGGTCTGAGACCGCCATCCTTCTTTGGAACGAGGAAATATCTGCTGTAAAAACCTGCCTCGCTCAGTGTGTGAGGGACGGCTTCTACGGCTCGTTTCTCTAACAGTTTCGCAATCTCGGCGCGAAGTAGGTGTGCTACTTCGTTGTTCACCGTGGTTTCGACCCTGGCTCGAAAGCGAGGGGGTCTGCGAGCGAACTGTAGTGAATAGCCTCGTTCTACCGTGTTCAGTACCCATTCTGACACGCCCGGCAGCTCCCTCCATGCCTTTATGTGAAAAGCTAGAGGGAGAATAACGCGCGGGCTGTTGTCGCTGTGTGTGTGTGGCACATATCTCACAGCGCCTGAGAGAGAGCGCGCGCTCATGGAGGCGCGCGCGCTTCGCACACACATAACACAGCTCGTGTCTGGTAGAGGGTGATTTACACACGGGACACGTTTTGTGTTTATTGACGGGGGCTCTGAATGAGTGCTTATCACAGAGCAGCCCGTGTTTGTGTGTAGGGATGAGCGCTGTACAGCGGGCACCTTTCCCACATTCAAAACACACACGGCGTGAGCCGAGTTTATGGATATGGGCCGTGAATGAGTGTGAGTCACTGAGTCGGCCGTGTTTGTATGTAGGCGCGAACACTGTGGAGTGGGCACATGACCTACATTTATAACACCATCGGCGTGAGCCGGATAAACAGACAGAATGCTCTTTCTGTGATTTATTTGGGCGGCCGTAAAAACGGCCTTTGGGTACAGGCGAGCGTGTTGTGTAACGGGCTCGTTGGCTGTGAAATACACATCTCCAGTCACCTCTGCTGAGGGAACTGTGAGAGCGAGGCGCGCTGATTTTGATGGCGGTCCGGCCGCAGCGGGACTCGACCATCTTCGTCTTCCTAACGCGGTCAGGAAGACTTTGAGGGCTCTGCCTTCAGCACAATCTTGGACCGGGGTCCCCGAGGGGGAGGCGGTCTGTGGCGGCTGGAAGAGCGTGAGCGCTGGGAATCCCTCGGCTGACGGCGCTGTGAGGCTGACGGCTGGGGAGGCTGTGGCGCTGATTTCCGGTTGGGCGGCTGTTTAGAGCGACCCGTAGCGGAACTGGAGCGCTTCGGCAAGAAATGCCGCATAGCCTGGGAGGTTTTCTGAACCTCGGAGTACCGTTCCGAAAACCCCTTGACAGCCGGGCCGAAGAGACCGGATGGCGCCACGGGCGCGTCGAGGAAAGTGGCTCTGTCGGACTCCTTCATGTCGGACAGCGTTAAACACAAGTGTCTCTCGGTGACAGTGAGAGACGCCATATTCCTCCCGATGGCCTGAGCAGCGGACTTAGTGGCTCGTAGCGCTAAGTCGGTCGCGCTCCTGAGGTCATTAAAATTCTCAGGGTTCGGGCCCGCCTCGTCCATTTTACGGAGAAGGTCGGCCTGATACACCTGAAGCACGGCCATCGTGTGAAGTGCGGACGCGGCTTGACCGGCGGCGGTGTAGGCGCGACCGATCAAAGCCGAAGTAGTCCTGCAGGCTTTGGAAGGCAGTGAAGGATGAGACTGCCATCCGGCGGAAGGCGGGCAGAGGTGCGTGGCTACCGGTTCCTCGACCGGAGGAATGCAGAGGTAGCCCTTGTCTTTCGCGCCGTCTACTAGAGAGAGCGTCGAAGAGACAGTAGAACGCAGCCTGGCAGAAAATGGCGCCTTCCAGCTCTTAATGAGCTCCTCGTGGAGCTCCGGAAGAAAGGGGGCAGGCCTCGTGTGAGGCGTCGAGCGGCGGCCTGGCAGAAAGCAACCGTCCAGCCTGCTGGGTGCAGGCTCGTCAGGAAGCGACCAATCGAGGCCGAGGTCCTCCACGGCCTTGGTAAGCAGGCGAAGAAGCTCAGCGTCGAACGTAGACCGCACACCGCTCGATTCCTGAAGAGAAGGGGCGGGGTCCGGAATGGAGCCCGACCAGCCTTCGCAGTCAGAAGCCAGGATAGAGCAGCTGTCCCCTTCTGCGTCATCTCCCCCCGACTCGATATCCACAGCGGCGGCTGGCCGGCCGTGATAGAGGTGGGGGATGCAGAGAGCGATGCACACGGGGAGAGATCCGGCATGCAAGCGCTCGCGGCAGATGCCTCCGGTGTTCTCTGTGAACGGCACTTTTTACGGCGCGGCCCAGAAGAGAGAAGCGGAGGGGCGGGATCCACGCTGAAAGATGCTAGGCGAGCCCGCAGGGTCGCCATAGACATCACTTCACATTCCGGGCAGCTGCCCAGGGAAAGCGCGTGGTCCGCGTGTGTCTGTCCCAGGCAGGAAACGCACAGGATGTGGCTCGGCAGGAGCCGCACTTTTTGAAAAGAGGCTTTTGCAACAACGCCTCGCTCTTTTAGATGCAAGCGTGTGTAACGTAACACGCGGTAATGAAAAAGGATATTCGGCGCCGGATAGCGCAGCAGGAAGAGCTTCGAGAAAATAGTCTAACGCCGTGGTACAACGAGCACACTCGGGCCCTTAAGAGAGCAGCACGAAAAATGGAGCGTAACTGGAAGAAAACAAAACTAAACGTTTTTCGAATTTCATGGAGAGAGAGCACGATTGCGTACAGAAAAGCCTTAAAAACTGCTAGATCTGCTTATTTTTTTACTCTCTTAGAAGAAAACAAACAAAACCCTAGGTATTTATTTGACACAGTGGCTAAATTAACAAGAAATAAAGCTTCTACTTCTGAAGTTTCCAAAGAGCAGAGCAGTAATGACTTTATGAACTTCTTTACTTACAAGATTGATCATATTAGAGAGAAAATGTAACTATGCAACCATCAGTATCGCATTAGGCAGTGCACCTGCAGATGGAGGACCTGCACCTTGACACGACCACAACGCATCCCTGAAGTGTCAGCAGAGATTGTGTCAACTAGACTCTCCCCTGTGAAGGCCTCATCGACACGACAGCCATCGGCACTGATCCTCAACAAACCCGTCTCCATCCCGGTGTGATGACTCTGATCTTAAACCAGATTTAGAACTGGATAATATTCTGATTGTTCCAAACTAATCTGACTTCTGACCTATAATGTTGCCTGAATCATAATCATATAGCCTACTGTTTGTTCATTGGCCAGAGGAGAACTGGCCCCCCAACTGAGCCTGGGTTCTCCCTTGGTTTTTTTCTCCATTCTGCCACCTGATGGAGTTTTGGTTCCTTGCCACTGTCACCTTTTTCCACCTTTGTTGCCATTGGCTTGGCTTGCTAAGTTGGGGACATTAAATTTAACATTAAATTTAAAATTCAACAGTAATATTGATCTGCCTGCATTGCCACTATTATACAAGAACTGACCTGAGCTGGACGATGACATCACGGTTTACTCCAGAGCGGCTATATATATATATATATATATATATATATATATATATATATATATATATATAAATGAACTAAATTAATAACTTTTTTTTAAACAAAAATGAAACATCACTGAACTTACTTAAGCTGGACTGTGACACTATTTTCTTCTGGAAACAACCTTTTTTGCATTATTTTCCTGTTACCTCTGTAAAGCTGCTTTGAAACAATCTGTATCGTAAAAAAAGCTATATAAATAAATGTGACTTGACTAATAATATCTAATATTTCATAGGAATAGCCTATTGAAATATAATTTCTTGTTGTTTCTTATTTCTATTCTTAATGTCTCCAAAAATGCCTAATGAACATTATTTAAGTCCATGTGTCCTCTACAGTGGACATGTATGAAATCGATATCCTGTTTCATAACAGAAAGTCATATTTTAATTAAAAAACCCATAACATTTGCTGAGATGTTGATTTATTTAAAAAATAGTCCGATTTAAATGATAATTATCAAATATTATCATATTTCCACAAATATGTGGAGTGTTAAATTTGATCACTAAATTAATGTCAGTTAGCCTACTTTTAAAGAACAAGGAAAGACAGTTTCCACAGTGAAACTTCCAAACATTTGGTATCTCTGAAAATCCCTGAATGTGCTCTTTACAAGCTCTTTACTTTATAACTGTGGCATGTATGGTGTCAGAGAAATTCACTGAAATATAATGTCCACTACAGAGGACAATAAGGGTCCCAGGAGGATTCCTGGGTCCCAGGAGGATATGAAAAAATAAAGTTAAATAGATGTAAATGAGGAAACAATCTCAATCTAATATGTAAATAGAAGAAGACATAAAAACCAATCACATTTAAGTATGCAAATATTGGCGTGGCGTCATGATGATTTACCTGCCAAGCGTTTAGAAAGTATCAGTGGGGTACTTTCTGGTTTCTTGAAAACCTTACAGAAATTATCTTAAAATCCAAAGTTTGAATGGTGTCTTCGTGGAGCATAACTGACTAGAGGACTATCTTTACTTGTCCAGTGAATTTGGCTTATGTTTCATTTTAGTGTAACCGGCGGGTCCAGAGCAGGTTTCGGGAAGATCGCACGTCACCACTTGGAGGTGAGTGCACGTCTACGATACACTTTTCATAGTTGCACTGCAGACTTGAAGGGATGTTTTAGCTAGACAACTTGTCTTTGTGCCTCTTCGTCGGAAGAGTAATATAAGGTAAGGAGTTTATTCTTATATTGGACCTAAAAGAAACAAAACCTTTGTGGAGCCTATATCGTATCATAGTCATCAACTGGAGTGTTGCAAATGACTTGTTTTTGTTTTAAACTTAGAAACTTCACTACCAACAAAAAGTTTCAATTATTAATAAACAAATATCTCTGTAAAAGATATTTCATATTACATATTACTATGGTGTCTAGAGAGGTAACTTTAGATGACATATCCTTTTTCTATTGACACTCTTGTCTGAATATTCTGTGTTCACAGGACGTCTACATTACTGTTAGTACATCAACTGGAAAGTCTGCACATGTCTGTGGTAGTGAACGCACAACAGGTATCATGATAGTGTTTCTGCTGCTTATGAAGTTACATGAGCTGCCAGTGTAACATGAGTATTATTCTGTTTATATCATTTTTGATTATTATTTTTTTTAAATAAATAAATATTGTTCAAAATGAATAACAAAAAATGTCTGGACACTATATGGTTGTCATGCTTTAAGTGGAAGATGTGGATAGTTAATGTGATGTTTGCCATCCATTAAAATTTACCTCAAGACCAACTGGTTAAAAATACTTAATAAAAGTGAAGTTAGTTTTAAAGTTTTGTGACATTCAGTAACAATTATATTTGTAAATAATTTGTATGTAAATACTTAAAAGTACACTATGTAACTTTTGGCCCTCTGGATAGTGTATAAGGGTTGGACAAAAGCATGTTTTGGAAGAAGCATTGAATGTGTATTGACTATTGACTACTTGATTATTTAAATTGAGTTAATTTTGAACAAAAAGCTTTAACTTGACTGACTGCTTTTTTTCCATGTTAAGCCATTGTATATTTAAATGCATTTTGCAGGTATCTTTAGCAGCCTGCATTTCCAATGCCTGTATGGCACAGGAACCAACCACCTGTTGCAGCCAAACAAAATCATCCCAGGTGTAAGTAGATACTGACTTCTTACTAACCCATCTGGTATTGCCAGCCAGATATACTCATCTGAGTGTTTTGGAAAATCAATCAATTCAGTAATTAGTAATGACCCGGGCAGTGGCAGTATTAATGCTATAGATTCTCTATTACCTACAGATATGTTTAACACTTTGCGTTTAAAATCTAGGTCTTAGAAAAATGAGTACCGGTATATTAGAAATGTAGATCAGGACTTGGCACAGAGGCTTGCTGTGTTTGCCAGGAATCTTAACCTTTTGTTGAACTGAATGTTGCTTTGTTTCATGCTGCAACACTAGACTGCTCACATTTTGGCAACCTGGAACTGATACTCCATGCGACAATGCTTGGATATCAATTGAAGAGGTTAAATGGCATCTAGAGAAATATTTATTTTATAATTGCTTTTGTACAAATTATTTTCTTCAGCTTGAAGCAACATCATAAAACACAGTTAAGGATGCTGTCACACAGATGGCAGAGGCTTGGTCTTCAGCCTCCAATCCTCTGGGATACACAAGAACACATTTCTGAACATAGCCCTGAGGTAGAAACCAGACCAGCACTGGAAATTCACCCCATACAGGTGAGCTGCATTGTTTCTTCTAGGGACGAAGGACCAGATGAGATCAAGACAATCAGCGATTCTCACTGTAGGAGTTGCAGTAATGAACCTCTTGAAGCAAATGCATCAAAACAGCCCTCCAGCCAGGTGTCGGTTGAGTCTGAAAACAGTGACCTCTCTGATCAAGAGAAAGACAATATCCCTGTACTAAAATGGGAAACTCCAGTAGAATTGGACCTGAGGCCAGACTCATTTGATAGAGATCTAGAATCTACAGAGACTGGAGAAGGAGAGCAAGTTTATCCTGAGGTTCTCCCATTTCCACTCAAAGACCTCGACTTTAGTCAGTTGCTATCCAGAGCGGATGATTTGGAGAGCCAGCACAACGTTTGTTTAACCGACCCTTGTCTTGCAGCTATGGCGGCACGCATGATAAAGATGGAGAAACTTCAGACTGCAACTATACAGAAAGAACAAGGAAAGGCAGTCAGATCTCGTCCAGCAACTGCTTTGGTGCGAAGCGACAATCGTCCGAGACAGGTGGAAAGCCCTTATTCTCAGACAAAACACTTGAGGACTAAAGGCAGTAATTCAATTTTAAAAGAAGTAACAAAACTCACACTTTCTTCAAGCTCTCATTTAAAGTCTATGCATCGAAATCGTCCCTCGCCAAATGCTGGGAAGGTGTGGATTAGATTTCAGCAACCACCAGCTTTACCCAAGAAGCCACACTCTGGTGAGGTCAAATTAAAGACTGATGCCCTTGTTCATGATCGTAACGTTCATTCGAGTATGTCACCAAAATGCAATAGTCCAAATAGCTTCAAGAGATGCAAACCCACAAAGAAAGGCATGCCAAAGCCTCAGAAGACTTCCTCTGAATAGACTAGTGTTCCTGTTAGGAAGACATGATATAATTATCTTGAAAGGGTTTTAAGCTTGAAGATTGACAGTGTGTTATTAACTGTGCATGTCACTGTATTTAATGTTCCAAATTAAATACAAGTTAAGCTCCATCAACAATATATGTGGCATGTTGTCAGTTACCACAGAAAATAACCTTGAATTTTCCCTCAGTTAAAAAATAAATAAAAAACAGCAGCAGAACGAACTACTACAGTGTTATCAATATATCAAAATGCTACGTAAAAATGAATTGAAACTAGATAAGTCATTTTAAAATTCACCATTTATTAATATTCAGACAATATTGGCTATATAATGTGACAAAACGAACACATTGTTTTTATTGTGCACGGATGTAGATCATTTCCCCCAAGGGTGGATGAGGAGATGAGCTCTTGAAAGGCACTTCAATAATAGAGTAGGGAAGCAGCTGGCCATCAGGATCTTTCACACACTTGGAGTCACATTGACAGTAGGGAAAACTTTAACACTTACCCTGAAAATAGAATTGAAAATGGTTAGTTGTGGTTTAAAGTAAAGGTCACTTTTGTGGGTGACATGCAAACATGCATTTCATAAAAAGGAAAAGCATTACCTTTCGGTTGATAAATTTAGAATGTGTAATACCAAATTGAAACTTATGTTTGTTGAGCCAATAATTTAATTTGTGAGGAATATATATATATATATATATATATATATATATATATATATATATATATGAAGAGTTCAGATGCAAAAGCCTCTAAGTGCCATCTGAAATTTTCTTCTAGAATGATCATTTTTATCAAGCTTGTATATTTAGGTTCAGTAAATTCACTTAAATGGCAATGAAAATTACCTATTAATTGTCATTTAAGTAAAATTTCTGAACTTAAATATACAAGCTTGATAAAAATGATCATTCTAGAAGAAAAATTCAGATGGCACTTAGAGGCTTTTGCATCTGAACTCTTCATATATATACAGACCCTTTCCAAAAAATGTGAATATCATGGAAAAGTTGATTTATTTCCATAATTCTATTCAAAACGTTAAACTTCCATAGATTCAGGGCCCACAACTTAAACGATTTCAAGTATTTAGTTGTTTATTTGTACATAATTTGGGCTTCCAGCTCATAAAACCCACGAAAACAGGATTTCAAATTTTTTTAATATTACATGAAATCACACAGTAATTACACAGTAATACCATGGTCATTGAACCAGGTTTTGGTTCTTTTGGCAGTGTGGGCAGGTGCAAATCCTTCTGGAAAATGAAGTCAGCATCTCCATAAAGCTTGTCTGCTGCATGAAGTGCTCTGAAAATGTCCTGGTAGACGGCTGCGTTGAGTGGACAGCACAGTGGACCAACACCGTGGACCAAAACCAGCCGATGACATGGCTCTCCAAACCAACACAGACTGTGGAAACTTCACACTGGACTTCAAGCATCTTGGATTGTGTGCCTCTCCATTCTTCCTCCAGAGTCTGGGACCTTGGTTTCCAAATGAGATGCAAAATTTGCTCTCATCAGAAAAGAGGACTTTGGTCCACTGTGCTTTATTAAATCCAGAGTCAACGCAGCCGTCTACCAGGACATTTTCAGAGCACTTCATGCTTCCTTCCTTTTCCAGCAGGATTTGCACCTGCCCACACTGCCAAAAGAACCAAAACCTGGTTCAATGACCATGGTATTACTGTGTAATTACTGTGTGATTTCATGTAATATTCAAATTTTTTGAAATCCTGTTCTCTAGGGTTTTATGAGCTGGAAGCCCAAATTATGTACAAATAAACAACTAAATACTTGAAACTTTTCCATGATATTCAATTTTTTTGGAAAGGGTCTGTATATGTCTCATATATATATATATATATTCAAATATAAATTGCTTATAATTTGCAAATGTAGATATAAAAGTGTTATATTGCATAAATACATTTGGATGTGGACAAATGATTTGAGAAAACTAACAACAACAGTATCTGTAACTTTGTCAAATTGTTTAAAGGCTAATACTGTAGTCAACTTAAAATCAACAGCTTAATTCTCATTAAGAGCTCTCGCTAAAACAGAAACCTTTTTCCAGATGAGATTTCCTTAAAGAGTCTTCTTTATCAGACAGCACCTACAATACAGAGAATAAATATAGCAGTATCTTGGGACATTACATAAAGCACACGTTCTTGAAATATCCTGGGGAAATACACAATTATCAGCTGCCACACAAAGTGACTAAATTAGTCAATTTAGGTCTTGGATTAAAAAAAATTCCAGGAACAAACCTCTGTGGTTCACACCGAACTAAAGTGAATGGAAGGTTTTCATGAAGCTGAATATGGACAGTTTATTCTGTGATCAGACCAATAATAATGCTGGCAGATAGAATTGATAAAAGTACAGAAAAATGTGTTATAAAATGTGATTTTATTTTAGGGCTATCAAAATTATCTTGGAATATTTGGACTAAACTTGGGTAATTACTTGTGGATGTATATATATACAGTCATGTGAAAAAGAAAGTACACCCTTTTGAATTCTATGATTTTACATATCAGGACATAAAAAAAATTATTATCTGGCCATTGGCAGGTACAGTACAACCTCAGATTAACCACCGTCATGGTTTATTTAACAAAAACTAGGCAAAAATGAAGACGCCATGTGTGACAAATAAGTGCACCCTTTACTGCTTTCATAGGAATTAAGAGGGTAAGTAGCAGTCAGGCGCTGCTAATCAAATGTCTTTGATTAATTGATCATCTACAAGCGTGACCAAATTCACCCCAAGGTCAGAACGTGCATGCAACAGGACAATGATGCCAAGGAAACCAGCAAATCTACAACAGAATGGCTGAAAAAGAAAAGAATCAAGGTGTTGTACTGGCCCAAACCTCAACCCAATTGAAATGCTGATTTCCCAACAGATGCCTACAAACCTCAATGAACTGAAGCAACGTTGTAAAGAAGAACGGGCCAAAATTCCTCCACAATGATATGAGAGACTGAAAGTCATTTAGAAAATTACTACAAGTTATTACTGCTAATGGTGGTTCTACAAGCAATTAAATCATAGGGTGTACTTAGTTTGTCACACATGGCTTCACCTTTTTGGCTTTATTTTTGTTAAATAAATAATGACACAGTGTAATATGTCGTTTAGGACACAGGTTATTTTAAGACCGGCTAATGACCAGACGATTATTTATGTCCTGATACGTAAAACCATAGAATTCAAACGGGTGTACTTTCTTTTTCACCTGACTGTATAGTATGTTTTCATTATAACATCACATTTCATTTCACATGCAATATACAAGGGTTTTAATATATGAAAATATATAGCTGCCTCTATATTTTAGAAAGGGGCCCTTATCATATTTGTGGTCCTTGACAGAAATTATCACTGTACAGATCTACAGCTCAAGCCAAAAAAGATTTTCAAAAATAAAAAAAATAATAAAAAAGAGATTTAGTGATGCTACAGATGAGATGGGAACATAAATCCCGTACGCATCAGCTCTGAACTAGCCGTTTATTTCTAATCAGAGCTTTGCTTTGTGTTGGATCTAAACATGCCTTTAGGAATGACCTGGATAAAGGGCCTTGAAGAGGTCTCGTCCCTTTGAAAGCAGAGGCAGGCAGGAGGATGATGGACAGACGTGTCTCCATTGGCCAGAGAATATACTCGAACACAAAGAAACAATGGGAGAAATAGCACAAACAGCAGTTAGTGTCGATGAAACAAAACCCACCATAAGGTTCCTAAGACGCTGAATTATGTTTTTACAGCGTTAAGATTAACTTGAAAGACAGACAACTTGTGGGAAGTATAAATTTGCGTTTTTTGCTCCACAAAACATCTTTATTTTATGTTGTTTAATGACAAATAATGTGAATTTACAATAAATTCAAATTATTCCATTTTCATGCAGGACAGACTTTGCAAAAGATAACAGGTAATTCTTCCAGCATGAGCTATACTTTATGACCGGTGTATCTTAAAGGAATTGAGATATGAATAAAGAAGCAATTACCGCTTGTAACAAGCAGATTCATAGATCAGAGCAGGAAAACCCCTGTATCAAAAGACAACATGGTCACAAACACGAGAACAGTCACAGAAAAAGACATCTAAATTGTCTACACGTAGCGAAAAACACACCAGAGTTGTACAGTAGTGCATTGGAAACCATACATATTCTCATGCATATTGAAAAGCACTCAATAGTTTATACAAAAAC
This sequence comes from Leuciscus leuciscus, assembly GCF_965113295.1. Classification (NCBI taxonomy): domain Eukaryota; kingdom Metazoa; phylum Chordata; class Actinopteri; order Cypriniformes; family Leuciscidae; genus Leuciscus; species Leuciscus leuciscus. Next base: position 30,029,719 of record NC_138730.1, read on the forward strand.
TATGACAAGTGTGACAACTCTGAAAAAGGTGAGGTATGTCTATCGGAGGCAGTACACTGAAGGTGCTTGGTCCATTGCAAATACTTGGATTCACTCTTACCCTCAATGTCAACCATAAACGGTGCCAACCATTTTTGAGACAGCAACTGTCAGTCTTTTCATTCATTCTGACTGTCTTGTCTCTGTGAGAAACCACAACAGAAGCTCTGTTTCAAAACCTAGTGAGCTACCTCAATGTCTATTTTAGGCAGCAGTCTGTTTTTTTTATTATTTTACACTTTTTTTAATTGAGCAATAGTATGGGGTCAGTAAATGTAAATTTTAAATGTATGCGTCCAACTGATCGAAAGTAACAGTTAAGACATTTATAAAGTTCTGAAATATTTATAATTTCAAATAAATGCTGTTCTTTTTAACTTTATATTCATCAAGAATCTAGAAAAAAGGTTTCTACAAAGAAATATTAAGCAGCACAACTGCTTTTTATTTTAAAATGTAGTAATTCACAATGTTACAGTTTTTTATTTTGATCAAATGCTTGAATGCTTATAAAAAAAAAAAAAAAAAAAAGTATTCCAACCCCAAACATTTGAATGGTAATAAATTGCATATCTATGATGCCTCACTAGGCTTTGGAACAGAGCAACAGGGAGACAAAAGGTTTTAATAGGCATCCATTTCTCAATTACTTTTTTTAAAAAGCAGAAGCCAAAAGGGCCCGATGACGCTTTATTTTGGGCTTGAAAAGAGTGCAAAATGATGCCGTTTGTTTTGGAAGGGTTAGCTTACCTTCAGTGTACCAATAGAGGTGTACAACCTGCCTTTACAGAGGAGGCTTTCCCTGCAGACCAGGTCAAGCAGGACCCAAGACCTCAGATTCAGCAGAAACACACCTAGGGCAAGGGGCATGCCGGGCCTGCACGCCAGGTTGCGTTCTCACTCTCACACCTAAGGGAGGGTGGATATAGACAGCATTTATGCTGGCCTGACTCATGTCACACTCTAAACAGTCCTTGGTGGTTGAGTAATATTTGGTTTACATCAAATTCTAGAATTATACAAAATATAAGGTGTGCAAACTTAGCACAAAGATGGATATTCTTACATTCTGAACCTTGATCGTAATATCAAATATATCTGGCAATATCATTTTAGCTGCTACAAGAAGCTGTGTATGAAGCATGAAATCGGAACAATATAGATTATCTTGAAAGAATTTACTCTTTACATTTGATGGGGTGCATTGTAGGTCATCTAAAATAATAATAAAAAAATAATCAAAGTAAATATTGAGTTTGTCCTGCGCTAAAAACTACTATGAATCAGAAATGAAAATAAAATAGCATGGCAATAAAATATGCAAATGTCTTTTGTTGTCTGAGTCATATCTGCAGATACAAAACCATCACGAGTCTCTGAGGTATGCTGCTGATCATATCCTCTCCTGGATGAAAGGATGCTGTAATGCCTGGTTGATGGTGATCCGCTTGGCAGGGTCCAGCATCAGGATCTGGTCCAACATATCTTTGAGCTGAAATACCTTCTTTCGCTGGTCCTCTGGTAGTGCCTGGCGACCCACCATGTCAATCGACAGGTCCTTAGTTGGGTTAATGGTGCTCATGATCGTGATCTTTTCCTGCACAATTAATTGGAATTAAAACTGAATTCACAAAATGGCTTAGTGAGATTATCAAATTGAAAAGGCTACAATTTAATTAAATAATAATAATAATAATAATATGCACTGTGTTTTTCAGAGTAAAGCGCAGTCATTTTCCTTTACACTCAGGCAGATGCTCCACACACACTCGTCTCTGCATATAATATGCATTTGTGAGCATAACATGTGCCAACCATCTTGCCAAAATTCAAATTAGAAGTGCTTATAAATGGTATGTTGTCAACAAAATGGAAGCTAAAATAATAATAAAAAAAACTTTCAGTAAAATTGCAAGATGATTTTTTTCCCCCCAAATCATGAAGCCCTAGTTATTAGGTCAAAAACAAAACAAAATGAACGTGAATGGAATATATAACACTTACCCTCTCAGTGACCTTATCAACCTCAGTGTACAAAAAGTTCAAGTTTTGGTCAAAGTGCTGGTCCTTGAACAAACCCTTCCTGATCATCTGTGAATATTAAATAATATTTTGGTCAGTTTTTAGTATGTTTGGTTCAAATTTTCCTTAATTCCTAATATTATATGTACTGTAAATGAATTCTTACTTTATTAGGCAATTTTCCTTTCAGGTCCATGGCAAGTTTTAGCATGTGGTTATTTGTCTTTCCAGGAAAAAGGATTTTTCCGGTGTAAAGCTCATATAGAGTACAGCCTACAGACCACATATCGATTCCATAATCGTATGAATTTCCAATTACTGCAAAAAGAGGAAGAAAAACGCTTTAAAACTCTAAAAAAACAGATTCACATTCAATGCACTAAGATGGTTTAATTTCATTTAAGTTTGTTTTAATTAGGTACAGTTGCTTTCTTAGTTCAATTCACAGCACACTTACCGATCTCAGGTGCCCTGTAGAAACGGCTGACCAGATATGGTGTTATGTCATTGTCAGAAACGTGAGACGCTGAGCCAAAGTCACACAACTTGAGGATGGTCTTGGATTCGTTCACCTTCAGGGAGAGTCAAATACATTCATCTTATAAGGCAGAAATGAAAGCTAGAGTCCAATATTTACAGAAAGAGAATGTGACTAGGGGTCGACCGATTAATCGGTCGGACGATTAATCGGCCGATTTTATGCATTTTTTAACATAATCGGCATCGGCCAATATCCAGTATATCAAGCCGATTATTAGGCGGGCGCATCTGTGGGCAGCCTAGTGTTGTTGTTGTTGTTGTTGTTGTTGTTGTTGTGGAACACGTGTTCGACGCACACTGCGCCTAGAGTCATTCTCCAGCAGAGTGAGCAGACCTCATCCAGTGCCTAAGGAAGGAGCTAAGTTCCTTGGAGAAAACTCCTTTATATTTAATTAAAACCTTTTGATATGTTACTGCCAACTTCGAGAAAAAATATGAATAGGCGACATGACGTTCGGCTACTTTGGATATTGATAGCGTAGTTGAGGTTGCATTAGCACAGCAGAAGGGTTGCTATCATGTCACAATAAGTAAGCAAGAATTTTGCAATTACAGACAGAGAATCTGATACTTTCATTTGTTCTGTTTTGTGTGTCTTATATTTGAGAGGGTTGTCACTCAATGCAGAGAAATAAGTAATAAAAAAGTGGCCATAGGTTAGTGAAGGACTGGCTTTGCTTTGCTAGCGTCGTCGCTAGGGTTGGGTAGCTACAGACAGACCCGGTGCTAATACGGCACTGGTGCCTTAACAACCGTTATTTACCGGACCGAATATCAATGCGTATTTCTGTGCTTCATTTCGGTGCTACTGTTATGCCTGTGCTTCTCTTGGATGCTCTGAAAACGGACGTTAGAAACGTGACGCTAGTCAGCAGTTAACTTTAGCATAACGTTACTGTTAGCTAGTAGCTGGATTAAACACGGTTAAAATGCTGGCCAAACAGTGTAATGTGTGACTGTTTCACTGTAGACTAGGGGTGGAACATGTATTCGTATTGAACCGAAACGGTACGGGCGTCACGGTTCGGTGTATAAATTTACACGGAGGTAAATAAATATAAAATGGTATAAAAATAAATCAAACTCGCGTGCAAATTAATTCATGTAATGCGGAACTACTGTTAGATACGCGGGTTCTTTGGGGACACCTAATCTGTAGCTCCGCCTTAGCTCTGAAGCAGGCTGCGATGTAAAGATTGCAATGCTGGAATATGGTGTGTGTGTGTGGGAGAGAGAGAGGGAGACTCGGGAGAGGGAGAGGGGCGCGGGCGCGATCGAAAAGTCGCGTGTGTTTAAAGTCGCAAAGTGTTTACTTATATATGTGTGTGTGTGTGTGTGTGTGTGTGAGGCGCGGATGCGATCGAACAGTGGAAACATAAAAACATACTCCGTCATTTTGTTTACAAGACATCATTCAAACTGCAAAGTGTTTAAGTTACTGTTAATTAAAATTTTAAGGAAAACAAATATATTAATCTGAAATGTAGCAAATACATTTTCAATTCATTCAGGTACAATTACCAAACACATCTCAAGGTCACAACAAGTGCAGATTGGTCAAGTGTTCAATAAATGTTTTTGTTGAGAAATCTTGTCTATCTTAAGTAATTATTTGTGTTATATTTTATCTTTCAAATAGAGGTTAAAAACAAGCACATAATCGGCCAAAATAAATCGGCAGCATTAATCGGCCATCGGCCGACCCGGATTTCAAAAGATCGGCATCGGCCTGAAAAAAACCATATCGGTCGACCTCTAAATGTGACCCACCAGAATGTTGTCAGGTTTGATGTCAGCATGCAGAATGTAGCAGCGTTTGAGGAGTTTGAGGGCCAGGAAAAGCTGCTGGCTGTACGAGCGCACAGCCTTGATGTGAAGCCCAACGTCCTTGCCATACTTCCTCAACACCTCCCGCAGGTTCATGCTAAAGCAAGAAAACAAGAGAGTTGCTTTAATAAAAGAACTCAAGCTGCCTTGATAGATTCACATGCATAGATTCTTGTTGACTATGTACCTGAGTGGTTCGAACACCAGACACAGATGTTGCTTGTGATAAAAGTGTCTAAATAGCCGCAAGCAGTGGAACTTATCATCTGCATCGGCGTCGTTCAGTTTTTTCAGAAACTCCAACTCTTTGAGGCCCGTCTTTTGCCTGTGGGACAAACCAAGGGCTTCGGTCACATGAAGACCAAATCCACATCTACTCTAAATCTAATTTCTTGTCTAAATAAATCTTTACAACACAATTAGACATATCAAATCGCAATGTATGGTGTTGGTTAAGAAATCCAACTGTACCAGACAGAAATGTTTAAAGGCTAAGCATTCAGCTTTTAAGGGAAGCGTCTTACATCATCTCATTGTTGCGTATTATTTTCACTGCCACTTCCTGATTGGCTCGGGGCAAGTCTCTGGCTCGGATAACATTACTAAAGACACCCTGTCCAGTGTAGCCATACACCCCGTACCGTTTGTCCAACACCTCGCCAATGTTCACACCTGAATACATTAAAAGAACAATCACGTTTTTGATTTTCTCTTTTAAGATGGATTCTACAGATTTAAATACAGCATTTGCTACAAGACAAACTCACGGTAATAGCCCTCTGCATCTGTCCAGTTATCTCTCAGACTTGGGTTCTCCTTAAAGTCCTTTCCAATGCCTGCGGCTCGTAACCTGGCACTCTGCGGAGAGAGATTAGATGTGGAATTGTCAGTCAACACAACTGAATTCAGAGAGTTGATTAAAACGTTCATTCATGAATGAGTGACTGACACCGTAAGAGACCATTTCAAAGTCTGAGAGGCCTCGAGATCCAGTGAGCACCACAGAGTCAGATTACCCACTTCAAAAAAAAAAAAGCTTTGAACAAAGTTTCCAGAACAGAAACAACAGCTTGCACAGGACTATGCAACTCTACCTGTAGAGATCCCCTTACATGGACAAATTCAATCAAATTCTGGGGCTTGCAAAGCCACTGACCTATACAACGGAAAGCAGGAACTTGGCTACTCACGTCAAAGTAAGCAGCGAACATGTCATCTGACTCTGTGAACATATCAGGGGCTGCTGGCTTTTTCAGATTAGCACCTAAAGAAAAAGAACAATGATGCAATGAAAAGAACGTAGAATCTCTAATAATGTATCAGACCACCTTGCATTACATTAGAGTGAATGTTTCATGTCTCATATTTTAATGACCATTTTCTCTTCTTTCTAAACAACTAATATGAGAGCCGTTTTGGACTTTATACTGAAGACTTTGATAAAATCGCGCTGCGCGCAAGGCAGCATGGGGAAACCCAGGCTGGCTTCAATATATATCTAATGAGTGATTATAATCAAGGTATTAATCAATATATTTCCTTCTAAATATCACGAGTTGAATGACTTCTCTAGGCTTGTGAGATTTTACTTTGTTATAGAAGTTACCAGTGTGATTGCTGAAATGTTCTTTTCATGTATTCTTTAAAGGAACACACCGACTTTTTGGGACTTTAGCTTATTCACCGTATCCCCCAGAGTTAGATAAGTCCCTACATACCCTTCTCATCTCGGTGCGTGCCGTAACTCTGTCTGACGCATCCACCGCTAGCCTAGCTTAGCACAATACTAGAGGTAAACGGCTCCATCTAGCATACTGCTCCCAATAAGTGACAAAATAACACCAACATTTTCCTATTTACATGTTGTGATTTGTATAGTCACAGTGTGTACAAATAACAAGGTCACATGAGACACAGCCATCTTCTAACCGTATACATACTGGGAACTATATTCTCAGAAGGCAAAGCACTGCTACTTGGGTGGAGTGATTTGCTCGCAGCACCTGAGAAGCCCCGTGGTGAGGAGCAGAGAGTTCGCTCAGACTTGGAGTAAATCACTCCACAGAAGTAGCAATCCATTCAGTATTTTATTTAATTCTAAGGCAATATTTTTTGTTTATAATGAAAATAATGGACTAAACCACTGATTTGACTGAAGTCTTTATCTCAAATGATTATACATCATTTTAAACGTTTGTCAATCAATATCAACTTCTTTGTTGTGTAAAACATTAAGTGGAAAGGACATCTACATGTTTAATTAAAGGTTATTTTGCAGATGACATACCTGTTTTTTCTTGAGAGACTAGACTATGCTTCGCCTTCACATTATCCTCAAATGTGTCCAGGTTCTCTTGCTCATAGGCTTTGACATCAGCAGCCACACGCTCAAGGATGTCATCAGGTGACGGCGACCGGCTGCGAGTGCTACTCTGAGGACTGCCGTGATCTGAGAGTCCTGACATGTTACTGTCCTCATTCTCAGGCTTATATTTCTGTACAGGACATATTACAAATACAATCACATTATATACTACAAATGTTTGGAGTCGGTAAGATATATAAAAAAAAAAACTGTTTTCTATTTTAATACATGAATGAAACCTGTGATGGAAAAACTGAAAAAAACAGACACACACACGGAGTGGTGGGCAATTGGGGGTTAGGTGCCTTGCTCAGGGGCACCTCAGTCATCTCCTGCCAATATTGAGAATTGAACCAACAACCTTCGGCTTACCAGTCTGACTCTCTAACCATTAAGTCACGGCTGAAGGGAAATTTCTCTCCCCTCCAAAAAATCTTATTGACCCCAAACATTAGTGTATGTCTAAAACAAAGTAAAAGCCATAGCATAAATTAAAAATATTCTGACCTGCATGATGGCCAAGCGCTGAAGCCTCCTCTGCTCTATCAAAGCCTCCTCGTCCTCTTCATCAACGTCATAATCCTCAATCCTAGACACAGATTGAAGAATTCGTTTTTAAACCAAATATGATCAACAACATTGAAGCAAAACATAATTTTCCTTAATACTCACACTTCATCATCTGAGTCCTCCTGCTCAGCCTTCATTCCTTCAGACAGACTGCCCTTAAACATGTCCTCTCTTTCCCTGCTCCTTCTCCTCCGCCTATCCTGTGATCCTGAACGCATCTGCTGTCTGCGCTCCATCCTGTCACGCTCCCTAGATCCACACAGTATTAATGCAGTTTTAATGCTACTGAGAGATTAAAAAGGGCATTTCAGAAAGAAACACACAACTTTGGGGCTTAATCACAGTAGGGGTAAATCATCTGCTTTACACATTCTGTGTAAAACTAATCCATTTGAATCGAGCGGTTTAGTCCAGATTTTCTGAAGAGACTTGATCCCCTTTATATGATGAACAGATTTAATTTAGGCTTTTATTCACATATAAACATTAATCAGCAAACATACAACAGAAGCTCAACCGAACCTGCTTGATGCACGAGAACAAACCTCTTGAGGAAGCTCAAACGTGCTGTGTAACATATAATGAACCTAATTTTGGTTCAAACGAACAAGCTTTAGCTTCCATTTACCACAACTGATGTCTGAGTTTATGAGTGTTTATATATATTTTATGTGAATAAAATCTGTTTATCATATAAAGCAATCGTGTCTCTTCAGAATTTTTTTTAATAAACCGCTCAATTCATATGGATTCGTTTTATGATCTCTTATGAACTTTTTGAAGCGTCAAAGTGGTAGTTGTGTAGCTGTCAATGGAGGGACAGAAAGCTCTCCGATTTTCAGCTCACCAAAATTTGTAAGCCTCTTGGATAGCTGTATCCTCGAAATGAGGAGTTGCAGATTTAAAAGCTACAGTACACCAGTCACCTGTATCTGAAAGGAGACCTGCTGCTTCGTCTTCTGGGAGAACGGGACCTTCGTCTGAGAGGCGAGTGGTTTAACCTTCGTCTGGAGCTCAGACAAGGACTCTCCTCTCTATGGCCCCCTACCTCATCACGAGATCGCATCCTGTGAGTACAACAAAAAAGTATGAAAACGAGTACAAAAAATTAAATAAAATATTTTTGGGTAACAAGGAACATTCATATAAACAATATTAGTAATAATAACAATGTGTTTATAAACTAATATATATAATTTATGAATATTTTTATTATTATTTAAATACTATTACAGTATTTATTCATTACCTTTTCATTTATATTAATATTTTTTATCATCTAATATTTAGATTTGATTTTATTGCAAATTTTTAATTAACAAAAAAATATTTTTAATAGTTATAGATTTAGTTTTATTAAACAATAACAACACTGATTGAATACAGATGCCATTACAAAAAATGTATGGTGGAATTCTAGCCAGCTTGAAAAGTTAGAGCAATGACAATCGTTTCTATCAAAGATTTAAATGAACAGAGCAAGAAAGAAAAATAACCTGTCATTGGGGAGTCTCTGACGCTCTTCTTCTCTCCGTCTCCGCTCAACCGACCAAGATCGCCCTCTCCTTGGAGGAGATCTGTTTTGGCATGAAGATCTATCCGGTCTGGATGCCCGGTCTGTGCTCTGCACAACAGGGAAGCGTTCCGGTGAGCGGAGGCCCCTGGGACGCACAGACGGGCTGTGCTGTTCTGGATCTTGTTTTCTGCTAGGAGATCGATTCTCTTTTCCTGATGAGGCTTCTTTTAAGGGTGCCTTTTCTGATTTCTTGTCTCTCTCCCTGTCAGCTTCTAGCAAGTTGGTGTTTCTTTCTTTAGATCTAGATTTGCTCCTTCTCGCTGAGGATCTGTGGTCTACAATTTGCTCTTCGGGTCGTGTAGCTGATTTTTTGTTGGTTGATGGCAATCCCTTGGACTTCACAGGAGATTTGGACCTCTGACCACCGTCTTTAGATCTCTCAATGCTTAGGGATCGTCTCTGCTCCCTCGCCTGGCTGGGACCACTAGGCCTCTCACAGATATTAACATCTAACTCAGCCTTACTAACTCTAATTTCTGATTTATGAGCCTGGACTGACATCTCATCAGACGTGCTTCTGCCTTCCAGCAGAGAATAAAAATGGTCATCATCTATGCAATCCTGTCGAGATCTTTCAGCATGTCCCTTAGCCATTACATAGTCATTGAGATCTTGTCTCTGTTGTTCACCATTTTGCACAGCCTCCTGGACCTCGCCATCCTCCTCTGAATCGGAGTTATAACCCTGTAATATCAGTCCCATACCTGATTGCACAGCCCCTTCCATTAGCTCATTATCAAGCTCTGCTTGAATCATGGCCCTCTGTTTCTCCAGATCCTCCAGAGCAGCAAGGTCATCAAATCTGGATCGCTTTGGAGAGATGACAGTACCTTCATAGCCAGCAGAACAGTTTTTATCATCATGGAATGAGTCTCTGTGTTTCCGCTTATTTTTGTGTTTGTACTTGTGTTTGTGGTCCTTCTCATCTGGTGAGGGATATTTATGTTTTCTGTGCTTGCTTCGATGTTTGTGTTTCTTTCTCTTGTGTCTTTCCACCCTAGCGAAGTCCATGTTATTTGCTTTTCTAGCTCCATCTTCACCGGATACATGTTCATTTTCATCCACGCTGTCAGAGCTCTCCATATCATCCCTGGAAAAGAGTAGAGAATAGTACTATGATATTAATCTACTTTCCAACAAGCACAACAAAGATATAGCCTGGTTTTCTAGGATGTATTATGATAAATGTCTAAAATTAGAAGGTATTCAAGACTAATGTTTCATTGTTGTTGGTTTAAACGTTAAAGTATATAGAAAAACACAGCTGGTTTACGTCGACCAGAGACGGACAGAAGTGTTAACAGATATTGACTAAAAACTGCATGTCAGACCAGTTGTACGGAAACGTTTTCATTTTCAATACATATAACTTTTATTTAAATATCTAAATACCAAAATAATGCGATATAAAGTCCGTAATGGTGTAACTTACACATAATCCGTCGCTATTGTTTTGGCTAATGCGTCCGTGTTCGCCATCTTGATATATCCTGCTGTGCTGAGTGAGTTGTTTGAAAAAAAAAAGAGTCGATTCATAATTCAGTCTGGCTTTGATACCATCTATAACTTTAAAATAAACAATCAACTTGTCTTCCAAATTTTAATTTAAAAGGGTTTTAACATTTTCCTCTCACTATACATTATAAAGTGGCTATCCGCAAAGGGAAATTTTAACTGAACTGACTGAATCACTGAATCGACACACTAATCGGTTAAGTTCATTGGGTCATTCTTTACCAAACACCGCATGCGCAGTGTGTATTAAACGCTGACGAACGAAGGGATCTTAGAAAATGTCTTGTCTACGAACAGTTGTCATCGATTTAGTGTTCACTATTTTGCCTACACACTTAAAATAGTTGTATATTAGTGTCGAGCACGAAAACAACGTTTAATTTTGTCAGTACAGAGAAAAATATGGCAAATGTCACATTCTATGCTGTGGATTGTAATTACGCCGTGGTCCCTAAACCGCAGGTTTGCTTCCGCAGCACAAGCTACGTCATTTAAAGAAACCACTCTTTTGATGCAGGTACGTACATAATTTACACATCCTTTACACATATAACCGGACACTTTATTAGGTACACCTGTTCGCAAATATCTAATCAGAACCTTTTAAATTAATATTTGGAAGACAGTTTGATTGTTTATTTTGAAGTTAGTAGTAACGTTACTGGTATCACAGTCAGACTGTGAATCTACTATCTTCGTCAAACAATTCAGCACAGCTGGATCTTTCAAAAATAACAGAAACATCAGAATGGGAGAAAGGTAATTTAAGTGATGTTGAACGGGAAAATTAAAGACCTGTTTCTATTTGTCACTCTCACTTGGTGCAATAATTTGGCCACAACCACGAATTAAGCATCTTCATCTTCATTTAACATTAATTAACAATAAATATTTCGTACTTAGGATCATTTACATGACCGTATAATGACTAACTGATCTATTTTCCTCATCTAATGTTTCCTAGAATGGGTGGGTTTAAAGATGAATATCAAGATGTTCAACCAGTAACCCTTCGAATTGCAGAAGAAAATGTCACTTCCAGTCTCTACTGCAGCTCAGCCGAAGGCATTGAAGCTCATGTGTCCTCTTTAGTGGAAGCTTTCTTAGTTGAAGTATACCGATGTAGAGTCTGTCAATTTACCAGCAACCAAAAAGCCAAGATTAGCCATCATGTCATGGAAAGACATGATCCAGTGTCCCCATGCCCCCATCTGCCATGTCTGGAGAAAGAGGATGAGGAGAGTTTGGGCGTAGGAATGAGGGTTGTTGATGAAGATGAGGTCAACCATAACAGCTCTCCATACGACCTAGAGAGCGACCTCCATTCTGGCTCAAAAAGCAACGAGGATCAGATGGACATGGAGCGTATGTCTTTCCTCCTCCCGATGTACGGCATGTTTCAAAACATCAGCCCACGGTCATGTGACATTGGCCTGGGCTCCAACTCTGATGGCAACTTGCATGTGGCACAAACTTGTGAGGTGACTATAAAGATTCCTGCCATGATAGTCCATCCAAAAATTTAAATTCTGTCATAATTTACTCACCCTCATGTTGTTCCAAACCTGTGTGATGGACTTTCTTCTGTGGAACATAAAAGAAGATCCTTTTAAGGATATTGGTAACCAAACAGTTTCAGTTCAATGGGAACCAAAACGGTTTGGTTACCAACATTCTTCAAAATATCTTCATGTTCCACATAAGAAAGTCATACAGGTTTGGAACAAGAAGTAAATTATGACAGAATTCACATTTTAGGGTGGACTATTCCTTTAATTTAGTTTGAAATATTAGAGAATTTACTTGTAAACTTTTGTTTTTTGAAGGTGAGCACACTCTTTGAGGAGGGTAGGCATGATGAGGACAGCGAGGAGGAAACTGTGTTTCAGCTAGAGGATACTGGCACAGATCTGGCTGTTCCTTTGAACAGTGGAATGGACACAGAAGTTCAGGATGAGGAAATGGCCCAGTCGGCTCATCTCATGACTCTTGGGTTGTGCAGAATCTCAAGCACTAAGTGTCCACCTCAGTCTGCAAATTCAACAAAAAGCCTATCCCATCCAGAAGGTGAGCAGGATGCTGGAGATCCCTGCATGGATGCTGAAATGCAGAAGCCGTCTGAGGAGGAGGATGGCGGATTGGCCTGTATCCTCTGCCAGACAGTTGCATCCAGTCGTAGCATGCTAGAGGTGCACCTAAAATGCCATAGTGGAGACCAAGGCTTCAGATGCCCTCGCTGCGGTTGCGAATCAGAGGAGTGGGTTGATATGGAGCAACACTGGAGGGGACATGGAAAAAGAAAAGGCTCAAAGAGGCATAAATGTAGTATTTGCCCCAGGACATTTAGGAGAGCTGATTCTTGTGAAGCACATGAAGAAAGGCATAATCAGCGACATCACTGTCGATCTGAGTCTGGAGGGTTGGTGCAGTGTTCTCTGTGCCTGGAATGGTGTCACTCAGGGAAGGAGTGGGAAATACACCAACAATGTCATTTTCAAGAAGGATTTAAATGCTTACACTGTGATTTCAAAGGTACAAATTATTTACTGTATGCTATATACAGGTGTGACAAGCTATATGTTGGAGTGCACATTTTGAAAGACTTGACCCCAGTATAAGAATTGTAAGTTTTGAAATAACTAGTATTTTGTTAATATGTGTATTGGCAGGATGTACAGATCAAAATCTTTGCTGAATTGATGGGCTAGATTTAACCTAAAACTTGGTTGTGATCCAAAGCATAATCACAATAGCAGTGTTTGTTCTTTTTAACTTGCGTTATAATATTTATTTTATCCAGACCCGTAACATTCAATTAGAAATTTCGTTTTAATTAAATATTGGATAAAGTCTTTTTTGTCTCAGACACCTAAAATCATAAACTTTAAAATGTTTAATAATTTGAAACATTTCATAGCTCTTTTCTTTGTCTTGCTCTGTATTTCTGTTGAGTTTTGCTGTTTCTTATATCTTTTTTAATTTATTTTTTAGAGAAGTCATGGAAGAAAACCCTGAAGCATATTCACACTCAACACAAACAGGCTGATCAAGAAAAACAGATTTCTCACAGTATGTAAGTATCTTGTGTTATCATCGGGTAGAAATAAAAATGTATAAAATATTAATCTCATCCTTAATCTTTATTAAATATTTGTTAAAAATATTAACCTCATCCTTAATCTTTATTAAGTAAACCCCAAATTAATGAAAAGAAAATCATACAAATTCATTGGTTAACAAGACTGGGAACCCTGAAGAACATTCGGCTCTTGAAACTTATGGAATCCTGAAATTTACAGAAACAAGTGTGTCCGTAGATTTAATATATTCAAAAATGATTGTGGACGACAGGGGTCTTGGAGCCAAAAAGGTTGAGAACCACTGCTTTAAAGAGTATTTGGTGAGACTGTCAGACTGCTGAAACCGACTTTGCCTGTACTCAGAGAAAACCAGCAACTTAACTCATCCACCAAATACCCAGAATGCCTCAGAGGAATGAAGCCAGAGTCATGGTCCCAGGTTAGGAAGAAGAGGTTGAAAACCATGGTTGCAGGAAGGGAAAAGAGCAAAGAAGGAGGAAAGGACAGAGTGGTTCAACTGAAGGGTGAGACATCTGTTGGACTCACTGTTTCCAGACGTAAAGAGTTCTGCTGCAACCTCTGTGACAAGTACGAGAATCATTTCTTTCCTTGCTATATTATCTTGACAAAGAGACTGTTATTGAAGTGTAGCATCTTAATGTGGTCGTATATTATTATAGTGCAGACACTACTGTTCAAAGGATTGTTATTATGTGACAAATAAAAGGTTCAAAGAACAGCATTTATTTGAAATGGAAATCTTTTGTAACATTATAAATGTCAAATTTTTGATCAATTTAATGTGTCCTTGCTTGAATAAAAGTATGAATAAAATCTTAAATAAGATAAATAAAATAAAAAAGTTATATCTAGAATAATCATGCTTAACATGCCTTTCCTTTTCTTTTGCGATAACTTTTGATTGTCAGTTTTCTACAATTTACCTCTGTCTATCTCTTTACAGGAAGTTTTCTACCAAGTTGACCATGCGGCGTCACATGGGCATTCATCAAGGAGATAAGCCATTTAAGTGCCCACACTGCCACTACTGCACTCGTCTCAAAGCCTCACTCAAACAGCACCTCCGCGTCCACACAGGTGCAGTTTCAAGCACATTATAGATATCATCTTTTAATATTAAACTCTTCTTTTTATATATATATATATATATATATATATGAATCTTGCAGTGGCAATAGATCATTGTTTTCGGAATGATAGTATTAGTGACGCATCTTGTCCATCTCTCCTTTATTATTCCTGGTAACTAAACAGAAATTATTATTATCAGAGCCAGGCCATTAAATGACTTTCCCACGCTACTTTAATTAGAAATGGAGCAAATATATGGAGAAACACGGCTCATGGTGACATGCAGAGATTTAAAGCTTAATGGAATTCCTTTCAAAAGACTGGTTCTCATAGAACAGTTGCCATGACATTGCACTGCCTGAGTGTGAGAATTCTCGTGATTTGTTTTTCTTTTTGCTTTAGGTGAGAAGCCATACAAGTGTTCGCAGTGTTCCTATGCTTCTATTGACAGAAGCTCTCTGCGCCGACACTCAAGGACGCACACACAAGAAAAGCCTTACTGCTGCCAGTACTGTCCATACAGCAGGTACATGCACTCGCCTGTCATAAAGACGACAGACTACACTTATTTCATACAACATCTCTAGCTAAGAATAGTCCTCTGCGTTTTGCTTCAGCATCCAGAAGAAGAGCTTAGACCTCCATTCACGGCGTCATCACACAGGAGAGTCATTCCCTTGTCACCTGTGCCAGTATTCCACACCAGACCGCCAGCTGCTGGTGCGACACATGAGGAAACATCACAGTGCCGAACAAACCACCGCACTGGGGCAGAGGAACAGCTCTGGTTCTGGCTCCCAAACCGCACCTTCTCAAAGAGCACGGACATCCAAGTGATATTTATGATTTGTAAATAAAATGTGTTTTTTTATATATATATTTTTAAATCCTTTGCCTTGGGAGTTTTCTCTTTCCAGTCACTTATTTTATTCCAGTCACTTATTTTATTCCAGTCACTTATTTTATAATGACAAATCAAAGTATTGTTTCCTTATGCAAACAAAGTAATTCCGTAAATTCCATATATACCATTGCTATTTGAATATTATGTTGATCACCTTAGCATTGACACAGTAACTAAAGTCACGGTTTGATAAATTTGGTGGAATATAGGTGAATGTAATTTACTCCATTTCATTGGGTGTATATTGTAGCTTTAAAATAGTAAGCGATTAAAGGATTGACCAATGCCATGATACAGCAAGTGTAATACTGCGCTTAAAACTACAAGCAAATCCCACTACCAATCCAATAGAAACTGGATTATCCCACCCGTTGCTCAGTGCACCAACAGCCAAATTTCACTTTAACAGAGGACTACACGCTTTATGTAGGCGTTTTTTAATGTTTGTTTTAATGAAATGTTTTAAGGATACATACATTTGTAACATTTACTTTGGGAGTAATGAGAAGGAAACTGGGTAAAAGTAGTTTACTTTTAATTCTTTCTTTTTTTTCTCATCACCTCGAGCTCAACTCTACATTATGCAAACGAGCAGCGGCACTACGCGCTGGCAACCAATGAGATTGCCGTTAGTGACCTGCCGCCTGATACAATTGGATACTGCGACAGAATAGGAACGCCCACTAGCACCCGACAGGAATAACAGACTCGATGACCTTTAACAGTTTTAGTCGATGTGTGAACTTGAGAAATTCATGATTTTGGATGGGAATTCAAAGGGACTGCGCACAAATGGGGCGTTTAGAGGTCACTAGCTGCAGGCAAAGAGGAAAGCGGAGTTTGAAGTTTGTACAACTTGTGTCAGAAGATTTGCGTATCCCACGAAAGTAATCCCGCGATTTGCTTTCTAATTTTGATGGATATTTAGCCGGTTTTCGATTTTGAAGCGGAATGCACCTTCTCTTTACTTATTTCTTTTTATCAATTTAATTTCGAGATAATTTCTATTTAATGTGTTTATGACACGATTCAGTTATGGCACGTGTTGATACGGATTTCTTGCCTCACCTGAGCGTTAATGACTGCTGGGTCGTTGGGCTCGACCGTTTCGCTGTTGGTCCTGCTGGAGAAGAAGACGAGTTTTTCGAGATTAGGACTGAATGGTCTGAAAAAAGCATAACATATCTGCGAAGGCGATATCACGATTTAGTGAAACTTGTTAAGAATTTGAGCAAATCATTTCCAGACGACAGAGGACGTTTGTTGATGCTTGATGGTATGACATTTATGTGCATTCATGACATTTGAAATATGTGGCGATTTAACCGATTGGAGACTTAATTGTTGTATGTGTTCATGTTTTTTCAGCACTACAGAGGATAAAGGAAGCAGAAGAAAATAATAATGTTGAAACCAGGTTGGATGAAGTGGAAAAATTATTGAGAAATATAATCAAAATGCCACAAAAGGTAATTCTAAAGACTAGCCTGCCCATCCCCTATGTCAATAATAATTGAATTGATGCCCTATTGTATAGGTTCAATAATTATGCAAGTAATTTACTTTACAGTTCTCTCAGTCTGAGGCAGTTCTTAAATTTTTCAAGACTTCACCTGTTGACTATACCTTGAAAACCATGTATGAACCAATCCAGCCTTTCAACAAGAGTCCTGTCACTGTAGCTGGTTTGTATTCATGAATTCTCCTATTTTCTTGATCTTACAGAGAACTGATTTTGGATTTTAATCAAGTTTTTTAGCTAATATAATATGATGCTTTTCTACAGATGTCAGAAGGGCCAATGGGTTTTGTTTGGCCAATACAGAAACAGTTATTTTTGATGCGTATTTACTAGCAGAAGGAGCAGCAGAGCCATCTTCAAAGTAAATATCTGACACATCCTAATAGTCACTCTTCTATTTCTTATAATGAAATATTGCTCATGTGAGTTATGTGGAATCAACATGTATGGTATCAAAATGTATGTTTTGTTTCGTCACATCCAGCTCTGAGTTTGAGTCCCAGATATGGAACAGAACAAGAATTCAGCAT
The DNA here is from genome assembly GCF_965113295.1 of Leuciscus leuciscus. Lineage (NCBI taxonomy): Eukaryota > Metazoa > Chordata > Actinopteri > Cypriniformes > Leuciscidae > Leuciscus > Leuciscus leuciscus. The sequence goes on from NC_138730.1 coordinate 30,047,301, forward strand.
GGAATCCGATGTGTCAAGGAAACTGTACACAAACCTGGAAAGGGATTCATGACTCCTGGTACCACTGAAAGTAAAGATACAGACTATCAACCTAAAAAATCACAGATTACCACTAGCAACTTGACCTACCTCCACCAACAAGCCAGTGAGACAGACATCCTTGAATGACATAATGCACTTGACTGTGTAATTACATCTTTCTATTTTAAATGTTTACAGATATTGTCATTTTTAAAGTTGTTTTTTAAAAAACAAAATAATACACTTCTAAATGATTTGCAAAGATTGATAAAAAATTATTATAAGATTTATATGATTCATATTTTCTATGTTAAGATGAACTGTAATATTAATAAAAATAAAAAAAGTTAAGAAGCTCTGATTAATGGTTTTTTTTTTCCCTCTCTGTTCATTTTATGGCATTTACAAAATATCAAATAAATCATATAAAATGTTTAGTTGATAGCTTTAATAGTTCATTTATTGTGAATGAAGGTTGTTTTACACTATATACAGACACACACACACAACCTATATCTTTAGGTTGTTTTACACTATATATCCAAAAGTATGCTGATACTCAAACACCACACTTTATATTCTTGTTGAGCATTTAATATCAAAACCTTTGGCATTAATGGTTTGACTCTCCAAGTCATCAAACATGGCTATGGGGATATGCTCCCAATCTGATGTCAGTGTCCGATGATGAATGATGGGATAGTTGCAGTCAAGTTTATTCCACAGGTGTTCAATGGGGTTCAAGTCTGAACTTTTGTTTAGGCCTGTCAAGTTCTTCAGTAAATAATTAATTTATGGGCCTTGCTTTGTGGCCAAAGGAGGCATTGTCATTGACAAAAAAGCCCTCTTGTCAAAAAATTTGGAAACACATTCTAAAGAATGCCATTGTATTTTAGATTTTTGTTCCCGGGAATTAAAGGACCTAGCCAAATAGTTTGCCCTTTAATTAGAAGCTGCGGTGCTCACATATGTTTTTCCATGTAGTGCTGTGTTATACAGTGCGTGCAGAATTATTAGGTACGTTGATTTTCTGATCATATTTTTTTTTCAGGCACATTTTACCAATTCCAAACCAGATTAATTGTAATAACTACTATTAATTTTGTATTTAAGCATTTATAAGTGATATATAATTGTTCATGAAGGCTGGAAATAAAAAACGCCTTATATTCAGGTGTGCATAATTATTAGGCAAGTTTTCTTTTACAGATAAAATAAGCCAAAAAAGAGATTTAATTCAGACTTAAAAGTAAAAAATTATTAAATCCCCATGAGAAGGATGCAATACTAATGCAATACTAGAATCCAGAATACGTTTTAATAAGTTTTTGGAGTTTATTTTTAGTCCATCTCCTACCCTGAAGTCCGTTTTGCAGAGATGGACTAAAAATGAACTCCCAAAACTTACTGTCAGATTCTAGAAGATGAAATCTTCAAATAGTGGTAGAAGAGGATGTGGTGCTGGTTCACATCTGTCTGTCTATAAAGCCTATAAAAAAACAGTCTTCATGTATTTTACTACACTTCAGCTTGTGATTCTTATTAAGTGGGGGTCATTTTATAGGATTCTTTACCTAAGTCTCTGAGATCCTGACACCTTGCTCTTATGAAGACTCCAGGTAGGTTGCAGTTCTGGAAAATGGTGGCGCTGGAGACTAAATGGTTCCTGATGATCTCACACCTAATTCTTCACCTTAATTCTTAATTCTTTTGCAGTTAACATGTGTCTTTTCTTCTCCACCTGTTTTTGTCTGACCATGAGTATTTCACTTTCCAATGGTCATGCCTTAACTGCAATCTTTCCTGTAGCTCAGTGGTAAGAGCATTGCGTTAACAACGATCCCAGGGGATTGCACATACCTATGTATAAATGTATAGGATAATGCAATGTAAGTCGCTTTGGATAAAAGCGTCTGCCAAATGCATAAATGTTAAATGTTAATCATTAGTATTGCATCCTTCTCATGTGGATTTAATAATTTTTTACTTTTAAGTCTGAATTAAATCTCTTTTTTGGCTTATTTTATCTGTAAAAGAAAACTTGCCTAATAATTATGCACACCTGAATATAAGGCGTTTTTTATTTCCAGCCTTCATGAACAATTATATATCACTTATAAATGATTAAATACAAAATTAATAGTAGTTATTACGATTAATGTGGTTTGGAATTGGTAAAATGTGCCTGGAAAAGAAATATGATAAGAAAGTCAACGTGCCTAATTCTGCACGCACTCTAGTACTATATTTTTACAATATTTTTTTGATTCACTAAAACACAATTAAAGGTCAAAATAAAACTATATTCAGTTTTAATAATGGCTGCTGGGATAAATACATCTATTTGTTTTATTTTTTTTTCAAGTAGGTCAAGTCACTATCCTGAAACAGACTGAAGGCTAGTAGGCTGATCATTATTTAGCTGGAACATGGAGAATCGTTTCAGACCACATTCAGGTCACTGAGCAGTTCTCACGATGAGGGATGTTAATCAGTCCTTATTGAAACTGTCATTGTGCTCCATTTTCACATAGCATAGATTGATCTGACTCACTGCATCCACTCAGACAATCCATACACCCTTAGTTTTGGGTCAAAAAGAGTTGTTTCCATCAACATCTGGCCTAATTTACTACTCTAAACAACAAACAAAGGACGCATTTTTGTAGTTAATGAGTTCTAAAAATCGAAACAGCTCTCTACATTTCTTCCTGGTGACCTCTTTACCGCTCACATGCTTGTCCAACTCACTGCTGGGGTGCTTGCCAACATTTCAAATAATTACACATTCAAACTTCAAATGATATTATGAAAAAAGGGCCATTCATGAAGGGGACATCTTTCTCTGTGTCATTGCCGTTTATTATCAAACACAATAAAGAAAACAAAGCATATGAAAAGTCTACATACAATGTTCTATCTCAAGTCTCAAAAAAAACAAAACAAATATATATATCACTTAGTTTTAACTTCCATCTTTCGTAATGCACATTCATTTAATACACTCACAGAAAATAAAGTACATAATTGTACCTTTAGGGGTACAATGGCTTGTAAGGTACAATATTATACCTTAACCTTTAAAAGAAATAGTACATTTAATGCTTTTTACCCTCAAAAGGGTACATATATGTACCTTGAGGTCCAAAAATAAGCCCTATGGGGTACATTAGTGTAGATTGTACCTTGGGGGACAGAAATGGACTCCTACTGTACCCCTTTTTCTGACAGTGTATTTTTTATTATTGTAAAATGGGTTCTTATTTGAAAGGTGCTATACAAATAAAACTATATATATGAATTATTGTTTTGTTATATATTATTATTTTAATATGTTTGATAATTTAATATAATTCATAAAATGTTAATGCTCTAATATATATTTTACTTTAATTTCAGATATATAAGGCAGTATTATCTTATAATGGGTAAATTTGATAATAAAGCAAAATAGTCCAGAAATAGTTCAACATGATTTTAACAAGGTCAACATTTTGAGTGTTTTTGTTTACCATTGCCATAGGCCAAGTGACACTTTTTGACCATTACAACAAGCCAAGTTGTGAACTACTTACTGATCAATAATCACTTGGTGGTGCATTGATTAGTATATAAAAAGCTAATGTAGGGAGCCACCATTCACAGACTGACACAAAGAGGAGAACAGCACTGTTTATTTAAAACAAGAATGTGACCTTTTTTCCCCCAATTATTTTAACAGAATTTCCTTCAGTTTTGTATAAAAAATAAATTTAGGACTGAGACATCAAGCCACACATCATGAGCCATCACTCTTCATGGAGAGGGCATCATTGTGCCCCCGGAGACAACAACTGCACTGCAGGCTTTAAGGAGTCCCTGGGCAGCAAGAACTACAAGTTACTCCATGGGCCTTTCCATGGGCCGACCCACAGCCACCACCATGAGCCTCCACATCCGTTTCCCACCGTGGATGTTCCTGATCATGCTCACTACATCATCGGCACTGTCATATTAATAGTTGGCATCACCGGAGTGATTGGAAACGCACTGGTGATCTACGTGTTCTGCCGGAGCCGTACTCTTCGCACTGCAGGGAACATGTTTGTGGTGAACCTGGCTGTGGCTGATTTCTTCATGTCCCTCACTCAGTCGCCCGTGTTCTTTGCAGCCAGCCTGCACAGGCGCTGGATCTTTGGTGAACGCATTTGTGAGCTCTACGCCTTTTGTGGTGCCCTTTTTGGGATCTGTTCCATGATGACTTTGACTGCCATTGCTGCTGATCGTTGCCTAGCCATAACTCAGCCTCTTGCCTTGGTGGGCAACGTTAGCCGACGCAAAGCAGGCGCGGTGTTGGCCGTTGTGTGGCTCTACTCCCTGGGCTGGAGCCTTCCGCCTTTCTTTGGCTGGAGCGCTTATGTTCCAGAGGGTCTTCAGACTTCCTGTTCTTGGGACTATATGACCTTCACTCCATCAGTTCGAGCGTACACCATCTTTCTCTTCATTTTTGTGTTCTTCATCCCACTAGGCATTATTGTCAGCTGCTACTTTGGAATCTTCCAAGCTATCCGAGCAATGGGAAAGGAAATTAGAGAGTTGGATTGTGGGGAAACGCAGAAGGTGTATGAACGCATGCAGAACGAATGGAAGATGGCGAAAATAGCCCTCCTGGTCATTTTGCTTTTTGTAATATCCTGGTCGCCCTACTCTGTGGTGGCCCTCACCGCCACGGCTGGCTATTCCCATCTCCTGACCCCCTACATGAATTCAGTACCCGCTGTGATTGCCAAGGCCTCAGCCATCCATAATCCCATCATCTATGCAATTACGCATCCAAAGTATCGGGCGGCTATTGCCCGTTACATTCCAGTACTCCGCACCATCTTACGCGTGAAAGAGAAGGAGCTCCGTTCCTCTTTTAGTTCCGGCAGCGTTAGTTCCCGTCGTCCAACCCTCTCCAGCCAGTGCTCCCTGGGAGTTAGCATTGGCAATGCAGCACGAGCTAACGGCCGCTGGGGGAAGAAACGCTTGTCTTCTGCTTCAGATAGTGATTCTTGCTGGACTGAGAGTGAGGCTGATGGTTCCAGCGTCAGTTCCTTGACGTTTGGTCGTCGTGTGTCCACCGAGATCTCTACAGATACTGTCATTCTTTCACCAGGGTCAAGTAATAGCACTGCCAGTGGGCAGAAATCAGAGAAGGCCCACAAAGTTGTAAGTGTACCGGTGCCGTCAATTACTATTGAAACAGATGCAGCAGATGAGTCTCTGTCTGATGGAAAGGCTTTACTCCTCGGAGGGAACTAAGGGAATGACGCAGCTCTGCAGGGTACTAGTAACTTTAGTAGCTTTGACCTATTATTTTTTTATTAAGAATAGATGTCCTTATTTACTCTTTGCATGTCGTGAACAACCCTTGTCTTGTTAGTTTTGTGAACTTTGTTTTTGAAATGAAATGATTTCCAGGTTATATGTGAACTTAGAAAATGTATTATTATTTGAATTATAAAACCGGAATAATAACCATTTTGTTTTTTTCTGGTGTGATCAAGATATTGTGGAATGTAGTGTGAGTAAATGTATGTTTACATATATATAATGTTATTAAATGGATATAATGTTTGGCATAATTTTTATTTAAATAAAACAGCATTTACAGATATCATCAGTAGTCCTGCTTATTCTGACATTGTGTATTTATATTCTAATGTTATTTAATTCTAATTGTATTTCAAATTTCAGTGAAGCCACAATAGGCCTACAACAAATTCAGAAAAACGTGGTGGCCTGTTTTATAGGGTCAATACTAAACTTTTACTATAACTATAAAAATATAAAAATAAAAAAAATTAAACAATTAAAAATTCCTATTAAAAGAGTCTTAGGATCTCCCAAACAGAACACGAGTTCACATTTTGTTCATTGTACATTCCTAAACCTGCTCTAAAAATGAAGGCACTTCAAGCACACTTAAAATGTATGAATTTCATTTGCATTAGAAACAGAATATAAAACAATGCATCTTTTCTCAGAACTAAAGGGGTCATATTAATTTTAAACAGCATATCTATTGGTTTTAATGTAATTTTTATTATCAACTATTAATCTTTTGTTAAAACGGTTTGCTTGAAAAGTGACTTTTATTTTGAATTTCTGACTGTGACTTGTGAATTGTGACCCGGATGTTGTATGAAACAATGACACGCTGATGTTGCCGGCTTCACTCGTGTTGTATTATCATCATCTTCAATCGCCAATGTATGTGACTGTCCGCTCCGCTGCACGAGAGCTGTGAAACGCGACACTCATTTGAAGCGAAATATTAATGGCAGACAGAAGATTTAGGAAATAACTGTCAATATGGGGGATGATGGTATAGACTACAACATAGTTTTTCCAGAGGCACTTATCTCAGGTAAGTGTTGTTCTGAGGCTGACAACCGCACTGGGTTGTTTGTTTGTTTTATTAATTCTTTGTTGATATGTTCAGTCTATTCAGCGCAAATACATGGAAGCCTGCAACCTGTGTTTATAACCGTATAGGCGATAAATTAGAGAGCTTTAATAATAATAGGGATTTCATGTCAACCACTAGGTGTGTGTATCGTTGAATCCGTGTTGTATGGATACGTTATTCTTGTGTTGACAGAGAAACACTGGCGCGGATCAAAGGAGCCAGTCGTTATTCTCCTTGGCTGGGCAGGCAGCAGAGACAAACATCTCGCCAAATACAGCTCCATTTATAACGAACAGGTGACACATTTTCCTAAAGGCCTTGAAAACATACATAATGTTGGCGTTTCTTTAATAATGGACACATTTGGCCCGTTAAAGGCCATTCATGATGGCCCCGTATCATGAATACCCACATTCAGTCTTACTAATACAATATAAAATATGTGTATTTATTTATTGTATTTATAAAGCTTGATAACTTGCATAACCTTTCAGAACTTTTTATTAAATGTATAATAGTTTGTTGTGAAAATAAAAAAAAAGTATAGCCTATATTTTTTTTACACTATATATTGAATGTTTCATTTTCTTTGATTATCATAGGTCTAATATATATTTTTTGTAATATTTTAGTTTTTTTTTATCTAAAGTTTTAATGTGACATTTATATTATATAAAAAAAGAAAATCATTGGAGACCGTTTAAATCGGTTTGTTTTAATAAAAGTTGAAGTTACACCCATGTATAATGTTCTTACAACAGCTTCTTATTTATTTGCAGGGATGTGTGACTCTACGCTACACGGCTCCTTTGAAGACTGTTTTTATTTCAGAACCGTTGGGCTACAAGGAACTAAGAAGCACTGCGCACAAATTACTTGAACTTCTGTATGACTATGAGGTAGAGAACAACCCAATTTTCTTCCACGTGTTCAGCAATGGGGGCTTCATGCTTTACCGCTACATGGTCGAGTTATTGCTTAGTCACAAGCAGTTCAGCACTCTGTATGTGGTGGGCACAGTTGTGGACAGTGCACCGGGCAGCCAAAACATTATAGGGGCGCTCAGAGCGCTCAAAACCACTTTAGGGCCTAAAGTCAATGTGCTACTGCAGTACTTCCTCCTGGCACTGTTTGCTGTGGCGGTTTTCCTTCTCAGGATTGTTTTGTATCCTGTGACCAAGTACTTTCACAAGAACCACTATGATGCCATGGCGGATCACCCGGCACCCTGGCCTCAGATGTACCTCTATTCCAGAGCAGACCGGGTGATCAGGTACAGGGATGTGGAGAAGATGGTTAAAGTGTTGCGGGAGAAAGGGTTGACAGTTGAAAGTTTTGATTTCATCACCCCTGCCCATGTGAGCCTGTACAGAGACTGTCCAGAGGACTATTCCAACAGGTGCAGGACGTTTCTGACCTGCTGCATGACTACTTCAGAGGAGACCCTGGCGAAAAAGCGCCTCCAAGTGCATCACTGATTATACAGTTATTGATCGTCTATATAATATACACGCTGTAAATTTATATGTGCTCATCCTATTTGTGAAATAAAAGCACTGCTGTTTAATAAATTAAACAAACTGATCTGAAGCCCTACATGAAGTTTAACAGGGTTAAATTTGTACCCAAATCTCTGATGTATTTGTCTTATGCTGTGAATTAAATTGTAATTTAGGGAGTTATTGATTTGTCACATTATTGAGACTTTTAGACATTGTGAATGAGTACATTTGTGTATTTAGACATTGTGAATGAATAATGTATTTATGTATTAATGTATTTGACTAATGTGCCTTCCTTAAATAAAAGCTTCTGTTAAACTAAACTTGATTATTGTCAACCTTTCCAAATGGAAGTTTGTGGTACTGATAAGGTTGTGGAAAACCTGCTTAGACTAATCTTACAAGTTTGTCAAATCATTTTACAAACAATGACTATTTGCTGGCTGTGGCCAGTTTTCTAAACTGCTTAGACTAGTCTTACAAGTTAATCATCTAATGCTTTTCTCTTAAGACTGGACCTTAGTAAAAAAGACTGATTGATTAGGTTCACTGCTGCCCACATAGCAACATTGTGTCGGCCCAGATCCGGCCCACATCTGGCACACGTGGAAAGATGATCTGGCCCACATGCAGCGTGGACTTACGGCACTTGGGTGGGCCACTCCTGTTTGCCAGATCTGGGCCACAAGCAGGCCATAGCAATGCCACATCTCAGCCAAGAGCAAAGAAATAAACCAGAACTGGAGGATTAAACAACTCCACAAACAGCATTACCAGCTTCACTTATTACCAACCAGACTGACTTTATTTCTGTCAGACGTCTACAAAAGTTTTTATTGAGAATTAACAGAGGTTTAACTAATGTGTTTCATTTAAAGTCACCATAATAGTGAATAGTGTTTCCATTAGTTGGGCTCTTAACTCTTATTATTTCTATTGTCTTCTTTGACTGCTGTGACAGAGTGTTTATCAAACACATATGCAGCAGCAAAGAAAGCTAAAGTGAAATGAGATCAGGTGATGATGGTTACCTGTTGATGGTTTTATAATCATCATGAAATAACCTGTTTCACTGAGATAATTTGAATCTCACAATTGTGTTCTACCATTAATATATTCTCATCACAAACCCTGTGTTACTGCAGCATGAGGTCCAGCAATATTATAACAATCAGTTAGAAGACTTTAACAAACATGAGCACGAAAAAAAATCCACAGTGACACACTTAGGGCGTTTTTCCACTGGGTTCGTTTGCTGCGGTCCGAACCCGAGTGCGCTCGTTCCCGGCGCCCCCCGCAGCGTTGGTCTGGTTTCACACTCAATTAGTTGTATCGAACTCAGGTGCGTTTGCAGTGATCTTACGTCATCGCAAACGCACACGGAAAATGCATGGATAATACAACTCGACTGAGCATAGCTGAATTTGTCTGTTTTTTTGGTGCTATTATGCACAACATAGTGAGAGACATCACCTCTTCAGTGTCCCACAACGTTCCCCTGCCACTCATGGTTGTCGTGTGTGAGGAAACAATGATATCGACAGTGATACGCATGCTTGCGCGGGATACTATACTTCCTGAACAAGCGCGCACCTGAGTCCGTGTTGCTTGCACATTAACGCGAACCGCGCCACGGTTCGGGAGCAACCGAGCTCAGACCACCTCCTCCAGGTAGTCTCGGGTTCGGTACTCTAGTGCGCACCCGGGTCCGATGACAGCGTCCACATTAGCGATTTTTCATGCGAACCGTGCCCCGGTCCGCACTAAACTGTCAGTGTTAAAGCGCCCTTAGATATCAAAAATCAGCACATGAATCTCAACAAGGGTGACAATATATATATATTTTTTTAGATTAATTCAGAACATCACTGAAAAGCTACTAAATGCCACAACAAAAACAACAGCAAAAAAATAAAAGCACATATTTAGAATTAAACAAATTAATAGGACAATTTAGCTGCATAATTTATTCATGTTGCAATGCATGCTGGGAGTTTTGTACAATGATGGTACCCATCATGCATTGAGATTCATACGTTGATTATTGATGTCTGTGTGTGTGTCATCAAACAGTAATGATTTGTGCTCATGTTTGTTAAAGTCTTCTAACTGATTGTTATAATATTGCTGGACCTCAAGCTTGCAGTAACACAGGGTTTGTAATGAGAATATATTAATGATATAACACAATTGTTAGATTCAAATTATCTCAGTCAAACAGGTTACTTCATGATGATTGTAAAACCATCAACAGGTAACCATCATCACCTGATCTCATTTCACTTTAGCTTTCTTTGCTGCTGCAAATGTGTTTGACAAACACACTGTCATAGCAGCCAAAGAAGACAATGGAAATAATAAGAGTTAAGAGCCCAACTAATGGAAACACTATTCACTGTAATGGTGACTTTAAATGAAACACATTATAGTTAAACCTCTGTTAATTCTCAATAAAAACTTTTGTAGACGTCTGACAGAAATAAAGTCAGTCTGGTTGGTAATAAGTGAAGCTGGTAATGCTGTTTGTGGAGTTGTTTAATCCTCCAGTTCTGGTTTATTTCTTTGCTCTTGGCTGAGATGTGGCATTGCTATGGCCTGCTTGTGGCCCAGATCTGGCAAACAGGAGTGGCCCACCCAAGTGCCGTAAGTCCACGCTGCATGTGGGCCAGATCATCTTTCCACGTGTGCCAGATGTGGGCCGGATCTGGGCCGACACAATGTTGCTATGTGGGTGGTTGCTTGGTTTAAAGCATCTGGCCCTTGCTGTTCTGGCTAGTTCTTAAGATTGTGTCTTAAACAGCAACTGGCCCCAAATATAAGGGAAAGTAACACAATTTAAAAGGTTTATAGTGATTATACATTTGTGATGGGAAAATGAGACTTCAAAACTGCAAATAAATTGAATCACTTGAAACTGTCTGCACACTAAGCACATCTGGTGGAAAATGTGGTGTAAATACAATAAGAATGCAGCCAAAACTATTCGATTCAATGAGGAAATCAGGTTTGATTTAAGATGGTTTTCATATTTTTAAAAAACCATCATCAATCACAAACGAAAGGATGGGTCATGGAAATTCATTGTTCATCCCTGAAACTGGAACTAGACTGGTCACTCGTTACAGCAACAAACACTTCCATTGTATAACTTCTATGCTTCTTTGAATTCATATTGTGAATTTGCCCAGTATTTAACCAGATTCTTTGGCTCAGCTGGCTGGAATTGTGTCATCACGAGCCTACATTCATACTACATCCTATCCGATTCCTGTACACCAACATGTAGAATATTTTCAAGTGTGCCGTACGTTCAGGCTACACTCAAATTTGTCATAGAGAGATATTTCACTCCAGGCAGGTAAAATTGGCCTTTGTCAGTCTTGACAGTCAGCCAGTTTGTGATCAGGGGGGCTTCAAATTGGTCAGGCAGAGGTTCTCATGGCATGTCTCCGACTGTCACGTCTGACATTTCAGAGCGAGTCACTGGCATTTGTCTCTCTGGAAAAGCCGTCTGTGGCACTTCATATATCATTTCGGGCCACTGATAGGAAAGAGAGAAAGAGAGCTAGTTTATTTATATGTTTAGACAGATGAACATCGCTTATTGGACTGCATTATGAACGAACTACTTTCTGCCTGGTTGGTCAAGCTGCTTGCGTTGCTTGTTAAGTGCTTGCTTGAAAAAGTTAAATGGTTATGAATGATTGAATGGTTGTATGACTTTTAGTCAGTGTAACCAATTTCAATAAAATAATATAGTTGTCTTATCCTAACTAGTGATTTTCTATTTTAAATTATTTTTATTCGGATTATTTTCATGTATTATTGTGGAAGAATTATGCTTTTCTTTTGCTTCTTCATGCCTTATAGCCACTGTTCGCTGAAGTTCATTGGTAATGGTAACAGTTCTGTCTGTATTTAGCTGTAGCACATTCGTTTCAGTAGAGGTCAGCATTTCTCCATGATTCACCTGCTGTGCTTTTAACAAAGCCACCTTCTCTCCGTTCCTTTTCCTTTGAGTGTTTTGTGTTGACCACTGTCCTTTTTCACTGACCCAGTTGTTTCGAGGCTCAAACTATAGGCTACTTTTTATTATGCGATGATGCATGTCTGTGCCAAATAATTAAGCACAAGATGAAAACTGAGCTAATATTATTCTTCACATCTAATATGTTACTCAGACCAGGATTAAGAAACATTCAATCTGAGGTTAAGAGGAGAAGACGACCTTTTGGCTTTCAGAGAACTTTTATCATTGGATTTCTTTTAAGCAGCAGGCATGTGTAATTGACAGCACACTGTATAATGGCGACGCCTGGAAAAAGTCCTGAAATTGCCCTGAGAGTTAATGAAGTCGCACAGTGTGATGAGGGAAGATTGTGGTGGTGGAAAGGGGTCAACAGGCCTCTTCAGCCCTCTCGTCCATGGAAAATGGCTGCTGTCAGCCGCCGAACATTATGGGAATCTGAATGCCCACACAGCACACTTGCCCAGAGATTAATGATTTAAAATAGAGGCGTTTGGCAGACAAGCCTAATTTTCAATGTAGGGAAACAGTGAGATAGAAAACGGTTGTGTAATTAAGTGCATTTAAAAATATATATAATTTACATTACATATTTTTTTCAGTTATGTATCTACATAAAACACTGGCTACATACAGAATGGAATAGGCTAATAGCTTACGACCGAATACTGCTACGTGCACAGTGCACACTATTTTGTTAAATAACAGAATTAGTTGGCATTGTTCCAATATTATTCAATAACTGTTTTGAACATTAGTGTGCTTCATTGTTGTCACATGACCTCATCACATTGCATGTACAAAATTGCTGTCCAGTATAATCCACCTCTAAAAATGGTCATTTTGCTATTTTAATCCAATTTTGTGCAGACATGTTTTTTTTCTTTTTTTTTTTTTTCTAATCAAATGAATAAAGAAAGAGATTAATGAAATTCCTTCTGTTCATTCAATGCATTAGAAATTGATGGTCAAGATAAGTGCGTTGTATTTTGGGATATAGTAGCCTACCCCAAGCAATAAGCTCTGCTGTATGCAGCACATTTTGGGAAATGTAGGCTAGTAGGTTCATCCATGTATTCAATAGAGAAAATATACATACAGTATACATTGTATGTACATACTATGCTGCAATAGTAAGAGTATTATGGTAGTATGCTATTACGAACACTCATCCATATAAGACTTACCTCGTTTCCGTGCTGTAGGTCTGGGTGTAATGTCCAATCTTGAACAACAGATGGCAGTATCGGCCAAAGCATTGTTTTTTTAAAAGATAAGAGCCTAAAAAAATTTGCAAAATAATTGGCCAAAATCACAGAGAAATGTCTAATTTTGTGTCTAACAAAACCCCTTAGAATGCACTTTCCTTAGCACATAATAGCGAAAGTCCTGTGGCTCTACTTTTACTTCTCTTATATTTATTCAATGCAGTTACAGTCAAAGATATCTGTTTAGCTGTTTGCAAACAAGAGAGATGAAGCTCAGAACAAAATAAATTATTAAACAGACACATTCATATTAGGTTATCACATGCACAGTGATTTCAGATGTTTTTTTTATTAATGATAGCATGTTACAATTTTTAGTAGTGGCACTTTCTTTTTGCTGGTGCTGATGGATAGCTGGTAATGTTCTTGACAATATAAAACAGAATACTTTTTTTTTTTTTTTGAGCATACCTTGAAATTAAAGATAACCTGCAGCAATGGCATTTACAGTCAATGGCCATCAAACACAGAGGGGGATGTCTGTGAATTTTCTAAATCTGTTTTGGGATTTTGTGACTGTCACTCTCTTTTACTTTGAGTTTAATGTCAAATCGTACATCTGTTTTTACATGCATTGCCCTTTGGATAACTGAGATAGACTGCTTGTGAAGATATACTGCCATATACAATCACCATGCACTCATTGCCCATTTCTGAAGAGCAATATCTGATATGATATTGTTGCTCTTATCCAAAGGGAAATGGGTAAATCTGTCATGACTGCAAGTTATTTGATAGCCCCTGAAGAAGTTTCAATATTTCATCGGATTTAAAATTTTGATCAAACTACATACCTTCTGAAGAATCAGAAAATTGATGATATAAATAAAATAAAACAAAACAAATAAAAACAGAACAAAATATATATATATATTTTTTTAAATGGAACTGGATACTTAAAAAAAAAAAGCAACATGCCTAAATTTGCCTAAAGGTGAATTTTTTAATAATTCTTCAAGGGACACTTGCCCCCCCAAATTTTTTATTTGGTCATCATTTACTCGCCCTCATGTTTCCCCCCCCAGTGGAACATACAATGAAAGTCAATCACTTTTTAAACAACAATTTTAAAATTTCCCCCCAAATATCTGCTTTGACATGAGGGTGAGTAAATTAATACAGAATTAGCATTTTTGGTTGAACTATCCTTCTAATAAACTGTCTCGTCATGAAATCTCTGCTGAGATGTTTTTGAACTGAAGATACTTCCAGCCCAGTCAATTCTAAAGCCTTGTTGCCCATGCCTGGGTTATGACCTGTCTTTCCTGAAGCTGGTTGTGTCAACACTGTTGTATTTTATGCGGTGTCTCAGGTTTAGAGGTTAACCATAAGCCGATGTCTCCGTCTGCTGCTTCCTCTTCCATCAGCTGTATATGTGTCATCTTTTGTTTTGCAGCTTTGGATGTCTGGTGTCAGGAAACAGACACATCACATCAGCCCATGTTTGTCCTTCCGTCTCCTTCACTCCCCCGCTTTTTTGGCACAGCGACCAGCGGCGCTTACAGTAAGCCTGCAGGGGCCATTCCGGCCCGCTGGCCTTTTCCTCCACACCTGTTTCAGAGGAGACATGTTGTGTTGGAGCTTCAAGTCCCTTCCACTAATGAGCAAAGCGTCCCACTGAAAGGAACATCGAGAGTCGGCCCCCCTCCCACTCGGGATGAAAGCGTAAGAGAGACATGACCAAAGTCGTCTTCGCTTTGACAAACATGAAAAGCTTCCCTGGTGTGTAACTTGAGGAATTAGACACTCAGAGAAAAGAGAAGGGCTTCCAGTCGGACTAGGCTTGCAACCGACCTCTCCAACCCCCCTTGCAAGTTTCCACTTATGAGAAAGAGGAGAAATGCAGAAGAAAGGGTGAAGGAAGAGAGAGGGGCCCTCGGCGTGCGAACAGCACCTCTCGGAGCGTGGGTTGCGCGAGATTGTTCAAAGTGACTGCGCTTCACAGAGCCCCTTCAAGAGAACATCTCCGGCTCTTCACAGCCATCGCATCTGACAAGCAGCGGGCTCCTGTTAAAAGCACTGTCGAATTAGATCTACAAAACAAACCCATGCTACACTAGAGGTGGACTTGGTTTGAGAGCACGTGTGTGCCTCAACGGCGCAGAGTTTGAAAGATTGAAAGTGTAAAAGTGCGACGACACTGGTCCCCGAGCACACGTGGGGTGTGTTTAATTTGACTGATATAGGGCGCCGCAGACGGAAGTATGTCTAATGAAGGGGAGAGATGTACTCTTGTGTGACAGCCCTCCAGAAGCAAGGGCTCACAAAAGCTCTACAGAGGGACAGAAACAAAGCAGCAGGCTTTTGATTCTGCCGTACAGCCGACACTTCAGCTTCTCTTGTTCTCAACGGCAAAAGTCCCTTTGTTATATGTTCTGGTGTTATTGGATTTTCAAGTAGGCCTATATAATACTCAGATATAAAAGCAAAGAAATATAGAGTGGCCCTAAAAAGTATCTGGACACTTTAGCCACATTTAAAAATATATGAATGTCATGTGCATTACATTTCAAACCCAGTGGCATTTTAAAGAAAACTAGAGCATTAAATGATTAATAACAGAGAGATTGTCCTAGGTTAGGGTAAAAGCATTTGAACACGTTCTGTCCATAGTTAAATTAATACACAAATACAGTATATGTAGGACTTTAATCCTCCCATTAGGTATAACACTTTTAGGTCATACTTCTATTTATTTATTTGTATTATATAACTGCGTATATATATATAGGCCTATATATATTTTATTATTAATTTTTAATTTTAAATTCATTTTATTTAATTCATTTAATTTCATGTGCAACAATTACATGAATTCAGTACAATATCTGAACAATATCTGAACAAGATGTCCAGCTCCTCTGCAGAAATTAAAGATACAGCATTTTATTTGACACATGGGGTACTTTTTTTTTTATCCCTGTATGAACCAAACCCATCTTAAGTGTTTGCTGGCAAAAAGTTTCATCTGTCCATAGAACGTTTGAAAAGTAACTGACACTACTGGAACTTCAAATGGGACGGGTTCTATGGTCAGATGAAACAAAACAAAAAAAAAAGCTTTTTTGGCAGCAAACACTTAAGATGGGTTTGGTTCACACAAGGATAAAAAAGTACCCCTTGTGTAAAATGAAATACTCTGCTGTATCTTTAATGCTGTGGGCCTAATTTTCTGCCAGAGGTTCTGGACATCTTGTTCAGATAAATGGCATCATGGATTCGATCAAATACCAACAGATAAAAAATCTAAACCTGACAACCTGTGCTAGAAATCTTATAATGGGCCATGTTTGGATCTAACAGGACAGTGATCCAAAAACAAACATCAAAATCAAAACAAAAATGTGTCACTGAGCACAAAACCAAGCATCTGCAATGGCCATCCCAGTCCCTGACCTGAACCCTATAGAAAATGAGTGGGCTGAACTGAAGAGAAGAAGCGCCAACATGGATCTGGGAATCTGAAGGATCTGGAGAGATTCTGTATGGAGGAACTGGTCTCTGATCTCTTGTCAGGTGTTCTCCAAACTCATCAGGCATTATAGGAGAAGACCCAGAGCTGTTATCTTGGAAAAAGGAGGTTGCAAAAAGTATTTAATAAAAGGGGGCAAATAATTGTTCCCAACGTATTTTGGAGAAAAAACATTTATTTCCTAATGTGATTTTCCCCCCACTTTCAATTATTTTACTTCAATGAAAGGTTAGATTTTTGTTCATTTTTTAAATAAAATTTCAAAAGGATTAACAATGCAGATTTATTTTTTATAGCCATCTCTGATCATATTTACCAAGGGGGCAAATAATTCTGACCAGCACTGTATATATATATATAATATAGTTCAGATGCAAAAGCCTCTAAGTGCCATCTGAAAATTTCTTCTAGAATGATCATTTTTATCAAGCTTGTATATTTAAGTTCAGTAATTTCACTTAAATGACTATTAATAGGTTATTTCCATTGCCATTTAAGTGAAATTGCTGAACTTAAATATACGAGCTTGATAAAAATGATCATTCTAGAAGAAAATTTCAGATGGCACTTAGAGGCTTTTGCATCTGAACTCTTCATATATATATATATATATATATATATATATATATATATATATATATATATATATATATATATATATATACATACATATACACACACACACACAGATATATATTTATATAAACAGCTGTGCAAAAGTCTTAGGCACGTTAGTATTTTCACACAAAAAAAGGTTTTAAACCAGTTATTTATATTTGCTGTAGTGTGTCAGTAGGAAATATCAGTTTACATTTCCAAACATTCCTTTTGCCATTAATTGTAATAATCGAGTGAGATTTTTGTATGCACAAGGAGTCTGTCAACAGCCGGTGCTCCACACGGAGATCTGATCTCACCATCATCAAGTCCAACTGGGATTACATGAAGAAACTGAGACTAAATGCAGAAGAACTGCGGCAACGTCCCCGAGATGCTTGAAGAAACCTGCGTGCAAAGCTACCTGAAAAATGATGTGCAAGTTACCTAGGAAAAAAGCTGTTTTTAACACAAAGGGTGGTCACAGCAAATATTGATTTGATTTAGTAAGAAGTTGATTGATAAAATCCATTTATGACATTATTTTTTTTAAAACATCCTCACTTTTCACAGTACTGTAGCTTTGCAGGAAGGTTCTTCAAGCGTCTTGGAGACGTTGCCACAGTTCTTCTGGATTTAGTCTCCCTCAGTTTTTTTCTGTTTCTTCATGTAATCCCAGACGGACTCGATGATGGTGAGATCAGATCATAAGCATACCAGCTGTTGTCAGACTCCTTATACAAAAATTTCACTGAATTATACAATTAATGGCAAAAGGAATGTTTGGAAATGTAAACTGATTTCCAACTCATACACTATAGCAAGAGATATAAATAACTGTCTTAAAACCATTTTTTGGGGTGAAAATACTATCATGCCTAAGACTTTTGCACAGTACTGTATATATATATATGCATGTGTGTGTGTGTGTGTGTGTATTTGACAGCACTATATATATATATATATCATTTTTGAGTAAAAAAAATATTTTGTTCTCTTGGATTTGTTTCAGACTAGGCTCTGCTCTCTTGTCTAATGAGAGGCCCTTCAGCATTGCATTAGTCTGAGTGGGCATTCTGACATTTTCCCACTATTACAGATCTGGACTGACTGAGGCTGAGCAGTGGTCTCTGTCTCTGCAGTGTCAGGTAGCTGAGCCAAGAGAAAACCTTGACATTTTGTTCAGTGACTCATCTGAACCATGGATTATTTTGCCATAATGTTTTTCATCTTTTAATTAGTGTATTAAGCTGTTATTTTCAACAACGGTGTGCACTGCATAGCCAATGTGTTATGTTCTGAGAAATACCTGTATATCAATCCTGAATGAAAAATCTATATTTAAAAGCATACATTTATTTCAATTATAAAGAATTATTTTTAAAATGATATGTTGCCATCTTACAAATTACATGTTTTTTAATTTATTTAATGGGTTATATTCCTGCGAAAACACCTCATGTAAATAACAGAGGCTCATGTGGAGCAACAACCTTGACATCATTATAATAATCTTCTTTGTGTGCTTAAGAGGGTAGGACTGTGTTTAGCTTTGGTCCCATTAGTAAAAATCTTATGATTTATGCAGTTGCCGGTAGACTAATATCTTTAAAATTTTGCCTGGGACAACGATTCATCTTTAAGAATGATGAGAGGAGGTTGCTCTCTATGCAAAACGCATTAAGGCTAAATGAGGAGTCTATTACTCAAATCTGGCTGATAATCTGTTAGACCTCGCCAACTAAGGAGATTTAGATATGTCACCGCGATGATGGGCCCCACCTCCTCAGAGCATCACACCAGCCTGATGTTTAAAAAGAAACCTCTACATTTCCCCTGGACACACATCACTTATCAGCATATCTGTTATCGTACCACAATTAATCTGTTCTTCCACTCCCACACACCCCATGAGGGGTTCATCGTGTGCGTGAAACACTCAGGAGACTCATGGCAACAGCCACATGTGTGTGGGAAAAGCCTGTTTATCATTGGGTTAATTAACACGCAGGGGTTTATTCCTTCACCGCACACGTGACTATAGCTGTTCAGTGCAGCAGAAATGATCATGTGTCTCCCTGCTGCTCTTTTGTCTCAGTCATATAAATGTAATTAATAACAATAAACCCTTGCTGTGTTTACTGGTAATTATATATAGGCCAACTGTATACAGGTTCAAAAGTCTGAATGCACTAGTGGAAATGCTCACTATTGTCTTTTTTTTTTTTAAACCTACAGATTATATTATCAGCATCACAAATTAAGTAAAAAAAAATATTACATTGAAAAAATTTACATGATTTTCAGAATGTTTTAGTATTTGGTCTGTCCTCTTTGTAGCCCTTCCACCGACATGAACTCCACATGGCTGATGCCACAAATTTGCTTCTTAAAATCTTAAATAGGCTATTTCTTCTTTATTTTAACAAATACATTTTGTTTATAATTTTTCAAAATGATGTATTAAAAAAAATCGGAGTATTTTCTAGTGGCGTCAGAAATTTGGACCTCATAAAAAATAAATAAATAATTGTTTATGGTGTGTTCTGTGTAATGTCTCGTCGGTTACAGACCTCCGTACTCCAGGGGGCGATAGCCAATAGCGTCACTTTCAGATGCCCTATTAAGCTAGACGTGTTATTAAGTTTGGCAAAAAGCTCCCTTCAAACTGTTGTTGAGGGTAGTTTACCTAAAAGAGAAAACCGACCTTAAAAAAATACATATACACGTATCCCCACTGAGCTTACGTAGCTAACGTCTGCGTTTAAGAAAATGCGTCGAAAGTTAACGCTTAGGGCGTAAGTTACAGCTAATACCAAACAAAATACAGGCTATGTTTCCATGTCGCGCATGTAGTTCGTGATGCAGAAGAAACTTACGTGAGACACGATCTCTGTTGAGCCGGAGTGTTTGGCGGACAGCAAGAGGTAATGTGCGATTTCCTGGCATTGAAATTCAGACCAATTAAACACAACGAATCACATCTTTATTATGAAAATGACGTAAGATAGGATAGAGTGGGGGGAAATGCCCTGTGTATTTTTTTCCCTTTGTGAAACAAAAATGAAATGTGTCTAGATTCAGTTATCCTAGTTTTCAGTGACAATGACATAAATTATAAACCAAGTGTGAAAAATGTCCAGAGTTTTCATATTATTAGATTTTTAACACCCACAGGTGGGGTAAAATGCCCCGTTTCTGAAAAAATCTATTTGCTTTATTCATTTAACGTTAGCCTACAGCAAATTCAGAGTACAAGCAGTTTTTGCTTAAAATTAAAAAGACCAGCCAAAATAACAGCATTTAAATATTAATATTTATGAATGAAACATGCTGAAAATCAGCATATTTTAAAAAAGTCTTTAGCTAATGCTAACTAGCTAGCTGATGCTAACTTGAGGTAATTTTAAAAAATAAAGTCCAAATATTTTTATTCAACCACCTAGTTAGATTATATTTGATGGAAAAACAAAGGATGTGATGTTCGTTTACTGTGAAATCTGTTTTCTCTCAGGTACGTCACCGGTGTAAGCTTCACAGTGAATACTTCTACATCACTCTTGTCAACTTAGTCCGTAGTAACAACAAAACATATCTTGACTTTATCTATTGGTTATTTTGGGAAAAACAGTAGGGGGGTGTTTTCCCCCACTCTACCCTATATCAGTTTGGTTCTCATTCTGAGAGAAAGCAGCATTTTGTCTGTCCTGTGATATTAATTTCGGCTGCTGTCAAGCTTTTTTCTTGTTTAAATGGACAGTTTGACATTTCTTGGGAAAATGAATCATAACCGGGGTTGAAGTAGGCCTAGTTGGCTACAGTGTGGAATTACCACATTTGGAATTACCATATTAATTACTCACCCTCATGCCGTTCCAAACCCGTAAGACATTCATTCGTGCGTTCGAATGTGCGTTGGAGATTAATATTTTGTAAATAAATTGGTAAATTATGTTTTTTTTGTGCAAACAAAGCACTCGTGTCACTTAAAAAACATAAAATTGAGGTTAAACTCCTTGGGTTACATGGATTACTTTTATGATGTCTTTACTACCTTTCTGGGGCTTTAAAGTGGTAGTTGCGTAGGCTGTCCATTGAGGGACAGAAAACTCTCAGATTTCATTAAAAAGATCTTAATTTGTGTTCCCAAGATGAGGGTGAGTAATTAATGACAGAATTTTCATTTTAGTTTTCATTTACTTTACACACACACACAAAATTATTCTTATAAAACATTAATATTCAGCATTTTGTCTTTTGGTAGCCCTTTTTCAACTTACAATATGATTGATGTTTTTTCGTTTGTTTTTAAGGAGCTGCCAAATGGATTCTTTTGGACGATCCCATAGACCAGTACTGTCATGGGAGTCTCAGGTAAGAGCAAGCTTAAGTAATAGCTGAAAGTGATATCTCGGGTCTTGTATATTGAGGTCTGTACTCAGAATAGACGTTTAAAGAAGCACTCTGTACTTTTTGTCCTATGAATATTCAGCAGGTTCACCCACACCCACACACCCCAACAACAACTAAGTGCATCTTTAAATGTTATTTGGCAACTTTAGTAAGAAACCCACAGGAACTGGCATTGAAAGCGATATATTTATACATTTTTTGTAATTGTTTCGTATCAGTGCTGTCCAAAACTTTGTTGAAATAAAAATTTTTACCGTCAAAGTGCTTGGCAGGTGACGGAGGTAAAACCGCAGCCTCTCAAACCTAGGAAAATGGGCGACCTGTACAAGGCAGATCTTGTTTTGAACGGCCGTTTGTTACTAATTAATGGACTGCGGCCCATTCCTGGCCTGAAGTTAAACATAAGCGGCGTGAATTAAACATGGGCATTCCTCATCTTGGCACTACTTAAACTCTACGAGACAAAACCCAATGGAACGACTGTGACCGCGCCTGCCATTGGGCACTAAATGCATGCTGATGTGCACTTCACTTCACCCCACCCCCTGTGCATAAATTGCCACCTTCAGCGGCTGCCAATAGCATTAGCACCCAACAAGATCACCTCGACTGACAATAGTTAATTTGTGCTAATGATGCTTTATTCCTCCCATTACATTAAATCATTTCCCTTCACTGCTCAACCTTTCCGTGTGCCAGTGTGATTCCCTCCCTTGCACAATGTCATTTAAATAATAGAAACATGATCTACAAAATATTACCAGCACATTATGTGATCTGAACAGTATTTACCTGACCCCTGGCTGGGAAGAAGCAATCGGCACATTAAAGCGCTCATTTCACATCCTCAAGCCGTCTAGAGATGCTTTTAGGCTTCTCTAGAGGAACATTTTTCTAAACTTTTGCCACTCTTGGGAAAAGTAAAAGTTTTATTTCACTCGAATTTCACACTGTCAGAAAATAGACTACATCCGAGTCTCAGTAATGGAATGAGACTGGTCAGCCCTGCAGCACTGGGTGTCTTTCATTTAAATGACACTACTCTGAAAGGATAGGCATAAGTACTGCGGAGGGATGGCATTTTCAGCACTGTTACATCACTTTTAATCGGATAGATGTGTGTAATTGGTACCGTATAAGCATGAATAAGTTTTAAGAATATTACACCAGAACCGAGAGAGTGTACTCTAATATTGCTTTAAGATAAAGTACACCAATGGGGGAACATTAACTTTTTTTTATGCTAATTTGTACCACTTGTCTTACTGGGAATTATCTTCTTGTACTACTTTTATCCTGTATTTAATAAAGTTTACTAAAAAGAGTTAGGCGATGAAAACTACCAGAAGGATTTACAGAGGTTTCTTATTCAGATGTTGTACTTTCTTTTCTTGGTTTGTTTTGCATTATTTTAGTTTACTGTTTTAGCTGATTGCTTAAATAAAATAGAGCCTGGTTAAAAGAAACCAAACGGGTAGAAAGTCTCTCCATAAAGCTGTGCCTTTGCTAATATCGGAAAAGATGTTATTCCTGCATTAGTTCTAATGCAATATTTTCCTTTTAAAACTTTTTACGTTATATTGTAGTAGATTTTTATTGGATGTCTTGATGCTTACTGGAGTTTTCATAAAAATTAAGCAATTGTTGACATTATGTGTGTTTTGTTGCATTCTTGAATTTATGTATTCATTCTCTTTAACTCGACTATAGAGCCTGTGTAAATGAAAAACGTTTCTTCGTGAAAATGGCTATCACAACCTGAGTGAGCAGGACTTAGCCCTGGTCAACAGTAAGGCTTCAATCTCATTAGCAGTTGATTAATGAAAGAGACTGTAACATATTAAACGTAGCAGCACATTCGCAAAGAGGCAATTTTACAATTGGTCTAGAGTTATGGGTGCATATGTGGAGGGATCAGTTTGAATAAGGCATTGCTCATTCGTTATCTTTAATTGTTCCTGAGGAAGCTTTTAGTCTGGGTGAAATATGATTCTATTAGAAAACGATGCTTTCCCATTTAGAGCAAACAGACATGAATTATCTCATTTGGACCCTTTTCAGGACTGTGCTGTGTTATATTGTGAGGGTTTAAGAGCCTTACAGTTTCATGCTTCCGTTTCAATAGAAGCGATTGTTCCTCTGCAGTGGAAATGGAAAGGAAATCTGAAGGACAGAACTGAAATATGTTTTATTTGTGACCTCTGTGAAGTGCAGAAACTCTCCGATTTCTGCATGGTATAATAAAGTGTGCTTCATAATTTTACGTTTCATGAGTTTTGTAGGTATATAGGCAATGTCTGAAAAGTTTTGTGAAAGGGTTGTAGCATTGATGTGTATATATATTTTTTGTAGCTCATGTTGAACCTCTTCTGCAATCAAAAAATAATGTAAAAATAAGACAAAATACTGTATATGTAGTCGATGTGCAGTTCCATGTTAGGCCATTTTTTGTTCCTCTCTCTTCTCAGAGAGAGTGAATTCTTATATTAAGAACTGAATTTTAGATCTCTGGCATAACTGACTCACATACAACTGTCAGACCGAAAACCAGAGATTTACGAAACTGCAAAATGAATGATAAATCCATCAATTTTCCCTGACTTGTCATTACCCAGCGCTGAATGACATACTGGGCCTAATATTTTATTTTTGTATATCTGACAGTTGTCCATGTATGGATTTGATATTATCTGATGGTCTACGCTTTGCTTCAACTCTGCAGTAATAAATATCAAGACATATACAATGGTCAAGCTCTAATTTCTCTTGATATTTTCTGTGATTGTATTTTTTTTTTATCCTCTCTTCCGACACACGGATTTACTTTGTGCGCCTCAAATGTACTTCACATATACACACACAATTATGTTCAAAGGTGCCATTAAATTTGCTCGACCAGTCATTTGCACTTACCTGTGAGTCAGAGTAGCCCTCATGTAAAATCCTTGTCTCTACGTTCCATTTCCCGATATATCAAATGATTTACCCTCGAATGGGACAGTGTTACAGTAACGATTAACCATTAACATTATCGCTTGTAAGACTCTTGACACCCAAGGAGTTAAGTAGCTTTTTGCATGGGTGACATGTGAGTGAAACATAATAAAGGTAATTTACTGCAAGGCAAATTCCATAGCTAAAGGGTTCCCATGTTAAATAGCTCAGTGACCTTTAGCGGCTGATTACATAAAGGAGGCACAATCAGATTAGAGCAGGGAGGGAAAGGTCAAGCGCATTCGCAGTGGTGGCCATTTCGGTCTACCTGGAGAGGCATCGTCTCAAAGCGCCGTCCGAAAAAGCAGCCGTCGGCTGGGGGCGAGGAGGTAGTTAGCCTTTGTGCCCCAAGAGCCGTTTACGTAAAGGCCACCATCTGACATGCTCATGCGTCCCCTTGCTTTTATGTCCCAATGGATGGCACTGTATGTGAGAGCGTCTTCAACCTGAATGATCTGCAGAAGGACCTGTGCTTCAGGATGTTGAGTTTTGTTGTAGTGAAGTCATGTGAAAATCTGAATGTCAAGCGTCTGAATTCAGGAGAGTGATTCGGGATGTTTTTTTATTTTTTTTATTGGCCTGTCATTCGCTCTGAGCTGATGCTCTCAGCAGATACCATTGATAGCTGATATTGTTAACTTGTTCAGATACCAAATCACATTAGCACAAAAATCTATAAACTAATCGGCTCAAATACAGTTACCCTTATGCATGTAGGGACCACATACATAATTCACTCAAACATTTTAATGATTTTGTTTGAGTGGTATTGTACAAACTTAGTTTTGACTATTAGATGCAATGAAGAATGAGGTGGACTGAGCGATATTTGAGCCTGCATGGGTCTCAACACTTGCAGCACAGTGTCTCAGATCACAATCATGCACTGCCTATCATTTTCTAAAGACTTTTCTCATTTTTAGCACAATAAATTACTTCATAACCATTATATGTTCTTAGTAAATTTTTTACAAAACATTGTTTGATAGTTAGTTGAATTTATTTTCTGGCATACACAAAGAAAGAAAGAATTGTCTGTGTATGTGTGTAATATAATAATAATAATAATAATATATGTTGCATTAGCAATTTTTTTAATCATCTAAATTGAACAAGCAGCAAAATTAATTTTTGGAGTGTTGATCCTGTATGAACTCTGCCATTACTGTATTAATATTCTACTGTATATTGCCATTAGATCGTGGTTATTTCCGAAAAGCTTTAATAGTATAACTTTGTGTTTTCCCTGTTCAGATATCATCTGAAGTTACGCTTAACCTTGAAGGAGGCACTTTGTCTTATTTGATCCAGCATGCATCCAATATATAGACAGGAACAATATGTGAAATGTGTGCTTGCTTTGGAGTTCACCTTGCAAAACGAGGCCTTCCAAGGTACAAGCAACTCATTTGTATAACCACAGTGTAGGTTTCAGTCATCTAGGACCAATCCATTTGAATTTCCATAACACTTGTGTGCATACACAAGTGCATACCACTTACATGAAGTGTAAAACAAACAACAAATACCAAGAGTGTCTACGTTTCAATAGTATAATTATATCGACTACTGTACCATTCAGCTAGAGAACGGCTTTGTAACACCGAGCTCATTGTATAAAAAAAAAAGGAAAAGCAGTGTGTGTTCACAAAAAAATGGCACAGTTTCATAGAGATGATAGAGTAATATTTTGCACAGTGCAGTTACAGACCCAGTGGAGGGTCAGTGAATGGTAGAAAAATGGCAGCTTAGAAAGAGCGGCGTTATCAAGTGGCTTTTCTCCACTTGTTGACAGGAGAATGGATCTGGGTGGCCGTGTTTTTGTTATTATAATCTCTTAGCACAACCTCCATCGCACTAGTGAGTCTGGCAGGCTGGGGAGATGGCAAGTGATGAGACATTATTTGTGTGTGTGGCTGTGTGTATTTGAGCTAACTAGACTGTGTCTACAGTATGTGTGTGTGGGCAAGTGTATGTGTGCGCGGAGGGCGGGAAGGCAGTTTGTCTTAGGCGCAGATCGACGCTGGCTGGCCTGTCAGCTGGTTTTATGGCGGGCCCATTAAGGGGCTGACATGGTTAATGCTGATTGCGGCAGGCGCAGCGAGGACCTGACAGTAACGGTGTGCTGAGTGACGCAGATGATGTTAACAAGCCGGGGGAAGCGACTGGGGCCCGTGTTTACAATGTGGGGGTGCTAAAGCTGTCTATGCGATAACCACCAACCTCCTCGGCACACGCACAAACACACACACAGACACACACACATGCCGAGGCTGGCACAAACTACACCAGTGGATAATTAGGCAGCCTGGCTTCATTCCTTACCCTTCCTTACAGCGGAGAGCTGCAGTGGCCCGTCACTTACCTCTGTATCTCAGACTATTTCAAGCTTG
Source organism: Leuciscus leuciscus (assembly GCF_965113295.1). Lineage (NCBI taxonomy): Eukaryota > Metazoa > Chordata > Actinopteri > Cypriniformes > Leuciscidae > Leuciscus > Leuciscus leuciscus. The sequence continues at coordinate 30,074,421 of NC_138730.1, forward strand.
CTGTTCAACCACAGACGTTTCATCTTGACTGCTCTATCCAGTTCGTCTTTGATTCATTTGTATATAAACTGTGGCAAGATAATGCTGGCACACTCACCAAAAATGTGCTTACCGAAAAATACAGTGGCTCAACAATACGTTTTTTTTTATTTTTTTTTTACTGTTGGCCCAGTAGTTTAGATTTTTATTTGCATTCACTGGTCCCACCTCAAAAGATTGATCAATTTGAATTCTTAGCAATGTATTATATTTCCTAAAGTGTAAAAAAAAAAAAAAAGAATTCTAAACTTATGTATGTGTATATATTTATATAGATTATAGATTATGGATTTTATATATATATATATATATAAGAAACATTTTCTGTTGAGTAAACTTTATTATTATTATTATTATTATTATTTATTCTGGCCCAAACTTTTATACCGGTCCTGTTCCTATGACGTCAGTTACATTCATAAATATAAATTTAGCATGGTGATACAACGTTTGTGGGCAGAGATCATGATAATAACTTGGAGTACAATGTAAATAATATGGTATTTGAATATACAATAATTTATTTCCATCAAATGCATGAACGCACCTCCAAAGTACCCTCTATTTCATTATTGTGTTGATTCGATTGAACACGCACAGCTACTGAGGATGAAGACCCTTCTTTTGCTCATTTTTTTTTCATGTTTATATATCCCATCTTGCGCATTTGAATGTCAATTGAATTAAAGAAACATTCTGATATTAGATTTGATGCGTGCAGTCTGTATTGCCCGCAGTCGTCTTCCGCAGCTGCCAAAATGACACGATTTCTTCAATGATCTAAAGAAACATGCTCAAAAACAATTAGTGTTGAGAACTCACATTTCAAATTAAGCTGTGGGGCCATTGCATATATAAGTCCTCTTGTCAGCTCGGTGAAGTGACAGCTAATGAGCTTCATTAATATGCTAAACAGGCCTTTTTTCCCCTCATTTTGCTCATGCTCTGTCCACTGCAAAGTGACCAGCTCTGGAATATTTCTAATTGCAAGTCAATTATGTCATTGAGCCCATTTAGAACTTCATTTGTATGCAAATTCGGGGTTGTGGGGCTGAGAAGAGGGTTCAGCACTTGACAACAGTAAGTGTATAAATAGTACATGATCTCAGTTTGGGCCCACCAAAGCTGTTTTGCGCTGATGCAGACTTGGACTTGAAGCCTAGCTAAAACAAATCCAGTTTGTTTGTGATATTTCCAATCACACCTCTTGCAGATAAAAAAAAGACAAGCTGCTCGACTCATGGAATGATCATTAATTGAACTTACAAGGGAGAGTTGCACCCAGTAAATGATTTCTCAATGCATCATCTGTCTTTGATCTCTATGTAGTCAATAGGTTTAGTGGGGTGTAAAACACCCATCAATAAAGGCTGATGAAGACATACTGTAAGTAAATGATTAAGGGAAGTTGGTGCCTCCTGCAGTGACAGTTGTGGGTCCGTGGAGTTGTGTCATCTGCTGTGAACTTAATAGGCTGCTGTGATTGTGTGTGTGTGTGTGTGTGTGTGTGTGTGTGTGTGCGAGAGAGAGAGAGAGAGCAGACAGCGAGATGGCTGCCCGCTATGGAAATGACAGTGAGTGTCTCTCTCTTGCCAGAGTGCAACCTGCCTTTCTGTCAACTACTGCAGCTGTAGTAAACCTACACACGAGAACACACATAAGCTGGTAATAGGCACATCCACATTTTGTGTACACACCTGACCTGTTAGTTTTGGAGCCGGTGTTGTGCTCGTGGGTTTGGTACAGGCAGACGAAGCCATGCCTGCTGTCCGACAGGCCCCTTAACGATTATCAAGCTCCATTTTATTAGTGCAGACTAGGGCTCTGCACAAGAGGCAAGGTTGTAAATTAGCTGCCAGGCCGGCATCAATACTAGAGAAAATCCAGTGACATTGTGAAGTCTGCCACCCATCAGCAGTTAATGAATGGATGAAGTGAAGACCATTTTTAGTAAATTCATTACTGTATTGGACTTGACAGGGCAGATTAATAATTGGTTTGTCACATTTTTTTTCTCCTGAATGATTAATATGCCTATTGATTAGCGACCTGGGAGGTGTGCAGATGATATGGAGAAAAATGCACGCATAAGCATTTGGATGCAGAAATCCAATGGGTGCTGAAAGACTGACCAGGAGTCAAGAACACTGCATCCAACTTAATCAAATCCTCCTACAGATATCTGTCCACATGCCACTGCAGAAACAAGCTATTGGTCAGAGGGTTTGCTGCAGTCACAATATCAACTCTGCTTAATCAGAGTGCACAATATTATTTTTGGCCTTTTGCCACTTTTATTTATAGGGCCAGTGAGAGGACAGGAAATAATGGGCGAGAAGAGGGGGGAACAGGATCAGGAAATGTCACAAGTTAGATTTGAAACTTGTATCACCTGCATGAGTTTAAAGAGCAAGTATTTTAACCACTGGGCCATGGTTCTGACCACTTGACATTTATAAAAAAAAAAATTAAAGGTATAGTTCACTCCTAAATAAAATTCTGCCATATTTTACTCACCCTCATGTTGTTACAAAGTTGTATGACCTTCTTTCTTCTGTGGAGCACAAATAAATATATTTTGGACAGTGTTTTTTTTTTTCATACAATAAAAGCCAGTGGGGTTCAGCGTTGTTTTGTAAAGTAAACATAAATTGCTGTTTGCAAACCCATTTTCATTCTTTACTTCTTATATTTTTTCAATTAATTTAAATTCTGTGATTTCAGTTTTGTTGTCTTAAACATTAAGCAGCTATTTTTACAACACCACCTTTTTAATTTCTGCAAAATATGTTGTGATTGTCATTTTGATGCATAACTTAGCTTAGCTTTAAGCTTGTACTGTGGTATTTAGTGCTGAACATTAAAAGAGGTAGAATTAAGATGGCATTATACTGTACAGCAGTCAAAATCATTTTGAAAAAAGCCATATTGGACAGATCATGGATGAATAGACAGAGCCAGTTATTGAAACTCAGTGTTATTAGTCATGATCATACAATGAATAGTCTGACATTTATGCATTGCACAATATATTACAAGGATTTGAATCTGATAATATGTGCTCAGTTATACATTGTTGATGGATTTAAGAAAAACATGACGTGACACTATAATCCCTGATGGACGGCCCTTTAAAATCTTTTTTGTTGTTGTTGCAAGATCCTTCATCTCTTCAAATACTGGAATTCATACTGTAGATAAAAAAAACAAAACACCAAAAGAGTCACAGATTGAGTTATCATTTTACTTCTCAGATTTCCACCGGAAATAATCCATGTTCTACAAAACACGTCTAATTCGGAACACATGCTTTGTGGCTTCTCCTGCCGCATCATTGCAGCACATGATAAAGCGCTTGGCTCAATTTCACTACAGCTGAGATTAGGAAAACCATGCGCTGCTTGCGACAATGGGGCATTACCATATGAATATGACCATCGCATCTCAGTCTCTTTAGCCCATCAATCTCTGCTGGCTCTTGTAGGGGAGTCAGATAACCTCCAGGAGATCCCTCTTAACCTCAATTCTGCAGGATGGATTAAGAAATACCCGTGAGCGGAGTGTTTGAGGAGAATGCCGGTCCTGCCATTATTCTTCCCTGAAACGAGTTATAATACAATTAATCTTGTCCAGGAGGAAAAATATGGCACCTAAGTGAATTTTACATGAAGACCCTCCCACTGCTTATCGCCGGGGCCCCTTTCCTGGACGTGGAGTAATTGTGTTCTGACAGAGACAATGACTGTAGGTGAACTTCAGTAGAGAGTGGAGACAGCTTTCAGAAGACTTGTCACATGCACACAGAGACACAGGGTTTGCTTGCTTATATATATATATATATATATATACATATACATATACATATACATAATGTATATGTATGTATGTATATGTATGTGTGTTTATGAAAGAAGTCCCATATACTCACCAAGGCTGCATTTATTTGATGAAGTAAAAACCCTTAAAATAACTTCTTCTTTTTTTTATAATTTGTTTTCTAATTTAATTTATATTAAAATATAGTTTATTTCTGTGATGACAAATCAGAATTTTCTGCAGTCTTCTGTGTTTTATGACACTTCAGAAATAATTCTAATATGCTGATTTGGTGCTCAAGAAGCATTTCTTATAATTATCAATGTTGAAAATGATCAATGTCCAGAAAACAGTGAATGATAGTTGTTTTAATTATTGTTAGTTTATACACATTTAGACCCCGATTAATACTACACATTGCATAGATGTTATTATTTCATATGGAAATATGATATTCAACTAAAACATTCAGTTGACGGTATTTTTGCTGTATTTTATACAGCAAAAAAAAAAAAAGTCTGTTCTCTCAACTATGCTGAAGAATCAAGTTTCTGTATTGTTTGTCAGCCAGTGAAGAACAGAACGCAGTTCACACCGAACATCCGCTGTATATATTTCTTAGCAAAACGGAAGTGGGCTTGAGTCACTTCCTGCTGTCCAGGTGCAGAACGCACAGCTGTGTAAGCATCTCTTGCTGCTCGTGTGAATATTAAAGCACTATCACATGTCATAAAGTCCACCGCCTCATACACAAAAAACCATGAGAATAATCCTGCTATCACAACAAGCTCGTTCTCCCCTGAAAATGTCTGGAAATGTGCTGGGAGTGTCGTAATTAACTTTCTCACTGGGAATATGCATATAACGCTGCATGTTAGCCTATTTATAAACAATATACTGTGCTTATGCAAATTGTGCTTATATTTGAAAGGTAATCATATCGTATGCATTTTTATTGATTGATAGTTTTTGCTTCATTTAATTTTTGTACGTTTGCTTTGTTGGCTATTCTCATAATACTGGAATTTAGTGTCCCATGACGTCCTGGTAAAAGGATAAAAAGCAGATTTTTACAGAGCCAGCTAGCATGATTTATTTAAATAAGTCTATTTAATATACTTATATCTTACACACGCTCGACATTCGTAATGGAGGTGTATTGGACAGTATGTGGATAACGGAAAGACATAAACCATGGTCTGATCCATGGGTCCGGCCGTTGGTGTGAGGAGAGAGGGGGGAGAGAACACAGGTGAAATTGATTCTTGGTGTCTATATTTCATGTTGAAAATTGGCTCGTACATCCAGTGGTTTGATCTATGGGGGCCGTCGTCCTAAGAAAAAACCTTAGTAAATGTGTAATTTCTCCCTTGATGGAACACGGACGAAAGGCGATCCTTCTTATTCCTCTGCCTCTTTCTCTCTCTCTTTCTCACTCCCCTGTTCTTTTCCCTGTTCTGTTCCTGCAGGATTACGGCCCCCTCCCCTCTCTTTCTCTCGTCCTCTCTTTTCATGCTCCTTGATGTCTCCATTTCATTATGGCCCCTCCATTTATCAACTCTTTTCGGGTGAGGAGTGACTATGCGCCTGTTTTTTTTCCCCCAGTGTGATTGTATATGTGTATCTATTCCGTGGTAGTGGGGTTCATATCTGCGTGGATGACATTGGAGGGTCTCTGCTGACGGAACTGTGTAATATTCTCTGCAGGTGTCTTGTTTGTTTGGCACCAGAGAAGTGGCCCCGGGCAGATGGGCAGCCCTACGTATGCGCTGATAGATGTGAATAAAGATAGAGTGGTATAGGTATACATAGAAAAGAGAGGCGAAATAAATGGAGCAGACAGGGGAGCAATGCACAGCCGCTGATGTGTAAATGATAAAGAGCCCCTCGGCATCTATCCGAGGCTTGGATGCTACAAAAGAAAGGGATTGAAAGAGAGGAGGAGGAATGGGTCAGTGCATTACAATCAAGGAATGCTAATAATAATAATAATAATGTGAAATTAGTTCTCTCTATCAGTGGCTGAGCGGGCAGGCCTTTTAATCATGGCGTAAAAGGTGCGAATGCGCTTTATCATCATTGAACTGTGTCCGGGGCTAATTGTGGCCATATTTCACTGTCCGGGAGCCCGGGGTGGCCAACGATCTGGCCTGCTGGAGCTGCGCTGTGATTGAACGCAGATAAAGTCCCAGTCAGAGGAGGGCTCAGCTGCGAGCCGGCCCGGGAGACAGACACTAAGTAAAACAGAGAGCTCTCTCATCCTCGACCCACCCACCAGCCCCCCGTGCTTCCATCTCTCTCATCTTTCTCCCCTTGGGCCGTGCTGAAGAACAGGGGGTAGCTCCTGTAGATCGGGGTCCTCAGTTAGGTGAGCTCAGGGAGGTGTAACGTGGTGCCACGTCCTGAGAGTCTGATTCTCAGTTATCATTTGCCAGAGGAAGTGTTAGCAGACAGATGCTTGCTGTCTTATAATCATGACTCCGTGATTTATGATCAGCACTGACATAGTGTTTCAACACTTACTGATAAAAGAATAGTCGAAAGATGTCCTCTATAATGAACCTCTTTCTTTAGAGGTAAGTTTGTCTATCAGACATGATTCATGAACAAGGAAAAAAATTGCACCAAAGATGTTGGGTTTTTACAATGTTTTATATATATAATATATATATATATATATATATATATATATATATATATATAATAAACTTTATGACGTATATATATATATTATATGTGTGAATAATTTTATGTAATGTAATATTCATTTTACTGATTATTTTATTTAATGTGTTGGCTCCGTTTTGACTAGCGATTCAACTTTCCTTCTTGTTTTTTTCCCTCCGCCACACTTCCATCATTTATTCCCACTTACCTTTTTTTATAATCAGTTTCTTCTCTTTCTCAGTCACCTTGCTGAGGGATGTAGGTCACCTACAGGGAACAAACTTTTAATTAAAGTTAAAGCTTCACCGGCAGAGCAGACTGAGACCTGGGGATGGGGATCGGGGGGTGGGGTTTGCAGGTCCTCTCCCCACACTTCCCAATCCCGGCTTTATGATCATACACGTAAGAAGGCTGGCTTACGAATTCTACCTAATAGACCAAATTTCTTTAATAACAAAAAATGGTCTGACGGCTAAAGTGAAAGTGCCCTTTTCACCTGCAGCGCACAAACCTTTATTCTGTTTTATCTGTTAAAGAGTGACAGTATTAATATTATTATAATACATTTGTATTTGTACAATTGTATTACATTTGTTCTTAGAAATGCAGTCAATTCAGAATATTGAGAATATCAGAATCCAGATCTACCTTTAAATTTCTAATTCATAGTTAGGTTATGCTGTTAACATTAATATTTACATCAGAACACAAAGTAAAAAAAATAAAAAAAATAATTCAAATATTAAATTATTGCTATTACAGTGGGTGATGATGTATTTTCAAGATCAAGATATCAGTGCAGAGAGCAGACTGCATGTTCTTGTTACCATGTGTATGTGTCCCCAAATGTATCCCCACATTTGTGTTGATTTTTTTTTACTGCAGAGGCGTCCCTGAGGTGGATCTGGTTACGCACACAAACTCCAGCAGAGGCACCTGATATGGGGAACATGCAGTAAACATTGCATCCCAAAGTAAAACGCATAATCCAAAGAGCCCCCTAACACAATTAGGAGTGAGGCCGTCATAGGTGCCGAGCACCAACAAAACGCTCTGAGTGGCAGCGTAAAGTGCCGCAGCTATTTAGAGGGGGGAAAACAGTTTGGAGAGGGGCATCCATCCTTCAAAGGAGTCCAATCTCATTTGGGTGATGGGCGCGTCACTCGAGCAGGAATGGAAGTGCAAATTCTGGCTATAATAGAAGATTGAATCAGAGGCAAATATACAAAAGGGGGGAAATTTTCAAGATTAAAATGGGACAGTTCTAAAATTGTACACCACTCGTCAAATGATAATGCACTTACATTGTAAATAACTGTTTTTGTTTTTCGTGTTTACCTTGTTTTCCAGTTGAATGCAAGTGCACAACCCTCTAATTTTTTTCATAAAATCCTATTATTTCAATGTTTTGTAAATCTAATTAAGGACTGGATGGTGAAGTGTCTAATTTCGCTACTGCCTGGTCAAAATGTAATTGCGAAAATAATGATTTTTTTTTTTTAGGTTTCCCTGAACTGTCATTGGTCAGACAAACAGATAGTCCTGCCCCCCACTAGCCGTTGTTGCTATGTCAGGCTGGTTGGGACGCTCAGACAAACTGTTGTATTTAATTATTTTAGAAATCAGCTTATGATTAGTTTACTTCCAGAATAAGTGAAAATGTTACACATTTCCCCTTAATTAAATGTACAAATTAAATTTTGTTTTTGTTTTTGTATGTATTCCAACAAAAAACTATTATTTTACTGCACCATTCTTCCCTTGTAAGTTTGGTAAATGAATAGTAAAATTGCATATATAGCCTAGATCAGGAAAAAAATACAGTAGATGGCAAGAAGAAAAGAAACACTAGAACGATAAGCTGGAGAAAGCGCCTCTCTCTGGCTCTGGATGCTTTCTATATGGAGATAAATGATGGCACTCTATGTGAAGCATCAACTACCCTATTAACCACGCTCCATAAATGTGACTCATCAACGGGAGCTGTCATAACTCACTTTACAACATTGATTTTAATCATGTGAAATGTAAACATACATATTATCAATATCAATGCAGAAATAACGCTGTAATATGCAATTACAGGCTGGCATTGATTTTTTATTTTTTTTTAATCCAGCATAATCATACCCAATTGATTTAATAAGGCCGTTATGGGCCAGGCTCAAAGAATATTAGAAACACAATTTTCATAAATTTAATGTGGAAGGAGACAAAATCTGAACAAAGAGGTTCAGGCCTGGCACGAATTAACATAAGCGCTGTTTGCACCTACGGCTCACAAATGTGGCATAAGTGTATGTACATTTTTGAATATGCCCACTATCAGGTTTATTTGAGACTTTTACATTGTTACAAAAAATTTTAACAATAGTTTACATTTCTTAAAAAAAAATAGCTTAAAATCCTGAAAAAAAATTAGGCCTATGTCGGTTTTCACAATAATTTTGAGCAGTGCAACTGTTTTCAACATTAATAATTATTGAGCATCAAATCAGCATATTAGAGTGATTTCTGAAGGATCATGTGACTCTGAAGACTGGAGTAATGGCTGCTGATAATTCTGCTTTGAAGAAATCATGAAGAAATTATGTTTCAAAATATATTAAAATAGTAAAAAGTTATTTGAAGTTGTATAATATTTCACAATAATACAGTTTTTGCTGTATTTTTAAACAAATAATTGAAGCCTTGGTGAGCATAACAGACTTCTTTCAAAAACATTAAAATATCTTACAGTCCCCAAACATTTGAAGGGTAGTGTACATTTGTTCTGTTCTGAGCTTTGAAGAGAAAGAGAGAAAGAGAGATAAAAAGTAAGAGAAGATGGAGAGGTGGAAATAAAACACTGTACAATTTATTGTACGTAACTACTCATAAGATCATCTAAAAAATGAGGTCATGATGACTTCATGATGAATGATAAACTTAACTGTGGAGCTTCCAATTTATCCAGCCTCTTTATTCACTCTGCATTTAGATGAAATATCACAGTGACTTTGCAGTGGCGGCAGTGTGTGTGTGTGTGTGTGTGTGTGTGTGTGTGTATGTGTCTGCCTATATGCTCTATATGTTAGTCTTTAAAGTGTCAGCACATTTCTGCTTCAAAATCATCATCACTAGTTTGAGTGCCAACAACATGACTAATTTTCCCCCTCACTTAAACCCTGTTTCCGACCTTCTCCTTTCTTGTGCCACGGAAGCCATCTCTCCTCACACTTCCCCTCGTCATGCCGACAGCAGATTGATTTTCCCCACTCCTCAGCTGTGTTATCAGATTGTGTCGGACACGCGCCTGTGCCACGCTCCCATTCAGAGCCGCTCTAATGAGGACAAACTACCCCCTGAGCCACCATGGATCCTCACTGCATGAAACAAAATGGCTGCATTGAAATGAGAGGACAGAGAGGTCAGCTCACCGTGTCCATTCTCATATTACTGCGATCTCTCTAAATGACTTTTTTGCTATTGTAATTGTATGTTGTGGCCCACCGGCACATAAAAGTCACTGTGTGTCCATCTCTCATACTATCGGGGCTCTAATGTAATCACTTTAATAGCCCAGCCCTGATGGGAAAGAGCCCCATGTATAACATTATAGAAATATTTATTTGCCAGCCGAAATAACTGGATGCTAACTTGATTAAGATATGCAGTTATTCATTTGTAGGAGAAAGCTTTATGTCTGCATTAGCTGGGCTGGGATTGGCGCTGAGTTTTGCCTTGATTCACAGTCTGTACTGTCTCCCGCAACACCAGGGGTCTCTATGAGAAAACTTAAATTCTTCTTTATGCAGGTTCAAATGGGTAAGATGAACCAATAGCTGCATTAATCTTGTTTTGCCATTGTATTTGTGTAAGATATAGCTACACAAAGTCTTTCACAGAAAGGAAAAGTGTGAATGTTCTTCGGGCAAATTCTATCAACCCCTGGGTGATAAATTAAGATTGCTATTTAGTGTTTATTTGTAAATGGTAACATAGTTTTTGTATTTGCATGTTGTGGATGCCACATAGACAATGCTAATTGTACTTTAGTGCAAATAGTGCTTTTTGGTTGTGTAAATAGTAATATTCTGCTATTTGGATTATCATCCAAAGTTTTAATTGAATAATAAATTAGATAACAAGGGCCTAAAACTAACTTTTTGCCACACCTACCAATGGCCGGTTACTTTACCGCCCATAAATATTTTTTTATCAGCCTTGAAACTGTTTTTGCAAAAACAGGCAGTTAAAAACTACTAGGAGCACAACTAGAACTACTAGCCTAACTAATATAAATTTGAAACATTATTAAAGACCGGTAAACAGTCAGTAAAAACATAAGAACAAATAATCAAATTACAAACAATAGCACAAATAGAATCGTTCATTGAACGATGGAGTTTAACAAGATGCTTGTTGTCAGAATATGCAAAATGGAAATACTCGCATGTAACATATACACATAAGGATATAACCATAAAAATTAAGTTATGCGCAGAGAAAAACACGTGTCAGAGGCATTAAACGTCACGCACATCTGTCAAAACACAAGATTGAGGACAAGACCCGGTAAACGCTTATGCTTTTGTTTAAAGCGCTTATAAATACATTCTTATGTTTCAGACAACTTGGATCATGTACCTTTCCCGCAGCAGCTCACTTTGTCCTCTGCTATTTTTCATATGCGTTTTGTTCCTAGAAATGGGTTATTCAGTATTCACTACTGTAAAGCAACTGGTTTCAGAGCAGAGCGCACAGACATGACTGATCATCAAATTTGTTGTCGATTATTTTCATTATCGATAATAATCGATTTTATCGATTAGTTGTTGCAGCTCTATAGGATACTGTCACTTTAAGACCTAATTCATGGATCAAATAAACTGGTACTGTACATGCATTTTCTTTTTTCAACTGTTTACGTTCACTTAAGACATAACGGACTATGTTTACTAGGATACCTGTTAAGACTGGAATGTTTTTTTGTTTTGTTTTTTTTTAAACATAATTTAGTGTGAATTTGTCTGTTCAAGCACAAGAAGACGTGAAAGACAGACCAATTTAGTATTCATGTGCTGTCTGAGATGCAGCTTTCTGGGTGTGCGCTTCGGATCCCACACAGTGTGCAAGTAATACATTTAGTTCCCTTTAATGTCATCTTGCGCTTGAATATTTAAATTGGCAAGGCTTAGCCTAAACTTTCGTGATTATGCAGCACTGGCCCTTTGACTGGTCAGATCGTCGATCACAACATTTCATTGTTATAATTCATAGAAGTGTTATTGGCCAACTGGTGACTGAAACTCTTTCTTATACTCGCCAACGCCGATTTTTACTCCCATTTGGGGCTTGGTGAGTGTTAATTTTAGGTCCTGTAGATATCCAAACTACACCTTAGACAAGCATTTATAAATGTGTGGGCCGCAGACCCCTGATGGGGTGTGTAAAAATTACTCGGGGCCACATAATACCTAAAGAATATGTGGTATTACTTTTAAAGACATTGAAATTTTGTCATGATGAATAAAAAAAAAAAGGTAATTCTGACTTGAATTATTTGTACCTTTTTTTATCTGTCTTAATTTTTGCAACTTCATATCTCGCAATTTGCAAAGTGACTTTGTATCACAATTGCAACTTTAATTGTGAATTTATTTATTGCAATTGCAAATGTATATCTTTTTTCAATGTGTTTTTGTTGTTGTCTCGCAATGTGACTTTGTAAATCACAATTGCAATTATTATTTTCAAAATAATATCCTAATCATAAAAATGGTTGTCATGTACATTTTCTAGTAGTATGCACTATGCAGGATTCTGTGTTAATGTTATCCTTCACGACATAATGCCTTATGGAAGAACTTATTATGTAGTCATGCTGCTTGTACAATAGATGTATAACTCAAACATTGTACAGTTATCTCTATAAGCTTATGACAATATACGTTTGATGTGGAATGCAGCTACAAGCTCTTATCATTTCAAATGCTGCAATTTGTAATGTCTATATTACTGATTGAATGGTTGGAAATGTAACTCATAAACAAGTGCACGCTCGTGGGCTCATACCCTTCCCTGGGTATGAAAATGATATACTTGAATTTTGCATATTTTGTGGAAACCTTATAAATATAAATTGTTAAATGCAGTGTTATTAGTTGAGTTACAATTGAGAATACAAACGTGAAATCCATGAGTACTGAGAGTATTGAACATAGGGGTAGGCGCACATAAGCTTCCTTGCTTCAGCCTACTCCTTTTGAGCTTCCATTACTGTGTAAGCTTATGACTTCTGTAACAAACATGATTGTGAACAGCTCAAATAAACAAATAAATAAAGGTGGCCGATAAGCTTTTTTCATGGTAACAATTATGCTTATTATGTTAAATACATTTTTTGTTGTATGTTTCTGAACATTCTTAACATAATTTAAAATGACCTTTTCCACTGGCTCAGTATTTGAATGTTGATCAGCATTTTTGGGGCCGATCACCGATTACCGATCACCAAAATCATGATCTGCCGATTGCCGATCACTGCCGATCACAGAATGGAAATATGCTAGAGTCAAGAAAATCTTGAAGAACCACCAATATTTATTTAATTGTAGTTAGAAAACAAGATAACATACTGTAGGCCACCTTTTCCAAATAAGGCACAGTATAATTTTTCAAAACAAAGAGGGGTCAGGCAGACTACAATTGATGTAGTTGAGGAACAAACTACATCATTTCCATTAAAATAAAATAATGACAATGACATTTGAGGTTATTAAAACAGTAAGTCCCGCCCCTCGACTGCCAAAAATAAAAGTGTTCGAGCGAGCAAAATCAGCAGGCGAGAGGAGATCAAGCGCGAGAGTGTGGGGAATGATCATGCGCGCGCGCGAGGGCAGAGATGTCATGCGCCCCGCGCAGGGTTTGAATGAGCTCGCGAGTTCCCGTTTCCTCGCGCGTAGATCTGTTATCCTCTCGTGAATGTCATTTACCGCGCGCGCCACCATCAGTTGTGCGCTCGTTTATAATTGCCATTGAATTGCCGTCATAGGAGAACTCATTTTGCCACTGTTAAGCAAGCTCTGCTCTGCTGTTGTGTTGCCGCGCATGCGGAAAAGTTGCGCGAGTTATTTACGTCACGTGATCGGCTTTTTTGATCGGCGCTTTTGGGGGTTGCCGATCAAGCAATTTTTTGCCAATATCGGCCGATCATGATCGGCGGCCGATCAATCGGAGCATCACTAGTTGAGGCACATTAAAGTTCAGTGTTAACAAGTAGATTGTGTTCATTCTTTTCACGTTATTTGTACTCAAGTTACGTAGTGTTCATTAATTTGCCTTTATCAACTTAGTGTTAAACGGAGCTGATTACAGAGGTCTGCCAATTTAAACCCCAATCTTTTCGATCGGTTGTGGATTTAGATGAAAATGTGTGGCTACTTCTCTATTCTGTTCTATTCTATTCTATTCTATTCTATTCTATTCTATTCTATTCTATTCTATTCTATTCTATTCTATTCAAGACCAACCATTACTGCTGCCATTATCTGAGCTTGTATGCACCAATTGAGTATACATCTTAACGTATCACTTTTTTAATTATTAAATGCATTTCATTAGTTCATTTAGTTGAGTAAGCATAGGACTCTTGGATGATTTAAAAAGGTCTTCTTTCTCTTTCCAGCTTTTTTTCTCTCTCTCTCTCCAGCTGTTGACCTGTCAGAAATCATAGAGCCATCAGAGGTGCTGGTCGCTGGAAATGTGTTCATTTGCGGCGCGATGGTGCGGCACCTGAGCTCTGCTGGAGGTTAGGACGAGAGGATGAAGGGAGGGAGAGAGGGAGGGAGAGACGGATAGCCAGTCATCCCTGGACCAGCAGGTCCATATTTAAACTGTCCCTGTGTTTTATAGCTGGTGATGTGAACCAGTGGCTTGGTGTTTAGGGACCATACATCAGTGTTAAAATGGCAGATTACTGTTAATGAATGATATTTGTGTTCAGCGGGTATGTCAGAAAGGCGGAGTGACCAGGAAAACAATCCTCCCTTTCCTTTGCATCTCTCTCTGCACTCTGATGCCCCCCCCCCCCACACGTTAGGGATTAGAACAAATTAGGAAATTTAGTGGCATTATATTGTTCTGAGGGAGAAGTATGCTGATGCTGCTTGTAGCTGCATGATTTAAACACTAATTTTGTATTTATTTACATTTGAACATTAGTAAAAACACAAGTTTTTTTCTATTTCTTCCAGTGATGAGTGGAAAATTTCAGTTCCCAAATTCAGTTTGGCTAATTTAACAGGAAGATTGTTTTCCTGTGTGACCAGTCTGGCCAGTAGTTTAGCTTTTGTTTATGTATTTGTACTGTTATTTTGATAGAAATAATATTGTTGGCCTATATAATAATATATACTTGTATAATATATTTTATTATAATATAAATTATATATACTTTGTTTAATATAAATAATATATTCATTTTATTATGCATTTTATTTTTAATGTTAATCTTTTCAACAATTTATTTAATAATTTACAGCCAAACTCAGCAAAAAAAAAAAAAAAAAAAAAAAAATTCAGAATACTGAATTAAAGATAATTTTGTAAAATCCAAATAAGCTTTGCAGATATTTATTGGAAAGGCTTTAAAAAATATTTTTCATGCTTGTTCAGTGAACCATAATAAATTATTATGCATGCACCTGTGGAGCAGTTCTTAAGATACTAACAGTTTACAGGCAGTAGACAATTAAAGTCACAGTTACAATAATGCAAGACACTAAAGAGACCTTTCAACTGACTCTGAAAAACACCAGGAGAAAGATGTCCTGAGTCCCTGATCTCCTGCATGAACATGCCATAGTCCTGCTGCAGGGAGGCATGAGGACTGCAGATGTGAACAGAGCAATAAACTGCAATGTCTGTAATGTAAGACACCAGTGCTACAGTGAGACAGGAAGGACAACTGATCGTCCTTGCTGTGCCAAACCACGTGTAACCATGTGTCCCTCCATACGTGCTTGAGAACTTGCAAGTGCCTTGGTGGAAGAGTGTGGTAACAACATCTCACATCAAGAACTGGTAAATCTGGCTCAGTCCATGAGGATGAGATGCGCTGTAGTAGCCTACTTAAAGCACCTGCTGGACACCAGATACTGACTGCTACTTTTGATATTGAACCCCCCTTTGTTCATGGACAAATTTTTCAATTTCTCTTTATCAAATGTCTGTGAAATTTGTTTAGTTTATGTGTCAGTTGGTGAATCTTTGTATGTTTATACAAATATTTACACATTAATAAATTTGCTGGAATTAAAAGCAGTTGAAAGTGAGAGAACGTTTCTTTTTTCTTTCTTTTTTTGCTGAGTTATAATGTTATAATGAAACACATTTTGGCGTTTTAGCATACAACGGAAAAAAAGACTGTTTTGTAATTTAACACATTCTTACTGATGCTTTTAAAACGATAACAAATAATTTTAGCTATTTTGACATAAACCACATCCTGCAATAACATTATCAATGACAAATGAGCAGAATTTTCTACAAAAATATAGAATACAATCACATAAACCGTGTTTCAGTTTGTAAGGTATAAAATAATTAAGATCAACGAATGTTAAATTTTCTGTGGCAATCCAGCCCTGTCCCGAAACTCATTGGACCCTGGTCAGCGGGTCATCTGTATGGTAAAATGGAGTTGACCTTATCATTCCCACAGTTTAACACTAAGTTGATTACATACAGTGGGCAAAATGGTTTTAATGGCCTTGTGTTAGCATTGAAGATGCTTTTTGATGCATTGGTTAAGTTAACCACCAGCAGGTGTCACTCATCCATAACTAAATGTGCCAAGCAATCAAGCAGCTCAGCAAACATGGGCCAATGATTTCTGTCAAAAACTGAGAAATTGTTGTGAGGGAGGATCGTGGACTAAAGGAATGGGATATGAATTAACTCCATTAAATGCTGGACCATAAAATGCTAAATATTATTGCTGATCTTCACTGTTGCATCAACTTAGCGTTGATTGAACCCGTTGTTGTGCATCCATTGCCTCTGGCCGAGTTCCATAATTTGTTGTTTTGAATCAAGATGACTTGATAAGTGTGATTTGCACCATTTTGAATCACAATAATGTTCTGCCCCAGCCGTTCTCATTATCTATTTTCACTGAGGGGAAATGTTGTGACTTAACTATGAAGTACTTTCCCATGAGGGCATTTTTTAATGAGACGGAGGGGAGATCGAAACAGCCTCCTCACTCACAAACATCCTCCTGCTTCGCGGTCAGAGAGTCAGACAATACAAGCACTGACGCAGAGATATGAAGGCCCATCCCCACCTGCTGCCCTTCCCTGCGTGTTGGAGGCTGTTATTGTAGGCATGATTCCACATGGCCCAAACTGTGGGTGGGCCATGAAGCAGGACACACCGGGCCAGCAGGAAGAGGAAGCCATTACCTAGGCTAATGCTGAGTCACCTCGCTGCACTTTCACCCTCTGACACTGGTCTGACAATCGACTGGATTAAAAATTAAAAATTAAAAATCCTCCCCTTGTTTTCACCTCCCTGCCAATGAGATCACTCGCCCCAGGTTGGCAATGTTACCTCACAGTTAAAGCTTTGCTCTTGTCAAAGTCCTGGTCAAAAGTGTGAGAGTAAACTTGAACGATAGATTTTAATGCACTGAAATGTAAGTGCTTGCAAGGCAGCAAAAGAATAGGCCTAATTAATATTCTAAGTTCTAGGTTTTGGTTCTTTGTAAATTATTTGGTTTTTGTTGTCATAATGCAGCACGTGTCTCATCTACACACTAGAATGAACAGTATAAGACACTGTGTCTGTACAGTATATATACTGTATATACTCACTATATACACACATTAATTGTAATTGCATGGAAAAGAACAACTTCAACAATTCTTCAAAATCTTGAAATGATATGAGTTTGAAATAACATGAGTATGATTTAAATAAATATAAATTTGTGGGTAAACTAGATATTTAAATGTATGCAAAGACAGGCCCAATCATAATCCATTATGTTAATTTCACAGTGATGTCCTCATAATTTGTATGCTGAACAGAGATTCAGTGGCAGTAAATAGGAACATTTCAAACTTTATTTTTAAATTTCTTAAAGTAGATTGTAAAAGTTTACAAAACACATTTGAATTAGTACAGAATAAACCATTACTAGACTATTTAAGAAATATCAACACAGAGCTGTCTTGCAAGCGCTGTCTATCTGCTTCAGCCTATTACAGTGTTAGAGATGTGATCATTCTATTGGCATCTGACCTTTGTGACCTGACAGGTCAGCCCGTTTGCCTGGTTGACTGGTTGTTTGTGCTGCCAGCATGTGGGCGGTGCTGCTGTCTGTTGGTGTGTTGGCCATGAGACCCGGATGCATCTGCCTGATGAGCTTCTGATTGGGGGATCCATGGCTCCAAACACCAACAGATACAAACCTACAGCACCTGCTTCCTCTGGAACATGCTTGTTTGTGTTTCTGACTTCCTGCTGTCTCGTGCCGACCACGTCCAGCTTAGCAGTGCCCTCTCCTCTCCTCTCCTCTCCTCTCCTCTCCTCTCCTCTCCTCTCCTCTCCTCTCCTCTCCTCTCCTCTCCTCTCCTCTCCTCTCCTCTCCTCTCCTCTCCTCTCCTCTCCTCTCCTCTCCTCTCCTCTCCTCTCCTCTCCTCTCCTCTCCTCTCCTCTCCTCTCCTCTCCTCTCCTCTCCTCTCCTCTCCTCCCATTGATCCGATAAGCTTGGTCGTTTTAATTGAAAGTCAGAGGAGGGCACTCTTGTGGTTTCATTATTAATTTAAACACTCAGGGTAACTTAAAGTGCAATTTTCACCCACATGTGAAACAAAAAAATCAATGGAAACAACAGCAGTAAGCATCAAGGTTAATTACAGATGCTGGAGACACAAGTGTGCAGAATGTTCTCTCACTGTTTCTTTGCTGTCTCACTTAAAGTGTTTCAACACCGTTTCTCTAACAACAGGCCGAGGGTAAACAGTCTTGAATCGGGAATGCTAAAAATTACGCTTGATTGTTATCTGGTTTGACTTTGGACTGCTCCTCTCTCCACATTTGTAGGGATTACATGGAAGACATATATTCCTCTGTAATGAAATCTGTCTGCTGAGGAGAAATGACAAACATGCCCTCTCAACTAAACATAGACGAGATTGTTTAGGAGGACTGGATCTTAAAGGCACAATATGTACAAAAACCACTAGAACAATGTTATATATTTTGGCTACGTTCACACTGCAGGCTGAAACGACCCAATTCCGATTTTTTTGCCCCTATGCGACCTGTATCTGATCTTTTCATGACAGTCTGAACGACACAGATCCGATCTTTTCAAATGCGACCCAGGCCACTTGGGTATGTGGTCCCAAATCCGATACATATCCGATCTTTTCAAATGCGACTTCAGTCTGAACGGCCAGGTCGCATTTATCCGACCCGCACCGTCATTGATACGCGAAAAACGTCATAATTCTGCGTTGAAGTAGTCGTCGGTTTGAAAACGGACTGCATATTCGTCGAGCTGAGGTAAATCTGCCGAACGGGTCGACCTCGACGAGCCCGTTAATTAAAAAAAAAAAATAAAAGCCCACGGCCATTATATATACGTTATGTTAACTTATTTGTGCTGAATCTGATATTAGATAAGTCAGCGGCTGCTGTCTGGCTCTTGTGTAACGGTCGCTGCGCGCGCTCGTGTGTGTGTGTGTGTGTGTGTGTGTGAGAGAGAATCACAGTTAAAGTTTAGCTACTTCCGCAAACAACAAGTGACGTCGTTGACCGTTGAGTACTCTTCTGCGCATGCGGGTCACTTCTGGGTCATTTCACGTTCACACAGGAGATCACAAAAGGTCGCATTTAATTGGAAATGTGAACGGCCTTGCAAAAAAATCAAATTTTTTCAAAAAATCGGAATTGAGCATTAAGCCCTGCAGTGTGAACGTAGCCTTTGTTGACCTGTGTACTTGCATTGTGACATGGTTTGTGTCATTGCGTCACCTGTCAATGGAGTCATATAAAAATGCGAAATATAAATGCGGTAGTAGTAGTTGTAGCGTCAAAGCTGACGATCTCTGGTAGCGTCTAGCAAGCCACAGTTGTTTGTTTTTCCATGATGGACCACAATTATTTATTATTGTTTGCTGTGGATTCTGTCGCCAAAGATAACCCCATAAAGCAAAAACGGCTGTGGAGGTGAACACGACAACTCCCATGATTCCACGCTTCCGTCACTGCGTCATCAAGCTATGTCTTTATTATTGTTTTGAATAAGCGACCTCTAGTGGTGAAACTTACATACTGTGCTTTTAATGAAACTTAAAAAAAAAAAAAAGTTTAGAAATATCTGAAACAATCAGATTGTATTGTATTACACAACATATTGTAGGTAAGAAACAATATATTTTTAAAAAATATCTTAATATTTGTACCCTACATTTATATTGTAAATCATTTACGATTGAAATGTTTAAATCTTATTTCTCAAACCATGTCAATTAGATAGATTTCACAATAACTTCTAACAGAGCATTTTATGTTTAACAGTTACAGTAATATTTGCAATAATTTTTTGTTTTGTCATATTTACGGCATGGACTCTAAATATTTAGGGCACATTTTCAGTTAATTTACATATCTTAAAAAGCTATAGCCCTGCACATATTTCTGTAGCAAGTATCATGATTTCCTCATCACGAACTGAACGGAAGGCAGACAGGATGTCAACAGCATGATCTGCTGAAACACACTAATCAACTCAGATGTACAAGCGTGCAAACATGCACACACTCACAAGTGCAGAAAAGAAAGTATAATTAAAAACAAATAAGATCAATGATAATGTACTGATTATAAATATTGTCCCTTATTTCCAATACGATTTGCAAAACTATGCAAATGAATACAAATATAAGTGTTTGCTTTTTCATTTATTGGAAAATTTTAAAATATATTTATATTCCATGTCTTATTACAATTATGTCTAGAAATGTTTTGCATTAATTAAGTGTTGTCATTGCATTTCTTTTAGTTTTCTGCACTTTTCTTCTATACAGCATGTGCTTCCTTCCATAATGTGTTTTACCAGTAGCGATTGCATGAAATAATGTGTACAAACTAATACACGACTACAGTATATCATATCCATTTTGCAGTTTACGTTTTGTCCACTCCTTAAGAGAAGAGAGGTAGTGTGTTTACATAAACTCTGGTGGACCACTCTGATTGTAATTACTGCAACATTTCCACCGAGCTATACCCACACTCTCAACCAATTAACGGGCTCTACACCATAATAGAATTATGGAAATGGAAGACACTTATTCAAACAGGTTCTGCATTACCATATTTTGAAATATTTTACTTAATTATGATGACCAGCGACTTGGCGAAACAACAGAGGGGCCAAAAATAAAATGAAAAAAAGAGGCACGACTTTTAAAGCAGCCTCATAAAGTTGTTATTAAGAGGCCTGAGATGTCCCTAATGATGTGTTTGGAAATTAGGGCGATCAAACATTTAATGCAAAGTCCTGCTGTAGGCAAAAGGCCCCTAAATGAGTCAATTAGACAGCCATTATTCTCACTGCCAGGCCACAAGTGGAAGCTGATATGCATAAAGTGTTTATCAAGACGGACGTCCACTTAAAAGGATCCCTTTAAAATACAAAGACCGTTAACTGCAAGTAGTGTAGCTACTGCGTTTACAATTTTTTTTGTGTGATTTTGGTGGGGGTAGGGGATTCGCTAGTGGTCTTCAATCAAGAAGTAATTCAGTATTATCTGCATAATGGTGTATCATAAATTAGAATAACCCGATTAACATGCAAAACTCTCAAATTTGCCTAAAATAATGCACACGCATATATTAAGACCTCGCTGCAAATTAGAAGAATTACACTGGTGGAGGATGGAGGAGGTGGTTTTCCAAAATTGCAACAATGACTTTCGTTTAGCTGTCCGTATGTGTTCTCATCAGTAGGAATTAACGGTGGAGTTTACTACACAGCGTTGCCTACAGAGAAGCGGCCTCAGAGCGAGCCTTAATTGAGCCTGTAAAATTTAGGCGACTGTAGCAACAGCGAGACAGCGAAGCTCAGACTGTGGATGAAGTTATCGCTCCATGCTAAATTTGCATTAATTAACATGCCGCCCTGCCACGTCTTCATTTCTCCTGCCTGTCCGCTCACTGGCGGAGCACCTTTTCACCCGTCCACATTTGTGTGTGCGCGCCAGGGGAAGATACTGGAAGATGGAGACGGGAGGGTTTTTACATGTCTGCCATTTGCAAATGGTTATTAATTGCATGCAGGGATGAGGTGCGGGGTTGTACGCGGGGGTTCGTTGTGGCTGTACGGGGGCGATCGGCCCGGCCAGCGGTGGCGGCCTGCTCTTCTGCGCACATAGCTCTTCATCAAGCCATAGCCGTCACTGCTCCACAGACAATTACAGTCCTCTGATTGCTATCAGACAGGGAGGGGATTTTTACAAATTAGGGGATAAATAGAGTTTTCCACATGCCTAATGGCAGAGGCTGGGGAGCAGTAATGAAAAACTATACATCACAATCAGGCAGACAATCCTATTCATGGCAACGCATTATGCTCACTATTCATAATAATGGTATGCTGACAGAGACAGGCCAGGCCAGGACAGCACAATAGAGTAATGGGGAAGATGCTGCCAGCCCAGGGCACTAGAACCCCATCCCCAGTACGAGCTCGGTCCCGTCGCCCTGTGGAAATGTTACCTCCCTGTTTTTTTCATTATGCTTATATGGAGATGTTTCTATTTGATTCGAGGATGATTTATCATTTTGCAGCTGTATGGCATGTGTAGGCTTCTCAATAATTTATGGGAAAACTCGCCACCACGTGATTCTGCCGGTTTTATGCAACATACTGTACTAAAAAATGCAGTTGTTTATCATGTGTCTTCATAGCCTTGGGGTTCATGTGCAATTTTAGGTAGCTACGTTCACAGCATCATGTTTAATACAAATGCATAAGCTTAGCAGCATAAATAGGAATTACTTTATTATTCAGAAATTTCTTTATAAAAGGAAAGGTTAGACTTGCAATTAATTTTGTAATTTTAAAATCAAATGATTTTGAACACACACACACACACACACACACACACACACACACACACACACACACACACACACACACACACACACACACACACACACACACAAAGTCACATACGCTTTCATTTACCAACACAATCAAGCTTGCAAGAACCAATTTTCTAGTGATTTAAACCCATAGCAGGTCTAGGGTCTCTTCATCTCTGAGGATCCGAGCAACTCTAAACCAGCACACCAACAATCTCTTACAATTACAGCACAGAACTCAATGTAAACTAAACTGACCTGCACTGCACTTCTGTGACTCAAAAGGCAGGACAAATTAGGCATTAAATGATAATTCCTTTATCAAAAACAAACTATTTATTTTAGCGGACACAAACACACACATATTAACTTATTCATCAATAAGTATGAAAACACACACACATTTATTTTTTAATAATTGTTATATATATATATATTATAAATATAAATGTTTTGGGTATTTTAATACATAATGTATATTTAATGTTTATAATACAAAAAAATACAAAAATTAATATGTATTTTATGTAAGAACATAATTTATTGATATTTATTTATTAAAAACTAAATATTTTGATGTTGTGTGTGTGTGTATATATCTATCTATATATATATATATATATATATATATATATATATATATATATATATATATATATATATATATATATATATATACATATACACAGTATATGTGTGTATTTTTACAGTCAACATTAGTTTGGGTTTTCTGGATAGCAGGAATGAGACAGAAAGGTAGGTTGAGTTGAGACGAATCTAGTTAGTGTGTTTTGTGAGAATCTCCATGTCAGGTCCATTCTATGATTAAGACAATGTCCTGCTGGGCTGACGATGACTGTCTAACACACTTTTGTGGAAGGGTTTCATTAAGAGACCATCTCTATAATCACTCTCATCGCAGATAAAACCAAGGCAGTGAGCGTCTCCCCCAGGGGAAATGAGGGACCTTCCAACGGACAGCACTGCTGAGAAACACATAGACACACACAGTCATGTGCAAATATACACAAGTGGTTTAGCATCTCTCTCTCTCTTTTTTTTTTTCCTGACACACCCACACACTCTCACAAGTATGTGCATTGCTGCCTCATTAGTCCAGATGTAGCAGGATTAACAGCAGCTGTGACATTTGCTTGCTTGTAAGGGACCAGTCTATAAAAACAAGCAAACGAGAGGATCTGGAACCCTAACCCCTTCTTCCCCACCTCCTTCTTCCACCTTTCATTTTATCTCATTAAATATGTATATCTCATCTACAAGCCGTTCTTGCACGTCTCGGCTTCATTTGCATGCAGTAAATTCCTGTCGATGACATGGCTGAGGAATGTGTGTGAAGGCTGCACCGGCTTGCTAATGTATCCGCATGACCAGGGAGCTCCACAAACACCGCAGTAACTTCCCAATCACACATTACATAAAGTTATGCAACATTTAGGAGCTTACTGACCCCAAACTTTTGTACAGTATTGTATGTAATAAGGTTACACTGCACAAAATAATATACATCACTTTGACTGAGTTGTTATGCTATGTTGTTGGCTCTTTACTTTTATTCTGCTCTTATAATGTGAAAAAGACAACAAACACTCCCCGCTTGCTATTTGCTCACTCGATTTAATTGATTTATTTTACTGAATTATCTTAATTATCTTGTTTCTCTCATTTCTCTATCCAAAGAGTGCTCTTTATAATTTTTCTTTCCCCTTTTCACTGCATAATTAAACATTCACTGAGGGGTTTGTAAAAAAAAGAAAGAAAACAGAAACGACTGAAAGCACTTAAGTAAATGAAGGAAATGTTTCAGTTAACACAACCTCTCACGTATAGGCCTAAATGCATTGGTCAAATTGTCATCAGAATGAACACGTAAATGTGTAAAAATAGAATATAAGAAGCACATGTTAATGCCAAGTGAAAGGGGGGCTTAGAGGAATCTGCAAGTGTCTCAGATGTTCACGGACGACCTGGGGGAGTAGGAAGTGTCAAAGCAAAGGTCTAAAGGTCAACCAGATCAATTTAGTGTGGAGGTGTGTCATTTCCTTTTTTTTTTTTTTTTTTTAGCTCTGTTTTTTTCCTGAGCTGGCCAGTCCATATAACACATTTTGCTGTCACACATGGGACAGAATGTACATCTGCACTCCTCAGACAAACTTCCCCTTCTGTGATCTCATGTAAGCTGCAGTATGTGCGTCGATACTCTGGTCGGACAGGTATTGCTGTGAAGCCAGTAAAGGAGAGAGTTATTAATGGATTGTGCAGTAAGCTGGTGGGTTAACCTACTCAAGCAGCAATCCCAGCAGTCTGATCCCAGTTATAGTACATTAAGCAAAGTGGAGTGCCTGTTAGTGTGTTGCAGTGGAGAGAAGGAAGTGCAGAGCTCTGAGATGCATCCCAGGTGTGATCCAATAAGGAACGCAGGTAACCCCTGTAATTGAGCCTCTGTAGCGGCTTGGCAAAATGCATTGTCCCTCTCTGGCAGGCCTACTTGTCTGCCTTTGTTCACTGGACCCAAAGATCAATCACTTCGTATCAAGTTTAAAGGAAGTGTTGGAGGTGAGCATTAAGACACTTGTGCGCACACTCACACACACACACACTTGCATACTGACACCATTATACACACACACACCAAGGTGACGAGCAGCCAGGCGAATCATCGATCGATGGCAGACCAGGGAATCAGCAACAGGGAGATGGAAAAAAAACAATCACCTATCAGATTGAAACTGACTTCTCCTTGTATCTTTAGGGTCCTGCTACAATAGATTGGACAGGAAATCCAATGGCAAGCAGAAACAAAAAAAACAAAAAAAATGTAGAAGAAAAAAGTGATTGCTAATACGCTTCAGCCAGAGCCATTTTAATCTGTGACAGTGGAGGGATCTGGTGAAAGCCATTATCACGTACTCCTGCCTCAGATAAGAAGCCTCTAATCTGTTTGCTGGAGGTATTGAACAAATGCATTTGTAGAGCCAAGAAACGAAGGGGTGATGGAAGGAGCATTTGTGTGTGTGTGTGAGCTAAAGAATGTGAGGATAAAAAAAAATTAGATGGGGATGTTGGAAAAATTGCTTCCTCTGAGAGTGAAAGCTGACAGGAGAAAAGACGAGTCCTTTAGCTGATGTATTTCAGAGAGTTTTAAGAGGGTTGTTAAATGTGCTCAATTTTGTGAAAGGGCAAAACTCCAGGGATTCTTCACAGGTGCCTCGTTGTCATATTAGGACATTATAAATGAACTTAGAAATGGAGTTTCTCACCAGTACAAATGACATTTAAGGACTGTGTTGAATGTTTAAAGTGAGTATTTTGACTCTTATTCGCTTGGTGCAAAAAAAAAAGGAACTAAAAAAAGTGGCCATAATATAATAATATATATTAAAGTTATTAGGGGTGTAACGGTTCATAAAATTCCCAGTTCGGTTGGATTCGACACAGTGGTGTCATGGTTCGGTACGTTATCTATGCTGGTAAGCACTTTTGTCAACGGCGGTTGTTTTAAATGTGCTTTAGAAATAAAATGTGTATTGTATTGTATTATTGTTTTCAATGTTTTCACTCTCAGTAATTTAATGTATTAATATTTATTTTTAAATAAGTGTGAATTTTCCTACATCTTGAAACTTTTAGTTTTGTAAATGGGGGTAATCTTTGAAGGATGAACAAATAATGTTCTGGTCATCACATTAATGTGTGCATATATATATTAATGGATGAATAGAAAATTGATATACAATATAATAATTTTTTTTAGCTTTATAAATATCTTTACACTTTTGATCTATTTAAATCTATTTATTACTTCCCTTTAAAAAATCTTGTGTGTGGTGTTCTTCAGGGGTTTTGTTGTCATATTAGGGCATTATACATGAACTAAGAAATGGAGTTACACCTCAGTGGCAAATGATTGTCATTAAAGGACAGTTTTTAGATGTGTTTTGACTCTGTTTACAGACTGCACAGCTTTAGTTCTTTACCGAGGGAATATAATCGAGAACAATGTTGGGCATGGGCACCGAATGTCATAAAAAGAACAACCTCTACTTGATTCACCCCTCATTGCCCCTTACAATCTCCGGCTCTTGACCTCTGCCCCTGAGCACGGACTCAAGCCCCAAACCTCGATCTAGCCATCATAAGCTACATAGGAAGAGATTTATCTGCCCCCCCCTCCCATAACTACAGATCAGTCCGCCTGCATGGTGTAACCCTCAAACCCCACCCTGCTTGCTGCACTCCCTCATACCAATTGACTGTTCCATTTGTCACACGGAATCCTGTAGCCCCTGGCTACTAGTTAACCTGCACACGAAAACCCTTCTGTGAAATGCTAAAGATTGCAGAACCGTAAAAGAGGGGCGACATGATGTGCAATATGTCAAACAGAAGGACATTTTCAGTTGTTCTCTCCCTTGCTGCCAGTGCACAGCAGAGGCCCAAGGGCATCATCCACCTCCAGTTGCTAACCCTTGTATAAGTTTCCAATTCCAGCTGGCTGAGATTATGGTGGTTTTTTATTATTTATTTTATTTTATCGTCAAATTATTACAACGCTGATAAGATGGAGATGATGATGTCCCAGTGTGTTGGACCTTGACCTCTCTCCTAGTAATGGAGCTCACTGTGGTTACTTCTGTAAAGACACACGTATCGGTGTGTATGAGTGTGTACACACACACACAATGAAATATATGCTCAAAACTAGGGCTGACAATTTATCATTAATTGAGTGTGGTAAATGTAAAAAAATAACTGTTTTAATCTTTACATACTGTCTTAAAAATGCGACAATCATAGCACAAGATGTGACACATTATCTATGTCTGCATGTATATAGGTCAACAATTAAAAAACAGCCCTCTGTTACAGCCTGCACAGCTTTAGTTCTTTACCGAGGGAATATAATCGAGAACAATGTTGGGCATGGGCGCCGAATGTCATAAAAAGAACAACCTCTACTTGCCCCTAACAATCTCCGGCTAAATAAAAAAATAAAAAAAAATAATAAAGTAATGTCGACATGTAATTTTTAAACAATGTTTACATTTTAATCTAATGACAGCCTTACTTAAGACATGTACAATTTAAATGTGATCAAAAATTATGGTCAACATATCAAACGGATCGTGACCATGGGTGAGCATGAATATATCAAATGTTTTTCTTTTCTTCGTGATCCGTCTCTTACCCTTGGGGTCAGAGCTAGCCTTCATAGAGATGGAGATTGGGTTTTAGTTAAATGTCATTGGAGGTTAAAGGATGGCTCAGGGCTAGTTCTCTCTCTGCTGCCTGTGATACTCTTCACTTCAGAGTCAATAAGAAGCTCTAGGGTCAGCGTGAGGGTCCTAATGAGTCGAGAGGGACCCTCTCAGTCCAGCTGATCACTGTAATGAAACTTTGATTTTACACGCTGAGAGTTACCATCAATGATTCATCATTCATTTGAACGTTATGTGATTCTCACACATATTAAGCATACGGATGGATATCTTGCCCATCTTTAGTGTGCTAGACCAGAACCCTGTCTGCGCCAGCATGTCCATGCGAATGTCTTCACGTATGAATGAATATGAATGACATGGGTTGCCTGTCCATCCCCTGCTGTTTGGCTGTCACTCAGCCTCAGGTGAGAATTCTCTGGCTGGTATCAGGAGCTGCGGTGGGCCTTCTGCTATCAGATCACACGGATCACTAATTCAGCACTGCTGACAGATATGCCCCCTGCAAAAAAGCACGGACGGCCAGTGGAGGATGGCAGGTGCCATTAAACGAGTGCTGACTGAGGGCTGGGCCGCTGGACTGAGGAAAGGTCAGCGTTTTGCATTCCTAACATCCAGCTGAATCATGGACATAAGAAACAGTTTAAACGGAGTCCTGGAGGCTTAGAGAAGCTGAATCTGAGCTGTGGGAGGTCCCGATAGGAGACCGTGGTAAAACTTTACAATAAGGTGCATTTCGTTGACATTACTAATTGCATTAGGTAGATTGAGACTGGGGATGGCAGTAACATGGGGTCAGTTGTAACTAGAGCTGCACGATTAATCGCTAAAAGATTGTGATCTCGATTCAAACACCCACACTAATCTAATTCCTAAATGACAATGATTCGGCTATGTCTATTAAACCTATTGACAAAATCATACCGGTACATTCAAATCTGTGTCCGCGCTGCCGCTGACCCAGAGAGAACAGTTGTTGTGTATAGGTATGAAACAGCTTCACCAACAGTCTTTTTAAACTACACAGAGTATTGTTATTTCTGTCTTACAATAATTCAAATGATCACAGAAGTATTGGAATAAAAGTTGACAGTTAGGATATAAACACTGATATCTACGGTAGTTATTCTTCAAATATCCATTGTATTGATTATTGATTACATTGTTATGCCACTACTTGGTGACATGTGACTGTTAAAAATGTACATTCATTCAAAAATGCTGATTCATCCAGTAATGAAAAAAGTGAAGTAAGGGTCCTGTCCCAAATGACACACTTCATGTGCACTTGCGCTCTTGTGACTTACAATGGCCACCGCGTGCACGTCCATTAAGTCCACATGACCGCTTGTCATTTTAGGATTTGGAAAGGTCCTCAATGCACACTTTTGCCGATCCTGCCAGCCCGCGAGCTCCGCAGCAGACATCTACCCAACAGTCAAAGCGACATTACATCACGAAAGTGTGGACTCCGAGGAAGATTGCAAGGGCTTAGGGTGAGTTATAGGCCATTTATGAGTGAGTCATTGAATCATTCTTTCAAAAGAATTGTTTAAAAACACTGGTTCATCCAGTACTGAAAAAAGTGAAGTCTTTATGAGTAAGTCACTGAATCATTCATTTAAAACAATTTTGAAAAAAAAGTATTCATTCTAATTAATTAAACATTTTTAAATAGACTGCAGCAATTTATATTTTGTCAGAACCTCTAGTAAATTGCATTATTTTTTATTTAGTTTAGATTCGTGAGACAGTCGTGATGACGTGATCTCTATTTGAAACAAAAAATCGTGATTCTTTATTTATAATCGTGCAGCTCTAGTTTTAACACTGTCAGCTTAACCAATTGGAAATTATGCACAGGGAAATCAATATCATACATGATCACCCTCCTCTTGAGGTTACAAAATAAATTTGAAGACTGTAATTTACATCACACAAAAAAAAATTTTTTTTACAAATGTTGTAAAATGTATTTGCGATAATGTTAAAATGTGTTAAATTATAAAGCGCATCAGCTGAATCAGCAGTTTTCTTTATTTCATTTTTTTGTAACATTCATATCAAGTCTGAGCAGACGAGGAGGGTAGCAACACAACCTTTTTTTTTTCTTTATTTACTTTCATTTACTTTTATTGGATTACATAAAAGTTTAAATAAATGGGACAGTATATACCACCCCCATTAAAAATGAAATGGACTGGGTGAAGTTGGGCGAAGGGGCTGTTGTGGGTTAGTGTAAAAATAATTTACTTTATTTCGATGGTCCAGATTGTATCTTTGATATAATTTTCTCCCATTTTGCTACATATAAAATTTTAAGCTAAATAGTGCAAACAAACAACCAACAACATTAAAACAAACAGATGTTACAACCATCCCTGGTCTTAGAATGTTCAGTATTTTTGAATTAGAATTTTAAACTAGTTTAATGACAATTAATGATACAAATGTTAACATATGCAACTTGAAAATATATTAGCGAATGTAAATATTAACATTAAAAAAGATTAATAAATGCAGTAAAATAAGTTTTTATTTTATTTTATGTTAGGAATTAACTAATGCTAATGTACAGAACCTTATTGGAAAATGTTACCAAGATCATGCTAATTCAGACTCTTTAATGGTCATTTGGGGCAAGATGACTTTACAATGCTTCTTTGATACATGCATTTTTAAAATTGCAAGTATTCAGCTGACAAATGCTCTCTTTTGGCATCACATCACCTCCACAAGTGGCCTGTTAGAGAGGACAAAAATGAACAGGAATCACACGCACACACTTTATAGTCTCCGTGCTCTTGCCCTCACCACATGGCAGCGAACACTGGAAGAGATAAATGAATATCCCCATACACATAAACAACATCACACAGGGCCCAACTCCACTCCTCCCCACTAATTCCTATTCATTTAACCGCCACATGGGCAGGCCGCACAGCCAGAGAGACATTCATTATTTAGCTGCTTTTGTTTATGAATAGCTTACTGGTGCAGGCCAGAGCCTGCATGCAACGGGCCTCGTAAATCACAACCGGCGAGTAGTTTTTCCACGAGCTCCGCTCGGTGCTGTGTTTGTGCACGGCAGTTTGTGTGCAGGGCTTGAGGACGGCTTGTCGTCAATTTACCTTTGTGCTTCTCGGCACCCTGTTTAATTAATAATGAGGACAAATATTTGTTTGTTCCGGGGGCGAGAGAATGAGATCGAGGAATAGGTGGGGAAGAGAGAGAGGCTTGATCCCCCTCTGGACAAAATTAAAGTCAGTGCTCTCTGTCAGGCTTCTCGACTGGCTGTTTCCCACAATTCCTCCCTCCGCAGGGCCATAGCAGAGATAAGGAGGAGGGAGGGTGGGGAAGAGGAGTGATGGAGCAGCCTGAGGTTGAGGGTAAACATGAATGAGCATCAACAACATCCCTGCCGCCTGCCCGGCAGACCAGCGGTGACTCCCTCCGTCCTTATTTATCACTGCCCGCCAAGAAGAAGATTTAGCCTGGTCGTTTTTTCAAAACGGAGTAAAAGTACACAGAGCAAACCCAGGCTGTTTAACATAGTCTCAGCTATAAATAATATCTCCCCATCTTCATTTGTCAACGTGACACTTTTGCCTTTATTGAGTTACACTCGGGGGATTTGTCTCGCTTCCTCTCCCGTTTGCACGCTCACGTGGTCTTGTCCTGCTGACGGAAGCAGTTGGCCCCGAACAAGCCGAGTCGGGAAACTTCATTTGATTGCACTTGTGTTGTGTGTCCCCCCCCCCCCCCCCCCCCCCGATCTGTTTCTTAATGAAGAGGAAGGGAAGCTTCTGAAACTACTGCAGCTTCTTCCTTCATCCTCGTTTTAATGACTGCAGCTTTGATGTTTAGATCCTACCTTCAAAGCGCTTTCACCTCCTGTAGCCTAGTATGTGATTAGCCAACTAGTGTAATTGAACCGAGATCAGTCTTAAAGTGGGTGTTTAAGAGACTATTCTATCTGGTCAACATAAACGGGTGGGAATGATGTGCCAGCCATTTTACCATACAGTCGCTGTCCATGGTGCTGAAGGAAACTTTTGTACTAATACTGAAACAATGGTTGAGAGTAGAGGCGTGCCATACATGTGTCTGTATCTGTTGCATTGAAAAATGATCTATATCTTTATTTGGATAGAACCAGATGTGGATTGGCTTAAACAGGAAGTTTTAGATGTAACTATTCAATTTAATGTTTCCATTTAGCAAATATGCCTTGTATTATTCATAAAATTATATTTCATGAATTTTATAAATGATATGATATTAAAAATATTTTTTTATTACAACCTTTATTCAATGAAGAATAAAAGTAAAATTCAAGTTTTGCATGTATAAAGTTCACACTTAGTCTTATTGACTTTACAGACTTATCATTGCATTGTAATTTTGGATATATTTATTACAAATATTTTAATGAGATATAATATTTTTTTCTATTATGAATATTTTCCACTATATTGTTTGTTAGATAATCAGTCTAATGAATATTTTTCTCTATGGAAATGATCACTCTGCTTGTCCTTGTTGGTTGATTAATCTATAAATATATTATAAGTCTGGTTTCTTTTTAAATTTTTTCCAGAATAAAATCATTATTTGTGCATTTTCAAATATGGCTTTAGGCACATCCCTACTGGACAGTCATGCCACAATGACTATAAGTTATGAACTGATAGAGTGTAGAAACAAGATTGATGTTCTCTAGATAGCATGCATTTAATTTGCATTTATTTGTTTGGATATTATTAACATTTTTAGAAATGTTCTGGACCTTTCACCTGAAAGTCTTATAACCCTGCACATCTCTATTAGTATCCTCCTGCACTTTTAATCATACTTTACAGCCGAGATCTTATGCATAACCTTTGTGGCATGATGCACAACCCTGAGCCAAACTTCTTGACACAAAGAGGAATATAAAAAGCGCAATTCACGCTTGCTTTTATTCCTTTCAATTTGTTTTGCTTAAAAAAACAAACAGGCCGTGAGCGTGTGAATAAATAAAAGCAGAATGAATGGAGGTGTGCAGTGGGGGGATCTGAGGAGCAGAGGCCTATAGAGGGGGGCATGGTTTGTCTCCAGGCATTGTGTTCATCATGGTGTCTACCCTGGAAAGGGGACCATCCATCAGGCTACATGCATCACGTAACATGGGGGTGGAAAGGCCCTGGCGCTGGGCTGCGAGATCGGTGGGGTTGTTGTATTGTGTTTGACACAGACATGGTCTGATTTATACTATGCTCTGACACTTTTTGGACTGTGAGATTCACCGCTTTTTAAACTGGAGTTAGCACAGGTCCGAGAACTGAGATGTAAGCACAATGCCAGTCTACTGAAAGTAATTCTGGATTAATCATGTGACTTTTGCTGGTATGATTCATCAGATTAAGATTTTTTTTTTGTGTACTGTAATTCAATTGTAAGGGAAATTGAACAGAGCTCTTTCGTGCCTGGTTTTATTGTTTTAATGATCTTGAATATGGCTGTAAGTTTGTGTGACATTGACTTATTAATTCAAAAATAAGTTTGAAATGGAAGCCTTGTATACAGGTATAGTGCAGAAAAGTGAGGCATGTCAAAACATCTGGAAGTTATACATAAAGTAAATAGAGCCTGAAAACTGTAAGGGCTTGATTTTTAGTGGTCCACAAAGTTTAAGTGGGAAATGCTCAGTCTGTACACCCTGGCCTGAACCCTCATTACCAGTGTCCCACAAGGGACATCCTCTTCTGTTCTGCTTTATAACTGATCTCTCAGGTCTGTCATCAGATGCACGGCTGGTCCTACCATACTCTGGCAC
This sequence comes from Leuciscus leuciscus, assembly GCF_965113295.1. Taxonomy (NCBI): domain Eukaryota; kingdom Metazoa; phylum Chordata; class Actinopteri; order Cypriniformes; family Leuciscidae; genus Leuciscus; species Leuciscus leuciscus. The sequence goes on from NC_138730.1 coordinate 30,108,144, forward strand.
TTAAACTTTGTGGACCACTAAAAATCAAGCCCTTACAGCTTTCAGACTCTATTTACTTTATGTGTAACTTCCAGATGTTTTGACATGCCTCACTTTTCTGCACTGACTGTAGCTGAATAATAAAGTTCAAAGCCATCAAGTCTTTATTGTCATTCAATTCTGTGTACATGGGGACAAAATGCTTTTCTCTTACAGGTCCTCAGAAGTGTAAAGTGTACTAAGAAATTCTACTTAAAGTGTTGAATGTAAATTTAGATATTAAATAAGATATTGTGAAGAATCTTAGACTGTATCCGTAATCGCACACTCTCTTGAGTAGACCTCATTTTGAATAAGTACTTGCAAGGGCTAATTATGGTCTATGTAGAGTGTGTGTAGTATGAATGTAATCTGGAAATGCTACATTCACCATGTTGTCATTAGCATGTGACCTACCAGCATCAGTTGTGTCGCTTCATGCCATTCACAAATCCTCTCGCCCTGGCCTATATACTCACTTCAGAATCTCTCCGGAAGTAGTAGGTCATCTGGGTACTTTTCGCTTATTCTTTAATGAGTACTGTGAATTTGGACATCTTTTGTCAAAAATATATTTATGTTACACAGGAATGTTACAGGTCCTCAGAACTGTAAAGTGTACTTAGAAGTTCTACTTAAAGTGATGATAGTCATCCATAAATGTAAATTCTGTTATCATTTAATCACCCTCACATTCCAATTCGGAACACAAAATTTGATATTTTGAAGAATCTTAGTGTTTTATGTCCATCCATACAATGTTATTTGGAACCCAATGTCCTTAAAATATGTGACCCTGGATCACAAAACCAGTCACAAGTAGCGCGGGTATATTTGTGGCAGTAGCCAACAATACATTGTATGGGTAAAAAAAAAAGATCAATTTTTCTTTTATGCCAAAAATCATTAGGATATTAAGTAAAGATCATGTTCCATGAAGATATTTAGTAAATTTCCTACCGTAAGTATATGAAACATTTGTTTTTGTAAGTGAATGCAGCACAATCGCGAACATAAATGGGCAACTTTAAAAGCTATTTTCTCAATGTTCCGATAAAAAAAAAAAAAAATGTATTGTCCTATCCTAACAGACCACACATCAATGGAAAGCTTATTTATTCAGAACAAATTCTCTAAAATAATGCCAATAAGTATTATAATGAAGTAAAATTAAGCAATTTACACTTCTGTAGGTACTAAAGCTAATTTTACATGAAACTATTTTTAACTTTTTTCAAAGTAGACAGGAAATTAGCTTTCTTTTGTAGTTTGCTTGGCTAAAAAAGCATCTGGGAAGAACATTAAAGTATGTATAAATATATCTTATTACGTTTTTGTTGAGCAGGCGACATAATTGTAGACATCACTTCAGTGAATGCTCCAAGATCCGAAAAAGATGAAGTGTAATGAGAGTGAGAGAAAGAGAGATTTGCAATATACTGGCCACAATAGCTCATACAGTGCCTGTGGCAGCAGAAGCCTCATCCATCTTTCCAGCTTCAGGCACTCAGTGCAAAAGGCATAGTAACATATCACTATGAATAAACACACAAGGCCAATGGCACCAGGCCCCATTATCAATAGCTCTGACTGATTACTCTCAGAGGGAAAATTTTTATAATGCGATCAATTAATTTAGACATCTGTGGATCTGTTTCTGCACTTGCATGGCTCTGAAATGCATCTGTAATTCCAATGAGGTGCTTTGTCTCCAGACCTCTTTATTTGTTAGTTAGGGCACCTCTCATCCCTGTCCCGTCATAACGTTCTGACTCAGGACTTATCTGCAGTCTGTTCACAATCAATACCAAACATTTTTTCTGAGCAATTGAGAAGAGGTACTGTGGAGTCTGTTGCTAAGTTGTGACCAGGGAATGCAGCTCATATTCAAAAAGCACCTGAGCATGTCTGAAAATCCCAGCAGTCCTTCGGCACCTTGTTCTCTTGTGACAAGCATTGATCAGAGGCGTTTTTCGCTGTGTGGAGGCCCAGGAGGGAGCTCTTAGCACTGGATTATAGAGCGGTGGACAGTGTTGGCCTGGAGAGCCATCCCAATAAAGAAGACATGTTTTATGACAGGCTAAACGTGCCGGCGGCACAATTTAACCGCTCAATACCTCATCTCGCACAAATTACTTTGTGTTGACGAGCAGAAGAGAGCAATAATCAGCACAACACGAATATCTCTCTTACACTGAAGAGGGCAGAGAGGTAGATATGTGGACAACCATTTAGGTTGAGCTGATGTTATGGTCTCAGTGGTAATTGTTGAAGTCTGTTGAAATGAAACAAGCCAAAAGAAGACTTAAGATGATAGCAGTGATAATATCAGCTGTGTCTCAATGTCGTCCTTCTGCAGCACAGTACCATACTGAAGCCTGCTTCTGTCTCAGATAAAAAAAGTGAAAAAGGCACAAAAACCCCCCAAAAAAGGTAATAGTGGGAAAAAGTTTAAAATAAGAAAAACATCACACTTGTGAGATTTAAAATCGCAAATGTGAGATATTAAGTAGCATTGTAGAAAAGTAGAAATGGTGAGTATTACGTCAATCTGAGGGGAAGAAAGTTGCAATTGTGAGAAATAAAATGATATTTTGAGAAACAGTTGCAATTGTGAGAATTTTTTTTTTGAGAAATGGAATAGTGAGAAATACTCCCTATATTAATATAATTATATTAATTAATATAAAAAAGTCCCAATTAGATGAGTCGCAGTTGTGAGATTTTAAGTCACAATAGTGAGAAATAAAATGATATTTTGAGAAATAGTTGCAATTGTGAGAAATAATTTTTTTGAGAAATGGAATAGTGAGAAATATTCCCTTTATTAATATAATTATATTAATTAATATAAAAAAGTCCCAATTAGAT